>NC_133896.1:124425864-124751438 GCF_964199755.1 Larus michahellis | reverse complement strand
GCAGTGGAGAGTTACATGCTATGCTCATGAGAGTTTCCAGACTGCGCATACTGAATGTACATAGCGGGGTGCCCACTATGGAGAAATCCTGGGGTAAACTGGCCCCATGCTGTAACGGGTTACCTTATTTTATTAATGTATAGTCATTCTGAGAAGCCGAAAGGATTATTAGTAATAGCTCTGTAAGACGGATATAATCAATTTAAATTAGCTCACAATTGAGCCTGTGTGATCTAGTGTCTTTAAAATGTAGGTTAGCATCTCATCATTTTGCTTCCTTACGTAATATTATAGGGAACTTTTTCCAAGTTCAATCTTATCTACAAATGTTGGAGTTCCTTACATTTAAATTGTTTTTAGTGTCCTGAAGAATTATCTATTTGAAAAGCTAAATGCTTACTAAGAATAATTCAATTACATTATTTTGTGTAAAAATTCAAACAAAAGACGACTCCCGAGATCTTCTGCACACCCCCAGCACCCTGCTTCTCCCATTCCTCCTTCCCATACAGTCTTCCAGGCTTCCTTCTGTCCATACATCTCTCTCTGCCCACTCTCCAAACACAAGTATCATTTTATTGTGTGGGTAAACATCAGGGGTGATTTTCTGGTCTCTCCAGATCTCTGTTTTTGAAAAGTGGTGTGATTTTACCAGGAAAGCTAGGCAATATTATACAGAAAAACTCCCTTAATATCCCTTGCTTTCCCATTCTCCCCCACCCCAAGCCAAAAAACCCAGCTGATTTAGACTAATTACTTCAAATGCAGTTTGTAAAAGGACGCTAATACTTTGCTGTATCCCTGAAGGTCATCTAAGCGATCTATAGTTAAACATTCATGTGGGAGACTCCGGGGGAAACAGTAAGGGATGATTATAATGGGAACACTGTGGGCTAAAATGTTTGCTTGTGCTCAAGTATGGCAAGTACGGCAAACCAGGGTAGCATAGTGGTCCTGTGCTTTTATAGCTCTTTCTTAAATCTGAATATAGTTTGCAGATCCACCTTCAACAGCTTCCGTGCTGGAGAACTGTATGTGATCTAGGACTGGAATACTTAAACTGCTTCTTCAGCACTATGATCCTCAATCTCTGTTGTGTTTTAGTAAGGGGAAAAAAAAATAAATATCTGTTCACGATCTTGCGTCATTAAAATGTGCTGGGTGCCCAAGGTGTTTCTTCGTTTGTTCCTCTAGCAGCTTTTCCCCTCAAGTGATTATGCTAATTAGTGTTTGATCAGATGATTAAATTATAATTCGATTAATCCTATGTGCTAAACGCTCTGAATGCATTTCCATCGCCTGAATGCCTTGTGCTTAAGCGTTCCTGTTTGCAGCTTGATATGAGGCTCTTGCCTTTTCCCGTACCTAATGGATTTTCTATATTAAAAACACTGCAGTTCCTTTTGACGTTGGGAAGCAGAGGAAAGGGCTTTTTGTTTTCCTACTCTACTGAACAGAAATAGAAATATATACATCCCCCCTAGATGATCTGAATGTTCCTAGGGATTAAAAAAATGAGGGGAAAAATTGTCCGAGCTTTTTTTCTGTTAATATACACACACCTCACAACCCATTCACAATTTAAGAAGGCAAAAAAACTGCGGTACAGCTAAATCCTCTATCTGTTTCCATTCTGAGTGGTAGTTTCCCCAAATAATTCTCCCTTTTTCAAAGCTGAAATATATTTTGGTCCAGAAGACTCTCTTCTTTGCAGAAAAAATTGTTTTCTGTGTGAGTGGGAGAGAGAGAGAAGGTTGTTTTTCCTCCTGCTACCTGCTTTCCCCTCCCTTTTCGTCCACATTTATTTTTTCATGTCATCTGTAGGAGATAATCTCCATCAAGGGTGTAGAATGGAGAACACACTGAATTTATAACCTTGGTGCTGCTAAGAGATTAGTTCTTAGCTGCAGCATTACTTGCTTTGTCTTTGGGGTCCTTCATTTTTAGGTTATTTAATTTCACGTGATTAGGTTCTACATATTGGAGAAAAATAAAAATAAAAAAAATTAGAGAGGAGGTATTTTGTCTTTGAATATTAAATATAAACAGGCGTTACACAACTAGATGTGTTAACTGACTTCTCAGTTTTTGTGAATGTAGACACCAGTGTCTTCCCCTGTCAGACACTATTTGAGAGTAATGAGTGGCCTGAATTCAGAGGAAGGATGCTAGACTAAAATCCTTTTGTTTGTTTCCATTCTACAGTGCAAAAAAACCCCAAATCACTATGGAGCAACCCCCCTCCCTCTCCCCCTCTCTCCCTCTCCTGAATTTTTCTCGGGGGAAGCGTGAGACAGATTGAACACAAGGTTGCCAAGACCTGTCTAGGGGGATTTTGCTTTTCTGTACCCCAGGTGTGGGAAGGTAGAGCAAGGGAATAGGGATGTAAAGGATGTTTTCTCTTCCCTCTCCCTCATTTTGTTTACCTTAAAAGCTGTCAGAGATTCCTGGAGCTCCTATAACATCTTATTTCACTCCCTTCAGACTGTCTAGGAAACGGTTTTACCTGTGAGGTGACTGGCATGCTACAATTTATTACCAGCTATAAAACGACATGGGGTAAATGAGTCTCCATAATTAAGGTCATAGAGGCCAAAAGCAGCTTCATACTATTGGTCTTTAAAGTGCAGTTGTGTGGCTGTGATTGAATATTGAGATCTGATTAAGCTTATAATTTTGGAAAATCTATGCCTTGCCAATTAATTCATCCTTTGCCAGGGACCCTGCTCTGTGAGTCTCACTCTCATCTGTGGCTCACCAATTCACGCTTTTGCCTTGGTTAGTCAAGTGAGTATCCCAAGAAATTGCCCTACTTGCCCACTCCCTCCAACCAGATTGTGGGCAGATGTTTGTCTGTACAGATTTAAGAATTTAAAACCTATGGCTCTCTACTGCCACGTGACTGGGAGGGGTTATTGCCCCTTCAGGTTACCCTAAGAGTAGTGGTTTGTGTGAATGATCCCTGTCAGCAAGAGGCCACATGAATGCAAACCTTCTGTTTTAAAATGCAGCTGATACAGTTGTCTCTAAGTAGGACCGCTCACACGAATCACTCTGCTGTCGTAGTTGTGTGGGGTAGAAACCTCCATCTGGAAAGCAGTGATGAGTAGCTGGAGGCAGTAATGCCTTCAACCAACTCAAATAAATAGATCTGGAAGTAGGCTTGTGTCAACATCCCCATTTTAGAACTGAAAGAATTAGGCTAAGCTGAATTAAGGCTCTAATTCTAAATGAAAGTGCTAGCTTAGGATGCTGCTTAGCTCATTCTTTTTTAAAGTTTAATTTCAGATGCATTTCCTGAGTATCCCCATGTGGACAGGTCCTCAAACTCTGCCTAGCCTTGGGTAAACTACTTAAGCTTGTGACCTGAGGACATTACTGCAAAATATGCTAAAATGTGTGTGGGAAGCACATTAGATATTCCACGTGTAGTAATCGTATGCGTGCTCTTTTTCTTTATAGCAAATGTCCTCTGTGTGGTCTTCCACATCAGACAGAGGTTGGCTTCGTAAAGGTGATCTTGGAGTAGGGGAAGGATACCCAGGTAGGAAACTAGCGAAGTGGCTGTGGAGGATGAGGTACTCTAAAGTATTCCCTTTTAAGTCTCTAACTCATTGCCCTGTCTGTGTAATGGGGACACTTTCTATGCCTGCCTGGCAAGTTCTCTTTTGGATGAACATAAATATCCTTAGAGCTTCAAATTTCCAGATGTAGAGGAATTCATATTCTGCAGCATGAATACCCTTTTGAAAATGCCATCTCTGTGTTATTGTGTAGTCCTTGCTCTTTCCCTAGTAAGTACGCGTGCTGATAATCTAGCAGCAGAGGTCAGTGCTGATTTGCATTGGAGAAGCAAACCCGAGCTGAAAAGGAAGGGGCAACCTCTCCAAACCTACGGTACACAAAATTACAACACCCTTCCTTGCTACTGGCATCACCTTCTTAAGTCATGTTTTCCTGTGATGTCTTTGTATAAAAACCGGTAACGGTGGATAGGATGACACCTTCCAGGTCCACGAGATGAGCTGTTGCTATTTTAGGCATATAATCTTTTCCTATATAGAGAGAACTCTGCTTCAAATGCATCTGGGCTGTAGTTAGTCTGATTTCCCACCTTCATGTAGCTACGAACATCTAAAGAGGGATTCTGAGGAGGGTCTGTCTTTGTGGGGGAGTGGTGGTGGTGGTGGGGACCACAGGATGGTGGGGACATGTAGTTCTGACCTCAGTTAGTCTGCTGAATCTTGCACAGATGAACTTTCTCTTCCTTTTTAAACTTGGCATTGGAGGTTTCCATATTCTTCGTTGCCCGCATGTGCTGAAACAACCCCTACTACCAGCAAATTTGTCAGACAGTTAGTGTTCTGCCTGGCACATGTATTGTCCTTTCTGAGCAACAGTCACGCTCCCTCGACTGGTTCTAATGGATGTAAACCTTTCTCTCTCACTCTCTCTGCTTCTCTCCCTGACCTTCACACTTTCCCAATGTATTTGGGGTTGGCTGGTTTGTTTGATTACTGTTGAGTGTGCTGATTAGTTAGTATCAGCTCAGTTGTTCTTCATAGTCATTGGGTAGGGTGGTCAGGGCTGCATGTAATACGGGCAGATGAGAAAGAACAGGTCTGCAAACTGGGGCAGCCCTTTCCCTCTCATGAGACAACACTGGGGAGACCATTACCCCAAGGTTTCTTCTTGGTACCCTTACCCCACTCACCAGCCTGCCTGTGTGTCTAGTTTACATCATTGACTGCTAAAAACTTTTTTTTTTACCCCCCCCCCCCCCAAATTGATACTCATATATTGAACAGTGAGGCAGGTGGCATGCTTACAAAAATATTATCAGCTCCCTTCCTGTCTTGTTTTTGCTTGCAAGTATGGCTTGTATCAGGTGCAGCTTCAGGCTGCCTGAACTCCTGTGAATGCGTAGTCTGGAAGAAGTACATGCAGTTTGAGTCCTGTCCAGTCTTCCTCTCTGAAACCCCTTTGTACATTGCAGGTGTCTCCGTTTTCTGCTGTTTGCAGATAACTATTTTCTGTATATATGAAGAGAGAGAGAGATGGACAGGAGGGTATTAGAATGTGAAAACTGTCCTCTGGCACAAACCTGGATATTTTCTTTAAAAAAAAAAAAGCCTACAGCTAGTTCTTGGATTTGGGTCCATGAGCAGCTGACTACGCTTGCCACAAATGACAATTAGTAATGCCTAGAAAAAACAACTAATCAGAGCAGAAATAAGATCGTCTGGGGAGAGGGGAAAAAAACAACAAAAACCACTGGATAACCCATATGCTATATTTTCAAAGTGGAATTAATGAATCAAATCTATTTAGCTACTGTATGCACTTAAACTCTGGAACATGTGTGGAAGATTTTCTTGTCTGAAGGGCACAGACATTTAAATTTTCCTGTCTTTTGCCTTTTCCTCTTGCATTAACAACAGCTAGTGCAGTACTAGCTCTGACCTCAGGAGGAAAATCTACTTCTTCCTGCCATCCTTCCCTCTCCTGCCCAAAGCTGTCTCTGGTGCCATCTCGTAGTCCCTGCCAGTCCCAACAAACTGGTTTGAAAGTTAGGAGAGCAATTTATCTGTATTTTAACTTATTTTTCTGCTACCATTCCCCTTTCTGTCCTTTCGCAGTCACACTAGAAATGTAAATACTCAGGGATGATCCATCCTCAGAGATGACTAAAATTAAATATGAAATTTTACTTTAGCTCTGCCAGAAAGAAGCTTGGATTCAAACACCTGGAGTGACTTACTTTTATTCCCTCTTGGAAAAACTGACTTAATGAAAATAAATGTGCTTCTACAAAGTCAATATTTCTTTCAAGTTCTGCCTGCGCTTTCATCAGCTTGGGGTGTGTATGTGGGAGAATGCTTAGAAAGAATATTCAGAAAAATGCTTTCTGGCAAAGAAAGAGATCACAGATCAGATCAATGAAATTTCCACAGAAAAGAGAATTGAAATGATTTAATTTTATCAACCAGAAATCTTACATCTGGGACCAGTTATGTTTTACTGGCAGCTCTAGCAAGTGAACTTATTTAAGAAAGTATCATAGAAAAGTAATTTTTGTAAAACCTCAAAACCAAAGTCTGGCATCCAATTTCAAAATGAACATACATAGTTCTATAAAACCATTAACATGAATGACTTTTGATCGTGACAGGTTATAACAAATATGAAAGTCCTAGCAAAGTGATTTTTAATTAGTTGTGCTGTGGTACATGATCATAATGTGCAAATGTTTGAGAAAACGTGTACTTTCACAACTGAAGTTCTCAAGGGATATGTCATGTCAACAGCAAAGCATTAGCAAAATAGTGAAAATGTACATCTTACTTGAATTATTCATCCTTTTCAGTGTACCCAAACCATTTTAATCCTCTCATTTATGAGACCCTAGCCAATTTATTACATCTGATTAAAAGTGGTTGCATTAGCCCTCAAACCCTGCACAATTTGACCTAAACCACATGAAGAATTGGCTCCTAAAAGAATCTGTTAGGCCTGTCCTCCTCCGTCGTATCTGTTCAGCCATAACACAGTTG
The DNA here is from genome assembly GCF_964199755.1 of Larus michahellis. Taxonomy (NCBI): domain Eukaryota; kingdom Metazoa; phylum Chordata; class Aves; order Charadriiformes; family Laridae; genus Larus; species Larus michahellis. The sequence goes on along the minus strand of NC_133896.1, from coordinate 124,744,884 downwards.
CTTTGTATATGTAGAATATGAGCAGTTGGTGGTGATCTAGTCTACACTTTTTCATGTGTGTAAGTGATCGTATTACAGGATAAGAATGCTATAACCACCATTAACTCTAAGTACTGTGGCAAAATCAAGACTCTTTTCTGGATGACGCTACGGCAAATATTAACACCTGGCAAATATGATGCTATGGCAAATATGCATTTGTGCTTCTGGAAAGAAGCTTCTCTATATATATCCTTTTTTTTTTTTTTTTTTTTTTTTTTCCCTAAGCAATAAATGAAGCTGGAAATGCTTTTCAAGTCATCTTTGTATGTGAATTTTCACTGCTGACCTGTTATAAGCCAAAACTCCTTCTGCCTGGAAGGGGCAATACACGGTTTGTTCCATGTCATAGAAAGCTGTGGTGCTTCAGAACCCAGGAAATAAGATTGAAGCAGTATTTTAGCCTCTTGAGGTCTTCCGAAGTAATAAACATTAATAGAGGCACTTGATTTTGTGCACTGTCATCTTGCAGAAAAGTCCTAAACATTCTAGTACATGTAACAAAGAATTGCTTGTTCTTGACTGCAGCTCCTTGCTTTTGGGTCTGGCTAACGATTGCATTTGCCACTACACAGCTGCCCAATTCATTAAGAAATTGATTGGAATATGAAACACCACATAATATAGTATTTAATAACAGTTCACATTTGCTAGCGTGCCCTTCTTTTCATTCAGAAAAGAAAAAAGTGATCATTAAGTTAATCACATTTGGTCAATAAACAAAAAAGTTATTATATGAACATTTCATAGAACTATTAAAAAGAAAGTGGCATATAGCCTTTTGCAATCTTGTGTTCATAGTCTGTGGTCTAATTTATGTGACTGAAGAAAAGACGCACTACTTTATAGACTACTGATATACTTTTAGACATACTGATTGACAAGTCATAAGTAGTGCTCCCAGCAACATTTTAGTTCTGTGGATTTACAGCTCATTATCACTTATGCTATCTGGTAAAGATTTAAAACTGGTACATTTTTAGAACCTGAAATAGGAGAAAATGTGACTAAAATAATTACCTCTGAAATATGTATTATTAGCGTTATCAAATCCTTATTTTAGCAGAAGTATGTATTGGTGTTTTAAAACTGAGTAGCAGTTGACGTAAAGTTTCAGTGGAAATATTTCTGCATTGATTTTGAAACTGTATTTGATCTTAATGGCTCCGTAACTAGGCAGAACAGTGTTAGGTGGCTAGGCATTAGGGTTTAGAAGATCTAAGCTCAAATCCCTGCTTTGCTCTCTTTTCAGATGTGATGTCAGGGAAGTTTACTTGGCTGATGTGGGTGCTGGTTCCTCACCAGTTGATAAAGAGGGTGTTCTTCCTCAAAAGATGTTAGTATAACTGTGCTCAGGAAGATGACGTGTATACTCCATGCCAGTGGTTACTACATGGGAGTCCAAAAGAAGAACCAAATTAATTTACTGTTGAGTGAATCATTACTAAAGAAAATAGAGTGCAGAAATGCTTATTTTAAGCGTGTTAGCGTTGTTCAGCAGGCACTTTGGAAACCTTGGAGATGAATGAAGAACAAATCGTAGGTAGGGTGCAGGTTAATAAATTGCTCCTGTGTACTTCAGCCTGAAAAATCTAGAAAACCTGAGCTAGAGTGCATGCACACCTGACTGCAATACAGTTCACGGTTTAGAAGGAAACATGTTATTCAGGTGAGAAATAAGCTCCCAGGTATCAATTTTATTTTTTTTTCTTCCCTGGATCAAGGGAGCTCTTTCAAGGTAATCTGATTTCAGCATTAACTGTGAATTCCGCTGGCTGCCTCTGGAAAGCTGTGCTCTCTGTGCCAGGCAGTAATTGCGTTAATCATCCATTTTTAAATAACTGCATTTGAAGTTAAGTTGAGAATTGCTTTTCAGATCTTTAATTTGCTTTGGAAAAGTGAAATAATTCCCACACGGGTTGTGCTAATCAATATTCCAAAGGCAAATAACCTTTACTAATACTTGAACATGGGATACTCTATATTCTTCTGCTTAAAGAATTCTGGGGGAAAAAAACACCAATTCCATCTGTAATTTGGCAGGTTAATAACTTTTCTGACTGCCAGGCATAGGGGTTTTTAGTCAACAGGAGATTCATCAAGTGCAGAATTGCATTGTATTATCTTCCTTTCGTTGTTGTTTTTATTTTAAACCTTCTTGCTAATATAAATGATGACAAATTGCATAGCTGTAAATTTGAAAGTCCCTAAATGGCATTTTTGTCAAAGCCTTTATGCTGAAATGCTTACTTGGAAAGATTTTAAACCTCAGGAGCCGGGGGAGGGGTCTTAATTATTATGCATCATGACACAATGCATTATGCATCATGGTTGTTTTTCTGCTCTTTAAACACTTGTTATGGATGATGAGACTAATATAAATGGACATACCGGGAGAGCTTCTGCTAAACCTTCTTATGATGTCATATTCTGTTTCTAAGGAATTTCAGTACCGCTTTACTTGGAAACGAGATGATAAGCAAACTTAAAAAGGCACTTGGAAGCACACTAATAATTAGCTGCCATGTACTCATCAAGGGAAAGTCACCTTTTTTTCAAAGGTGTCCTCCTGGTAAACTGGATAACAAACTCAAGCGTTAAAAACTAAGAATGATAGAACATGGGTGTTGCTGTCTTAAACCTGTGAGTATTTGACCCTGGTTCCATTGAAACCATCTGCAAATTACTACCGATGCTCTGAATTTGCTTTCTTTACCTGGTTTTTCCCAGGTAGACATGCATATTACTGAAAAATACATTGGTAATGGGACTGATTAAAGAGCTGGTGGGGTACAATGGATTTAGTGCTAGAACTGCTTTTTCTTCTTCCCTCTCCCCGCCAAGTCAATGTTTGCTTTTCCCTTGAAACGAACTTGATATTTAGGTTTTGCATGGGTAGAAGGAGAACAAAGGGAAGAATTATGCATTCATTTTTTTTAATAAAGCCTATTTTTTTAATAGTCATAGAGATTGCCTAGGCTGCATCCTGTAAAAATTAAGGGAGTAGAGAAAGGCTGAATAGATATTTAAGGAGTCACAGCAGGCAGTAGATTTGAGAGAGGAAAAAAAAAATTACTGTGCTTCCCCAGAAGGCAAGTAGAATACGATATTTCATATTTGAGGGTTGGGGAAATGAAATTTCAGTGTCATTGTGGACATTAAAGATGATATCTCTTAGTGACCCACAGACAATTGGCAACTGCATTTGTTTCCCGAGACACTTATCAGGCAAGTCTCAAATCTGCTTCTCCCCACCGCCCATATAACCAGAATTAATTGGCTGGTAGTTGCGCCCTGCTTTTTCAAAGGGAAAAAAACCACAAACACACCAGTTTCCTACTTACCTCTGTACACATGCCATTTTAAAGGCTGCTTTGGTGCCATGTAGGCAGCTGTTGAGAAATGCATTATGTTAGCGGGAAGATGGTGTCATCTTCACTGACCAAGCTTAAGCTGTGGAGCTGAACGCCCATATCTGAGGAAGGGCTGTAGCTCAGCCCTGGCAGTGATGCCTCATGCTCCACAGTTGGGAAGAGAAAGCTACCTCCAGGCTGAAACTTGTGGGTACAGTGTAGGGGTTTTGCCACGAGATAGTAGAGTGAATTTGGGTTGTTCTTTTTTCTATATTCACTATTCCCGGATTTTTATTTTTTTTTTTCAGCTTTATGGTTACAGAATGATAACTATGTATTCTCTCCCCCTCCCCACACTGCCTAAATTTAATGAGACGGTAGTAACATCTTTGGTGTTATGTTTTAGTGTTGCTGCTCTGCAGTAGATTTAGATATAAAATCCTATTGTTTGCCTTTTTGCAGGGAGCCTGAGTAACCTTCTGTAAAGATGTAGAAAGAAATGTTCATGCAGTCCTTCTGTTTACTGCCAGAGCAGCAAGCGGAAGCCCCTGCTCAACAACAGGATGCACTTGCACCTGGTCTCACCTATGCAGGGCTAGCAAAAAAGTCAACTCTAAGATCCTATTATCAGTTGCTTGTAGACCTTGTGTCCTTTTTTCCCCCTCATATATCTTTCAATCAGTAAGAGCTCTATTCTGTATCTAGGATGTTTGGAAAGAGCCTTTGTCATGTTGGCTTATGTGTTGAACTCTTGGCAACTTCCACCTCACTGCGGGTCATGAATGATGATGCTTTCTTTCCATCTCCATTTACTTTGCTAAATACAAGTCTTTGAAGCCTTCATTCATGTAACTTCTCTACATTGTCCATATAGGATCTCTCCTTGGTTGTCCTACTGAAGTTCCCTGCCATGTCCTACAGGTATTGACACTTGCTCTGTCCTTACCTTCTTTTGTGTTGAAATGCCCTCAGTTTCACAGAAGATCTTTGTTTAAACTTCTGATTGATCTACAGTCTTCTCATTGGAACTCCTGCATATCCAGGGAGAAAAAAAGGAAATAGGAGTAGAGAATATGGAATTAGCAACAGGATGTAGAAATATGGCTTTGTTTTGTTCAACTCTACTGCTTTTCCCCTTTTCACTCTATTCCCTGATCTGTCAATGTTGTTATGCCATAGTTTCTCGGAGATATCTTCAAAAAGAGAGCAGGCTCATATTTGGAGGAAAAAAATAAGGGACAAGATTTTAACTGTTATGTTGCTTTTGGTCCCTCCTGCACCATTTTCTTGCTGTTAAAAACGAGTGTGCTACCAGAAGACTCAGTTAGTAGTTCAAACTGTTCCCAAATATCCTCATGTGTCCTCAAATGGGCTGTCACTACTTCTGTAGTGAACTGTCTCCTGATCAAGTTGGAGATGTGTGCTGTCTTTAGCTAAGGTAGATGTGACTTAGGCTGGCCTGGTGGACATACGCAGGTAACCTTCCTCTTCTGTGTAAGACCAGAAACACAAGAGCATGAGGAAAGAAATATTTTTTTCCAAGAATGCCAGAGGATATTTTGTAATGTCCAAGAAGGGAACAAACAGCCAGAGGCCAAGCAGAATCTTCTCTGCTCTTCCCCACCGGGGGAGCTTGTCCTGCATTCCTGTGGGTGAGAAGAGGGATTCTGTGTCCATTGATCTCTATGGTAGTGAAGGGCATAAACTTCATGCAATGAAGAGAATACTCCAGAGCTGTTATAGGGGAAGGCTAGACCAACAGTATGGCTGCAACGTCCAGCCAGCTTCGGCTCCTTATTCCTGACTTTGAGAGGCATCAGTTGTGGTGCCCCAATCTTGCAGTCCCTCTGTTCTTGAATATAGAGGTAGAAGCAATTGAATGGTACTAGCTTGGCATAAGGAAAGACAGAAACCTGGGCTGTCCATGTTTTCCTCTTCCTTGTAGGTGTTGCTGAACGGATTTATAGATGCTCAGAGCCTGGAGATGAATCACAGATCAGCATGAGAGCACCTGGAGTGCAGCACAAAGGAATTCCATCCACTCCAGACAGTAAATTAGCTTCATTAGGGGCGCAACTTAAATGCCTCTATGGAAATACACATAGCATGGGGAATAAACAAGAGGAGTTAGACATATGCATGTGCCTGCAGGGCTATGATCTTACTGGCATCACAGGGATATGGTAGGACGGCTCCTATGACTGGAGTGTTGTAGTGGAAGGATAGGGGCTCTTCAGGAAGGACAGGCAAGGAAGAGGAGGATGTGTCGCACTCAAAGAGTTGTGGTGAACAGCTCAATGTCCAAGTGACGAGTGGCATTCCTCAGGGGTCAGTATTGGGACCAGCGCTGTTCATCATCTTTATTGGTGACATGGTGATGGTTGAATGCACCCTTAGCAAGTTTGCTGATGACACCAAGCTGTGTAATGCGGCCAACATGGTGGACAGAAGCAATGCCATCCAGAGGGACCTTGACAGGCTTGAAAGAGGGGCCCGTGCAAACCTCATGAAGTTCAACCAGGGCAAGTGCAAGGTCCTACATATGGGTCAGGGCAATCCCAAGCACAAATACAGGCTGGTCAGAGAATGGATTGAGAGCATCCCTGAGGAGAAGGACTTGGGGGTGTTGGTTGAGGAGAAGCTCAACATGACCCGGAAATGTATGCTTGCAGCCCAGAAAGCCAACTGCATCCTGGGCTACATCAAAAGAAGCATGGCCAGAAGGTCAAGGGAGGTGATTCTGCCCCTCTACTCCACTCTGATGAGACTCCACCTAGACTACTGTGTCTAGCTTTTGGGCATCCAACATAAGAAGGGAGTGAGTCCAGAGGACGGCCATGAAGACGATGAGAGGGCTGGAGCACCTCTCCTATGAAGACAGGCTGAGAGAGTTGGGGTTTTTCAGCCTGGAGAAGAGAAGGCTCCGGGGAGACCTTATAGCAGCCTTCCACCTAAGTAGCTAAAGGGGGCCTTCAAGAAAGCTGGGGAGGAACTCTTTATCAGGGAGTGTAGTGATAGGACAAGGGGTAATGGTTTTAAACTGAAAGAGGGTAGATTTAGATTAGATATCAGGAAGAAATTCTTTCCTGTGAGGGTGGGGGGGGACACTGGAACAGATTGCCCAGAGAAGCCATGGATGCCCCATCTCTGGAGGTGTCCAAAGCCAGGTTGGATGGGGCTCTGAGCAACCTGGTCTAGTGGGAGGTGTCCCTGCCCATGGCAGCAGGGTGGGAACTAGATGATATTTAAGGTCCCTTCCAACCCAAACTATTTTATGATTCTATGAAATGCAGCAATATTCATAGGTGGGAAGTTTCTGGACAGTACTGTAGTCTAAAACACCTGCTGTCATCGAGTTGAATTCTCTTCCACCCTTCCTTTTAACAGGAGTGGTGTTTGTTACCTTTTAGCAACTTCCACACAGAGTTGCTCAATTCTGATATACTTCACCAAGCCTGAGGTTTCTGAACGTGTCCTGTACAAAACTTATATCCCTATTGTTTTCAGGCACTACCAGCTGAACCAAAGGAAATGCCAATATTATGAAAAACTCTTGCTAGTGTACAGGAAGATTTTTCCCTCTTCACTGTGCCCCTGCTGTTCAGACATATCTTTTAGACTGTAAGGAGATTTAAGAAGAAAGTATAACAAGGTTGTGTTGTTGTGCTGCTTACCCAAATTTGAGCATGTTCAGCACATGTGCCTTGTTAGTTTGGTCTCGGTGCTATTGAACTCACAGGGTTCTTTCAATCAGCTTCTGTAGGAGTTGGAGAAAGCTGATGATAGTAAATGGTTTTACAAAGAGCTATGCTGTTTTTGTTTGTCCTTATAAATATTTTATGGCATCATGGCTATGTAAAATTGTTACAGTTTTGTATAGTACATCTAAATAAGAATAAGCCTACACAAGGTATTTTTTCTCTGTGCATCAAAAGAGAAAAGAATAAGAGAGAGTTAAAAGGTATAATGAGGTGCAGCATGTTTCTAGTGCTGGGTGACCTGTATTGTTGTTATAAGATTTAGTTGAAATGTATACTAGAAAAAAAAATCCCTTCCCTAGTATTTAGACTCAATACTAACATGGAATGTTAAGCTATTATTTGTGCATGATATTCAGGCTGGCAATGGATAGAGCAGCGAGTAGTAGCCAAGGATTAAAGAGACATACCAAGAGACCCAGACACTTTTTTTAACCCTTACAACTTTCTCAGCTTGGTGAACTAGCCTTCTCCATTGTAAAAGTTGAGTAAGACTTCTTGTGTTTTTTCTATGGTTTGCTTACAATTTTTTTCTGTCTGACTGTTGTTTTGTGTTGTGTGGTTTCTTTTTTTTTTTTTTTTAAACCAGCTAGGGAAAAATTAAGTTCCAGTGAATTCTTCTTCCTTGATTACTTTATGACAAATGGCTTTCTTTCAGAATCTGCCTATACTGAGCACAGCATGGAATTGCATGACTAGAAGTGAGGAGGAAAGAAAGGCTTTATCTAATTCTTTTTGATTAAACAAAATGTTCACAGGCCTTGCATTTTTTCTTTTGATTAAATTCGAAATTTTTTCTTTGGCATGTGCAAAATAAAGCCTCCAGTTGTTATTAATTCCTGACTGAGAACTATCTCTCTCCATTTTAAAAATACTTCCTAAAAGTTTTAGTCAGATGAAAATGGCATACTGAGCATAAGCGTTAAATAGGTTTTTACATAATTAAGAAATGAGCAGCAGGCTGTGACTTTGAATGTTTGCAGCACAGAATGAGGATTCTCCCAATGTTGAGATTCTATTAAATGTGACAATGAGAGAATTCATGGTTGACTTGCGCTTGGTGGTCTGTCAAGTCTGAAGCCACTGCCATTTATTGAGGTTTATAAACTCTTTACAGAATCTAGATATTCCTTTGCACAGAAACAGTGTTTACCCCCTTTCTGATTTATTACCTGTGCAGTTAATGTATATGTGTGTTCAATATCATTAATTGAGTAGCAACAGCTTATGAGAACAGTAGCCTCTGGTACATCTTATCATAGCTCCATGGTTTCTTTAATTGAAAAGGTAGAAGGCTTTGGGAGATGCAGAATGAGTACCTTTGCCAAACATATCTGATCATGTCCAGTTTGCCATGTTAAGCAAAATGTTTTTAATGTGGGGAACTAAAGGGGAGAAAGCTGTTTTTCGGAGTATAAAATATCTGGATGTGCTACATAAGCAGACAAATGCTTTGACAAAGTAGAGGAGAAAACGGTATTTTTGAATAGATTTCTGAATCTGTTTCTTGCTGGAATGTTTTCTCTACAGAAAAAAGGCTAATCCTTATTTTTTTATTTACTTGCATGGAAGTCTTGAGGTGCTCCGTATGCAAGGGCTGGGCAATTTTACCTACTACTGATGAATTTTGCTTGCTTGTCAGCTGTTGTAAAGAATTATAACTGAGCTGAAAGTTATTGCGGTTAAAGTTTTAGTTTCAGAACATCTACATTTCCAATAAAACTAGATTTTATTCTTTAAAATACAGTTCTCATGAGTTCTGTTCTTTGTCAAAAGAACTATTTCTGTTCTCTGCTTTCCTTGAACTCCCTTTCTTTTGACCTCTCCCCTCTTCCCTGGAGGAAAAAAAGCCTCAAAGGCAAAGTTGGGGGACACTCATGTGGAATTCGAGGTCACTGAATGAGCTAAAAAGCAAATGAGATGAAAACTTTGTTTATATATCTGTAGAAAAGGGAAAAAGTAGTCTTTAGAATTAGAAATGCTCCATGATGAACTTGAAGTTGTGATACTTCTCAGTGTCTAGAAGGCGGAAGGTGGTGGTTCACCAGCCTTAACAGGCACAGATCCAGAGAGTACTGTTGTTTTGGGTCCTTAACTCTGTCCTCCTGTGCAACTACAGCTGTATGATTCTGCCATCAGTTTTGACCTACAAACCCAGTACAACTTGCACCTCCATACTTGTCACCTAAGCAGCAACTGTAGAACTGACGTGCTCACCAGCTCTGGGAAGTGGGAGTCATGCAAGCAGTTGCTCTGATGCCTGCTGGTGGGCTGACCGGTCTGATCAGGGTTACCAGGTTAGTCGGTGATGATCCAGCCCCAGCACAGAGGCTGGTGCTGCTGTGGGGGAGGAGGCAGGCCACACCGGTGGGCCACTCGCTGCAGTTCTGAGATGCAAACCACAGTGGGACTGCTCCCAGCTAGATAGGACATGGCAGCCGCGGCTACCATCAGCAAAAACCCTGTGCTATTGCTTACATGCAACATCTTCTTCCAACTTTTCATCTGCCTAGTATTGAAATGGACACTTCTAAATAATTCTGTGCAACTTTTGAACATGCTTGTGTTTTAATGTGAACTTTTTCAAAAGTGTTCACTGTCTCTAGTGCTATGTTCCTACATGTGACACTTGTTTCTGATAAGTATTTTGGTAGACTTGGAAAAAATGATTTCAAGTATTTATACGCATTAAAAAATGGTATCTTTTTCTAAATTGCTGATGATATTATTTTTTTTTTAAAAAGAAGCAAAATACACTTAAGTTTATACTAGTAAAAATTTTTTGCAGCTTCCCAGTCTCAAAATGTGACAAAAAGGTACATGTGGATGGCTGTAGAGAGAAGAGGGAGAGGGGGTAAAACTAAACCATGCTTCTTATCACAGTAGTTCTTCTGTTGGCTAATCCAAATTATATATGTTCTGTAACTATGTTGCCTGGAGCTCCTGTTAATGTTGATGAGCTAAATGTATTTATCAGTGGAACAAGAGGCTCTATTTTATACTTCTGAATAGTTTAATGTTTTACATGTACATTGCATGATTTGTGGAGGGAGTATCATGTCAAAATGACAGAGTTGATGGGTGATGGATGATTTTTCTGGAACCTTTAATATGCTAACAATTAATCCTTTCTAAGAGTGGCTCTTAGTAACCTTAAGTTGTTACTGTGTGATGGAAAGTCACTGCTCTGCATCCTTATTTGTGGTCTTCACTCAGCCTGTAGGTTGTGTGCCTTTGTGGGTGCATCCTAAACAGCAGGACAACTGGGAAGCTGCCCCTGGTGATAAAAAAAATAATCAAACCCAAACCACCACCTCTTTTCACCAAGTAATCTGGCTCTTGACCAGACTGGGCATTTGAGGAAGCCAAAGGTGTGACTAGTATGTCTGCATCATAGGTGCTTGCAAATACATCACCTCTCCAGAGGAAACTTCACAGATTTGCTTTAAATGTTGTTGTTGGGCTTTAAAAAAAAATGGAGATTTGAGGTCTTAAGTAAAAGTAAGAAAAAGGACTGATTAGAGTGTTGTGATATTTTGCATATACTTGGGGGGAAGGATCTGAAGAGATGCTAACTTTTTTTTGGGAGTTGATTTCCTTCCTGTCTTCCCCTGATGCTTTCCTTTCCTTTTCCTTATAACCATAGAATTTTAGCTGGTATGAAGGATGTCCCCATTTTCATCACTTAAAAATGAGTGAGAAGATTTAAAAACTGCTAGTTGTGGTCCCATCTGTATCTATTTGGACTGCAGGTCAACTGTATGATCTAATTAAAATAAACAAACAAACCTCCAAACAAATAAACAAGCAAAAAGGCTTTTTCCTCCAAACTTTTTTGGTGAAGATGCCCCTACAGAGAGAGCCATCCCTTCCTTTCTACAGGTGCTTTTGTTTCTTAATAGCACTGGGCCGTATTCTGCAAGTTTCATTCCGTAAACAAAAAAGCTAACGATGCTGTTAAGCTTTTGTCTTCTGACAAAAAGGACATTGACTTCCACCCCTGCCCTCGCTCCCTCTACCCGAGGAAAGTTCTTTCTTATTTTTTTGACTGGGAGATTTGTCTCTGTCTGAGGCCGGTATTCAGACACAGTGACTTGATTCCACAACATCATCTTCAAGTCTTTTAAAATAAGGCAACTTTCTAGGTGAAATAAATCTCGCGTAATAGAGTTAACAAATTTTTCTTTCTGGTATGATTTACACTGTTCAGTTAATTATTGCTGTTATCTGTTTCATCATTCCTCAAAATTCAGCAGGATTGCAACCGCAATCCACTGGGCTAGTGTTAGCATTGGACACTACTTCACCTTGCCCCAGCAGTTAATGCACGTTTTGATCAGATGCTTTCTGAGTTTCTAAGATGCCTCCACCTATTTGGACACTGAAAAGTGCTGTACGGGGGGGACTCCAAGTATTTATGACTGCTCAGTTATAACACGGTATTATTTTAGTCTGTTGCTGTTTCAAAGTGTCTTTCAAAAGCTGAGAAGTGTAATGTGAATGTAAATTGAAGCCTGGTACCAATATCACAAGACAATTTCTTCTTTTCCTTTCTTTCTATCCTGCCCTACATCCTTTCTTTTTTTTTTTTTAAATGCAGGCCAAACACGAGTGGCCAGTCACCTTGAGTTGTCTCCTTGTAACCAACAGGTTTACGCGTATCACGTACAAATTGATATAAAAACCTTAATCCACTATATAGGGCTACTTGCCAGGGAGTCACTGTAAGAGAGGCAAGTATGAGTCCCCCCACAACAAGGGATGCTCTTCAATGTTTCAGGGCAGCTGCTGGTAGAACGTGCGGTTCAGAATCAAACACTAAATCTGTGACAACAAAAATACCTGCAAATGATAGGAGAGCACTTGAAATCCCTCCAGCGCTGTACACCATCACCAGGCAGACTGCCAAAACCACAGCTTTTTAAGTAAACAAACAAACAAAAGAAGCCCTTAGGCCACAGAACAAGAAAGTTTGTGCTTCTAACAAAGAAAAACAAAAATTGTTTTTTGAAAGGTAGGGTTTGTGTAACCAACCGAATTAAAACACTGTAGTACCTGAGGGCAGGGGAATCCCTATGGGTTGTTTGCTTCAAGCCTTATTTACATGAGGATCTGTAAAACTATTCTCGACCTACATAAAGCATCAACCATAATAAGCCTTTATTTTAGGAGGAAGATTCAGTAGGAGATTGCCTGCTTTGAAAACATTTCTAATATGGCGAGGGAAACATCAAAAAAGATTACATCAAAAGGTGAAATAGAGCCCCCCTAAGGGGAGGAAGAACCGCATGCAATTCTATATAACTTTCACAATAGACAGAAACAGTGCAATATAGCAGCTTTGCATAGAAGGGCTGAAAATCATATTTATTTTTTAGAATTGAATTGTTCCTGCATTTCAGGTACGGCAGCATGGTGTATTGCTCAGTTTAGGTTCAGATTTAGTTGTGTCCCACAGAGTTGTGTCCCTCATGTTTGCATGGTTTCTGAAAATTCTGAGCTAGCTGTGCCAGTAGTAGAACATACGCTGTGGAGGAAAGATGGGCCCCCAAATCTGAATTGATCTGTCTTCGTTGTCCTTCATTTTATATTTGGTTTGGCTGTTGACCTTTAGCATCCTGACACTCCATCATTGGGTGATGATGGTAGGTATACAACTGAGTGCTCGCGCTCTCTTTCTCTATTTTGGGGAGGGTTGAGGTTTGTAATTTTTTTTCCTCTGTGCGACACAATGGTGCCGTGAGTCTTTGTGGGCAGCAACAGTCAGAGCTTCAGACTTCATGAGGACCCAGTGATCCCTGGTGCTGGGGAGCTGTGAGATCCCATGGAGGGCACCTATATGAGCTCTGACGTGCTGGTGAGCTGCGGTGAGGAGCAGGGCAGGCAGCGAGAGGGTGCTGCAGGAGGTTTGCTGTGAAATGCTTCCTCTTAGCTCAGGTCCTGAGGCCACGGCTGCCTTGTGTGAATGATGTCAGACGTGGCAGGGGTGAGGACTGGGGACGTGTGGTCTCGTGGAGCCATCGCAGAAGTGGTGTGTGTGGATAGCTAATGCTTGAATCCAACAGATGTCAAAGGAGCAAATTCCTGACAGGACAGAGAGTAAATTGAGGGCATCAGAGAGATGGCATAGGGAATGCTCAGGTTATTGTGGCCATTTGCTGGATTTGCACTGCCAGGGTCCGTCTGGGCTTGCTGCCAGCTGGGCGAACGTGAAGCTGAGCGCCCTGAACCGAACCCTGTTTTTAATTCTTCCCATGTAAAGCTCCGTCCTCCAGAGCTCAGCGTGCTGTCCGGGGCTGCGAAGGATGCCTCCCAGCTGCACTGAGATACCTGTCTGCAGCCTGCCCTGAGCTGGGAATGCGTGGGGATGCTGCTGCGTTCACCTCTGCTCAGCTGATTCAGGAACAAGAAGCTCAATCCTCTTCCCTCCTCCCTTGCAGTAGCGCAACCATCCTGTGCACCACAGTCGCGTTCTCTGGCCGGGGGAGCCTACCCCTTTACCATGTGCGTGCAGCAGAGGGTATTGCGCCTTCCGTCACACCCCATGCATTAATCTTGCGTTAGTCCTACGTGACTGGTAGGCTTATTTCCTCAGAGCAGCAGCGTGCAGGGTTCACCTCCTGGTGCAAACAGGGAAATAGCAGGTGCCAGCCCAGGGAGCACCCTTGGAGCTGTGCAGCTTTGCTGCCCCTTCCCGCTCCTCCCCCCTTTGCTGTAGCTGGAGCTTCTTGTCCTATTTTGTAAAATTTGGCATTTCTTGAGATATAGTCTTCTCTAGCTTCTGTAAGACAGGGCTATCTTTGTTATCATTTTTTTTAATGGTTATCATAAAATTCTGATTTCCTCCCGCCTCCTTCCCTCCCCCCACTTCAGTGGTGCAGATTTTAACACACCTTTCCATCATTCTTCCCATTAAAGTCTTATTAGGTTTAAATGAATTGTAAAACTTAGGTATGGTATTGTAAGCGTTAGAAAATCTTAAAGTGTCCCTATATGAAAACTAGGATATTACTGGATTCTGGCATTTTACCAGCTTTGTGGTTTTTGCCACTTTCTCTAAACCTCAGGTTTTAAGTTTAGCGATTCATACAGGAGAAATGCAGCTTTTGTTGCACTGTTACTAGAAGCCTTGGGGGGAAAAAAATTAGGTTTAACAATTTCTAAACCCTTCCTTAATAATAATACCCTTGTGAAAATTATCCAGTCCTGGTGTTTTTTTAAATTATTTTTTAATTTTTCTCTTGTTCCATAAGTGCAGCACCTTTTATTTGTCTCTTACAAGAAAAAAAAAACCTTTTTAAGCTGCCTTGGATTTTATTGCACTGCGTAATATTTTTTTCTTTTTCTTGAAAAGGCCCACCTGTGTGTGGAGCGCTGTGATTACATACGCCTGTCAACCTTTGTTTAAAAAGAGGGATGTTTCTGACCCTTGAGACCAGCCAGCAAAGCTTAAAAACATGATCTCTTGTTTTCAAGTGTAAAAATATTCAGTATTTCTAATTAGGATTTTCAAGCTAATCTTTTTAACTGGCGGCAAAAGGTAAAATGGGAAACCTTTTCCAATTCGTAATTTTTTTTTTAATAAGGTCCTCTTGGGATTAAATACCTCCTCCTCCCCTCCCCCCGCTGTTATTCTCTCAATGCCAGCGTGCAACAAAACCCTTTCTCCCTATTTCCTTCCAGCGAGGACAAACGCGGTAAGACAGCAAGCGCGGTACTTTGTGCTGGGCTGAGCTGAGGGTGGTTTGGCGCAGGCAGCTGCGAGGAGCAGCTCCCAGTGCCACCCACCCAGGGTCCATCCGTGCCACAGGGGCAAGTTCTGCTGTTTCTCGCATTGCGCGCAGCATGCGATGGAGCCATCCCCAGAGCGCTGTCTTGGGAGAAGAACGCTCTGGAAAACCTTTTATTCCTATTTTCCTTCAGAAGTTCTTGCCTCCCGTGCTTTTTTGTAAGCGGTTCCCCTTCTTTGCTTTATTCTCGCTGCTTTGGTGAAGAAAAAAAGTTGCTCGCCTTGCTCAAAACTGGAAGTGTCCTGGGGTTTGTTCACCTAAGCACAGCTTTCTTCTCTTGTCCTTCAGTGGAGAGGAGGAGGAAAGACTGACATTCAGCTGGGATTGATCCTAACCTTGCCCTCTGCACCTCCACACCTAGAGCAGCTTATATGCGTGCAGCCTGGCACACAGCTCTGCCTAACACCTCTCATTGGAAAGGTTCTAGCTGTCATTTCTGGCTTGAGAGAGTTAATGCATTAAAGTCAACCAAGATGTGAATGGGAGTTGTCTGAATCTCTAGAGCAAACTAAAACAAGAGTGACATGAGAAAAGCAGTCATCCATTGTTGCCTGATGATAGAGAAGGTTTTAAAAATCAAACACTCTAGTACAGCCTGACTGTGCACAGAGAAAAACCTAATTAATTATAAATAAGATGAATAAATAATTTAAATGTATCACTTATTTCTCCTTTATAGTTTAACTCATGAAAAATCATTTCAATTAGAAATTTCAACTCAATCTGAAATGCAGAGAGGCATGATGGTTCAAGATGGATGTGAAGTCCTTTACAATGTTCTTTCAAAAATGTGAGGGTGTGGGGTTTTTTGGTGGTTGGTTGTTTTTTTTTTTTATAGCTTGGGTGATAAAAAAGAAAAAGAGAAGAAAAGATTGCTGAGAGAGACAAAAACAGTCAAAGTTTCCTTTGATAGGGTAACAGAATGTATTTTTAATTTATGAATTAATAAGTATGTTGTGTGCGATGTCCAATTTGTCAAAAACGTCTTGGTTCCCTTAGCATTCATGTTATATGCATGAAATAGATGCAGTTTTTCCCATTAATTATAATATCCTATTTCCTCAAGAGTAACGAAAGATGATTCATTCCTCTCCTCTGGCCCTAACTGGCTCCTCGGTATTACTGATGAGGGTTTTTTTCCATTCATTTTTGACCTTGTGAAACTATTTATGTTGGACTCAGTCATGATGAATGCAGTGGGAACCGGGCAGATTAAGGGCAAGAGCATAGAATTAGCAGTCTTGTGTCCCCTCTACTCAGTGATACCACCTTACACACTGTTCTTAATACCCAAACATGCCTGAGCTCACTTAGCTCTACTGGAAGATCTTGTACCATGAAAAATATGTCTGTTGTCTATAATTGTAAAAATAATTCATGATACTGATATCCCCAATGATGAATTTTTATCCCCTCTGCTCCTATGTCTTGCTTCTAATAATTTCAATGGTGCTACAGTTAGAACTGTATTTATTTCTCCATAGAGCTATGCCTTTATACCTTTCTATTTATTTTCCTCAAGTTTAAAGAGGTATACGTAGCATCTGTATGCTGATGACTCTCTTCTCAAGCACAAAATACGGCCTAATTGCTTCAAATTACTGCTTTTCCTTTCAGTAAATAGTATCCTGTTTTGTTTTTCAGTTTCCACTGTGCAATTTTCCTGTTCACTGGGAACTATTGCTATAGTATATGCAAAATATATATATGCTTACTATGGGTGGTTTCAAGTGAGATGTATTGAATGTGGTGTGAAACAAAGACTTTACTAGAACTTGTTTGAAATAATGCCAAGAGGAGACCAAAATTAGCAGAGATGGAGTTAGACCAGCCGCATCCGATGACCATTATTGAGCAGGAAGGCATGCATAACTGTGATACCTAGGAAAGCGAGATGAAGTTATTTATACAACTGTCTTAAGGACAGTGAGTGATTAGCATACAGATGTGTACTTCAGGTGAAATTTTAGAACCAGATAAATAGGCAGTAGTTTTTCTGTTGCTCTCCAGAGGAGTGGACATTTCTTTTCTGATGTTTTCTGTAGGGTGACTGGTTTGGTCATTTTCATCTATATCTTTTTATTTAAGATCACATATTTAAAAGATTAAGCAACAGGTTCAGTAGACTGTTTGGTGATATGGTGGTTTTGTTAAATGAAGCCTACAGTAAGGAAGGGGTGAGAGTCAATCTGAGATCAAAATTAAAAGACCTTTAGGTGTCTGTCTATCTGTGACTGTCCGTTTGCTAGTCAGTTAGCTGACAATCTCTGATTGTAGTCTGTGGACAGCCAGCTGTTACAGCCAGATGGACCAGAGAACTACCTGGTCCATTCTGATGTGGACCTCATGTTGGGGATTCAGTTGCCTAAATCTAGTTGGTTAGGGCCTTGTGAGTTCTGTGCCATATCCCACCTAGCCATGAGGAGCCATCCTGGAAGGGATGAGTCCTCCTGCAGGTTTTGTAGTTACCTGCCAACTCTGTGTGGGTGTCTTAATGAGCACTAGATGATGACTTTTAGGCAGCTGAATTCTTTTCCCATCTCTCCTTCTCTCTTCCCCCATTTTGAAGAGGTCGGCCGCATCTCTCCCTACCTGCACTGGAGAGCTAATTCCAGTTTCCATTTGAATTAAGTGTTGTACTGTCTTTTTATGGTACATGGCAGTCTTGATGCCCAACAGGCCAGATGTGCACATTAAACATAGATGTGTAACGATTTGATAAGCCTCTTCCACTTTCTTCTATTCTGAATTTCCTGAGAAGAGCTCGTGAGTATGCATTTCTGATGAAGCATCTGATGGAAAAGCATTGTGATCCCCACCCCCCCCATTCAAAGTACATTTTTGTGCAGATCTGGAAAGCCTAATTTTCAGCGTGTAGAAGAATCAGACAGGGAATGGGAGTGGGGGGGAACAAGGTTTTAGAATTAAATTGAGGCTAAAGGTGTACTGGAGGAGAAGTGTTAAAGAATAAAAGCTCTCTACTGTTCGGCTTCCTTCAGTTCTTACCTGATCTGTTGAGGCTTTTAATTCCAAGGGCTTGTTTTGTTACTTGGAGGTCTGACATTTTAGCATTTTCCCAAGGCTATGTTATAGACTCATGGATCACGTGTTAATGATACAAGTATTTTGTTTTGTGGCTAATAAAACAAATGGCATTTATGGTAAGTTACCCTGTATGTTTATCTAGTTCAACAGCTGCTTTAATGTCAATCATATTAGCCCCTATTACTAGCTAGTGCACGACAAGCTGCAAAAGAACCTCTTGAGAGGTAGTACCACTTCAGGTCTGTTCAAGGGTTCACGTATCAACAGGCTGCACTGTGATGCTGTTTTTATTGTGTGATAAACTCCCTGGGTGCTAGTTTTCCCCTCGTATATTAATTCTTCTGATTGCAGGATGGGAAGGGTTAATTGGGTGGATTTTTTTGTGGGAGGAGTTGGTTAATGAGAAAAAATAAAGGAGAAGGAAATCTTCATTGAAGAATAACCTATACACGGTAAAAATCATGTAGTTGAACTGTTTTTTATGAATTTGAACTGGCTGGGCATTGTTTGCAGCCCTAGCGAGTACCCCAGTTACAAAGCTGGTCTCTTCACTCTTGGGTTCAATCATAATTTCTGATTAGCTCTATTTGAAAATGAGCTTCAGCTGGTAGTTTACACAAACTAATGCTCATGAGTCTTGCAAAGCTAGGCAAGTAGATCTAATATGGTGAATCTCCAAGTGGAATATTTTCAAAATGTGCTGTAATCAGTGATTTGTATCTGTATGTTTAAATCTTGCTATTAATAAGAAACACTGTGATATTGCTAAATTTCAGAGGAGGATCTTCCAGCAGACTAAAAGAGAAACAGCAGTGCTGGTTACACCAGGATAGACTGACAGATCAGGACAGAAATTAGAACGATGTCCTGTGGACTTTTTCTTTCCCTTACTGGACTTGAACCAGCAACTTCAAAGCGAGGATGAAAAAAGAAAGCAGACATAAAATGTTCTGAGGAAAGTGTATAAACTGAGTAGTGTAGGCCAAAGTCTTTTCTATAAAAAATATTAAATGCAATGGATAAAATAAGAGCGGATGAAGACTTGACCAAACTAAATCAAAGCACTTGGGAAATTGGGGGTAGGTATAGAAATAATTAGAATGATGTGAAGATTTCAGACTTTCAGAAAAAAATGACTAACAAGAACACTTTACCTTTTTATTTTCTCACCTTATCTGTTTAGTGTAGTTCAAGCATGATATAAAGAAAACCTTGAATGCCTGGAGATATTGAAGACCTTTGTTAAAGTCTGTAACCAAGCTTCTAATCACTGCTATAGCTTCCACACCTATTATGTGGTTGGGTTTTTTTTCTTAAAACCATGTTCTATTTATGGAGAGGTAAGATGACCTCTAAGTGCTATGGACAAAAACTGTATTGAATTGGACTTTTCTCTAAGGGGTGAAGGTAAATATTCTCTGTAGTGGTTGCATCCACAGGAGTTGCTGAACTAAAGGGAGGGAGTTGATTGCTAGTAGGAAGGCAGATAGTATTACTGCATGGGAGAAAAACTCTAAATTATAGCCAAGATTTCTGCTTCATGCTCCATTTAAAAATAGATGCTTATCTGCTAAATACTACCTAAGGTTGGTATGTTAGTCCTTCTGTGCTTAACCTCAGGCCCTGCAGCAGCATAAATGCTTGGAGAGGTTATTTTTGCTGTTCTGGCTTGAGTCTCGTCCATAGGCACTGAACAGAGCTCCTAATGCCTCTTGAGTAATTTTATTCACAGCTTTGATGTGAGGCTGTTGCATGTCAGGCAGATTTCCAGCAAGTACTTGTGCAGGTTCTAGCTGCAGCCTAGGAGATCACCGTATATTGATTGCATGCTATCGCATGTTCAGAAATAAGTTCAGCATAGGCCAGACCCCATTAACCTTTTGGGATCCCGGAGATGAAATGCATTCGTTACCGATTTCTTTTTGTTTGTTCATTTCCTTTGTTTTCCTTCAGAGAAGTATGGCAGCGTACACATGGTTTAGTAATTCTGGTTGTGAAATGTTTGTCTGAATCTAGCTTACTTGGTGCATGGAGTAGTACTACCCCCAAATGTCTCTACCCCCAAAACATTTCCTCCTTGAGCTTACTGAATTTTTAAAAGGTTCCTTTAGTTTGAATTAAACGTAGAGGTTAACTGCTTTGTGGTTGTTTCACTTGCGATTCTGGTGCCATATTTTTGCATGATATTTGTGAGAAAGTGAAGTGGGAGATAATTCCTCTTTCTTCAGCTCTGTGACAGCAGGCAATCGTATCATCATCATCATGGAATCTTCCTCTTGAATTTACTGGTTGTGTTGTTTACTTTTCTTAGTTATACAGGCAGAACTTGCTTTATTTTGGCTTTAAAACAATCTTCTAATTTCCACCCCAAATATTTTCACAGCCAGCTTTGCTCTTCTACCAATATTATGCTTTAACTTAAACATCTCTCCTACTTCTTCAGTGTGCACCTCTCTAATTACGCCTGGAGGAGGACAGTATTTATATCTCTCCATTGACTTCTGCGCATTAGAAATCAGATACAAACCAAATTGATCAAAATTAGGTGCGTTTTCTTCTAAAGAGTATCATAGAGTAAAAAAAAATGAATCATTGAGCATTTTTTTTTTAGTTCTGTGTGGGATTTGCCTGGCACCTTTTGACACTTAATTTAGTTTTGTTAAATATGATATTGAAAATACATGATATTGTTTGACAACACACTGTTCTCTGCTTTCTTTCAATCCTACCTTTTAAAAGAATCAACTCTTTTGGCTGTGTTTGTAACAATTAATATCCCTTTTTAAACAGTTGTTTCAAAATGCAAGGGCAAGCACTCATTTAATTTAGTAGCATGTAAATACACTGTTTTGGTTTACGAAGGTATCTGTCAGTGCCCTTATAATGATTCCAATGCTTATTCTGGCACTGGGGCTCACCTTTTTAATGCAGGAATGAATATATAACCTCAGGAAATAGGGTGGAAAATTTGCCTGTATTGCTGTATCGTCTGACGTTCTAATCACATAAGCAGTTCATCAGTGCGTGTTAAGGTAGTGGTTGATTTTTACCCTAAAATGTTCCCGGTTTTACAGCTGCATTAGTTCCCTTATCAGCCCTCTACTGTTTTGTAGTTGCGCTGTCCCTGATATGACTGTTTGTCGTACACTGAGAGAACCTACAACAGCCTCTGTCTGCCTTCTCCTTGCATCCTGTAAAGGGCACAGACACTGCAGGAGTCTGTGAAAATGTTCTTGATGACAAAAAATTATGTCTTAAAATTATGCCATAAAATTATCATTCAAAAGCTGTCCTGCTAAGGTCATTTTACACCTTGGAAACATACCCCCATCATTCTCCATTATCCTGTTTCCCAACTTCAGTTTTAAAATAGCAGTAAATGTTATGCTAGTATCTCCCTTAAAAGCAATCCTTAATATATGTGTTCATCAGGGTAAAATACAGTACCTGAAAACACTGCTGGCACTGAGTGTTAACATCAGGAAAAACTGTATTAATTCTACGTAAATGAATATTAAAAGTTGTAATATTCTTTTATGAAAAGTCACTGGTATATATTCTTTTCTGCTGCTTGGTAGCTCCAGCAATTTTTGTCCACATCCTGCATTAAAGTGAAGCTAAATTTTTGATAAATTTTGCTGTTAATTCTGTTATTCAAAGATTAGTGAAACTTGGGCATACGAAGTAATGGACATGCATAAACTCTGTTAAGATATTAGGCATAATTTATAGTCATTATATTGTGATGTGACACTTATCTCACCTTCATAATGCAACAGCATAATGGTATAAGAGTATTTTGTAAATCATAGTTAAGGTATCTAACATGTCTTCTAACATCTATATTAAACTGAATAACAAGTAGGTGTTTATTTTGTCTATATGAATATTTTTGATGGTAGATGAGATTCTGGTTGACCTATATACGTGTCCTTCTCCCTGGTAATCAAATTTCTGTCACTGTACATCTGTCATGTTCATCCATGGGACTGTACTTTGCTGGGATTGCCCATGGAGTTTGAAGGCACTAATAAAACATATATTTTTAAGGTTACCCAGTTTTCTGCTTTAGATAAGCACGTAGCATTTCAATCCTGAGTTCCTCCCAGTGGCAAGAATTCATGTGGAATGAATAAAAGATTTGGAATGAAAGCTTTTTAAATGAACACGTTTTAGTAGTTTTATACTTCTAAATCGTTGTCTCTGCACTTGGAATAACATAAAAGCATTTATTAATATTTGATGGCATGGTGAAAGCCCTAGGTATGTAGATTTATGGAAGCCACAAATGGTTCATCTGGGCTTGAACGTTCTTGGTCTCTATCCTTTAGCCAAAGCTTGGTAGGTGTAAAGGCAGGGGTGATGTGTCCCTTAGAAGAGCACTGCCTGTAAGTGGGCTGAACCTGATGAAAATATACTCCATTGCATACTTATGCTGATAACTTGAAGGCGATGCTGGTATGAGATGAAAGCCGTTGCACTTCATTCGGTGAACAATACGAAAAAAAGTTTGGGTTGTTTTCTGTGGTGTGTTTTTGTTCTTTTTTTTTAATAGTTTGGCAGAACTTCATAAGAATCTCTATAGATATTAGCTTCTTTCCTGAATCTGCATGCTGAAGAATCAGGGTTTGCTGTGTTTTTAACAGCTAGCAGTAAGATCTGTTAGTATTTTTGATGGGAACACACTCTGATTTTCTAAGATGATGATTTGTAAGAAATTAGATTTGGGATCTGGAAAATTTGGGTTAAGGAAAGGTCAAGAAATTAAAAGATTATTACAGGCAATAAAAACCAGATGGAATACAACATTATGCAGTGAAGAGGAATTTCTGTCAGGGCAGGGCATAGGAAAGGCAAAGCACCCAGGGAAAGAGTGAATGTGGGTTTTGGCATTAAAAAGCCAGGAACAGTAAAGCAACTGGTTTCCATATAAAGCAAGCATGAGGTACCTTCAGTCTTTGTTTATGCAAAGGTGTAGGTGCAATAACTGATCTCGACTGACACCTGTAGTACGTGTTACTGCTATGCACTGGCCTCAGCCACGCTGCTTTTCTCCACTAGTATTTTCCCATCCTGGTGAGCAATTACATTTATATACATAAAACCAAAGCCGAGGTACTAACCACCCTGACCGTGCTTGCCCATAAGCATACGTGCCAGATGTCCAGGCTAGCTGCTTCTCTCCCTCCCTGTTCCTCCCCATAACTGCTGTTGTGTGGAGCTGTGGGACAAAGCGAGACAATTGTGCTGCGCTGGTTGCTCGTGTCTGGAGCTGTTAGCGCCCGGGTGGGATGTGGCGAGGCTGAGCTACGAGATGTGCCCGCCCTGAGTGTTGTGCCGGCCATGCGACTCTGTCGTACACCGCTCTGGGAGAAGAAGGGAAAGGGTGGAGGGAAGAGGGGGTGCAGGGTGGGTAGTCCCCGCCATGGGCCAGCACTCGTATGCAGGCAGCACCAGCAACTTGGCAGCCCACAGACAGACCCATTAATCTGTTCAGCCTTGCTGCCCGTCAAAGACGAAAGTCAAACTTGCTGTGGGAGCGCTGCCAGACTCAGGTCATCCTCGTGCAGATGGGGCTCGCACTAGAGAAGATTGCTGCTTGCCCTGGGAAGATTAGGCAAGAATGACACAATTATATTTCTGTTCTGGCTGTGCTACACAAAATATTGCTGGTTACACATTTGTCCTGCTATTTAATTTGCTCTGATGATGAGATGATGTGTGTTGCTCTTTCTTAATGGGTACGTTTCCTTGGTGCTTCTGCAGGAAATTGTTAGGACAGTATCTCTCCGATTATGTAATGCAGGTTACTTAAGCCTATGTATCTGTTGTTGGCTATAATGAGACCAGGGATTATCCAGCATGTGTTCCAGGATAAAGAAAAAGCTTTGGATTGACCCAGAAATAGTTTATTGTGACCTTATCCAGCGATAGGAGAATTTAGGTAAAGGTGAGCTTTGGCTGGTGTTAACCTGTAATGTCTCTACTGACTTCTTACTTGCAAAATGAGACTTTGCTCTAATCAGTAAGAGGACAAACTCACTAGAGCAACACCTCTTGTTTCTAAAATGGAAAATCTATAGGCTGAAACAAAAATGTTACCAAGTTGTATACCTGTTTGTTTTAATACAGGGAGGAGGCAATGCAAGCTGTAACAGTGCGCGTAGCATGTGCCCTTGGACTAGATTAAAGGTGCCAAAGTGGGGCATGTGCCCCACCGAAGTGCACAGTGATGTGGGGTGACAGCTCCTTACCCTGTTACAGGCGAGTAAGGGCTTCTGTGTTGGCAACGTGGAGGGCTGAATGTGATGTTGTGCACAGCAGCACTCCAGCCTCCCCATGGGATCTGCAAAGCCCAGATCCATATCTCTGGCCCAGGCCTTGCCAGCAGAGCTGGCTGCTGGGGGTGAAGCTGGAGAGATGGGGGGTGATGGGTGAGAAGAGATGCCTGGATGTCCACCCTCCATGCCCAGACGCTGCTGATGACGTTGAATGTGCATAGAGGTGGGATCCTAAATTGGAGCGGTGGAGTAGGTATGCACATGTGCAAGCATCTTGGTGGGCTGGGCTGTGAGTTGGGCACCTGTGGAGCGGTTGGGTTGGGTCCCCCTTCTGAAAGCATAAGGGCATGGACTTTTCTCATGAGCAGAAAGGATGAGAACTCCCTTCAGCCCCTCACATCCACAAAGTTACTGCTAGTGCTGAAATTGAAGTTGTTCTTCCCATGGTTTGTGGTACTCAAACAGAGTTTGGACTCTCCTCGTTAAAACTCAGTAACGCACCTTGCAGGAGTACCTTGATGTGGTCACTTTCATGGTGTGAGGAGGTATGTGTTTTGTGTGTTTGTTTTTCAGTTTAGCAACTGCAAAAATTGAGGGGAAAGAAAATCCTGTCCTTATTGGAGCAAACATCAAATTTTCCCCCCTTGTTAATAAATTATCACCTTCTTTTCTTTATTGTAGTTGCTATGGAGACTTGCTCCAGGTGTAACTTGTCAAAACTTTGTCAAAATAGTTTTCCACATTAAAAACAGTGTTCTAATTAAACAATATATTCAGTAAAGTTGCATTGGTTTTTATATCACTTCTTTTAAAAGTGCAACTAAAATGGGTGCAGATGAACCTTTACCTATGCTTTCAGAATGAAGTTAGCAGGTTCCATTGTGCCATCTTTAATACAAAACAACTTTATTTATTTTTAGTTCAGAATAAAAATGTTCTGTACCCTCATTTGGGGAGAAGGGGTCATTTTTAAAATTGTTATTGCCTCCTCTATTACTTAATAACACAGAAGATTTATTTTCTGAGCAGCTCCAGATCTCCTGAACATTCTTTTTTATACTTTTTTTTTTCCTAAGATTTTTTTGGTCCCTCCATACAGCTAATGCTTGATTATTAGTGATCCAACTTACATAGGCAGCCAGTCTTGATTTAAAAATTCCAAGTGATTAGCAGGTAAATAACCAGTTTGGTCCACTGTCCCAATGCCTAATGATTCTTGGTTTTGTTTCTTTGTTTTAAATGTGTCTTATTTCTTGCTTGAATTTTGCTGATTTGCACTTTCAGTACTACAGCTGAAATGACTAGCATCTCCTTTGCTTGAAATCCTACAGCTAGAAAACTTACAGTGCAGCAGACAGGTCTCCATCACAACTTAGCACTGAATGTCTCCATATTTATTGCTTGAGCAGTCTCTTGAGTAAGATGGCAATCTAAGAGCAAAAGTGACATTAAAATATATTTGCCATTCATTTTTACAGCAAGGCGATGAGGTCATGCTTGGTGGTGGTCTTGTTTTTCAGAAGGTGTCTTTTTGAGGACTCTTAGGTCCATGCTTGAGAAATGTCAGTGAAGTGAAGGTTTTGGATTTAGTTTGGTTGGCCTAAGTCTGGAATTCTCATCTCTTTTAGAATTAAAATCTGATATAAATGCTGTATGCATTTTCATAACATCTCTTCTCTTGCCCCGTTTTCATTTTCACTTTCCCCCAGCCCTTTTTTAATCTTCTTCTTTTCCCTCCCATTCTTCCTCTTATATCTTTCACCTTCTTCTCTTCTTGGCTTGTTAACACCCTTTCTACTTGTATCAATTTCTGATGCAGCAGCAACAGAATAAAATTAGATGAATTGTGAGTTCTTTATAGTAAAGTAAATGTTAGAAATGGGGAAGAAGTTTGTTTAGTTTTTGTGGATGAGCTTCTGAGTTAAGAAAAAAGAGGTGAAATTAATTTACAAATGAAACAGAATAATGTAGTTTAATTTGAATATTGTCTTAAACTTGGGGACAAATGCCTTGAACTTACAGCAGGATAAGCTTTTCCTCAGTCAAAACTCTTTGCAATACTTGACCTAAGCTAGTTGAATCCCTCCACTGCTGTTTGCTTCTCCCAAGAGGGGGCCCTGGCACTGTATGTAGTAAAGGCACAAAGCTGCTTTCCAGCTGGTCAGCCCCCAGCATGTACTGGTGAATGGAGTTGCTCCTCCCCAGGTGCAGGACTTTGCACTTCCTTTGTTGAACGGCATGAGCTTCCCATCAGCCCATTTCTCCAGCCTGTCAGGGACCCTCTGGATGGCAGAACAATCATCTGGTGTATCAACCACTCCTCCCAGTTTTGTATCATCTCAGACTTGCAGAGGATATGCTCTGCCTCACCATTACTGAAGGTCTTGAACAGGACTGGACCCGGTATTGACTCCTGGGGTACACCACTAGTTACTGGCCTCCAACTATGTGCCACTGATCACCACCCTGGGTGCAGTTGTTCAGCCATTTTTCAGTACACCTCACTATCTGCTCATCCAGACCATAGTTCATCAACATCTCTATGAGGATCTTATGGGAGAGAGTTTCAAAAGCCTTACTGAAGACTAAGCAAATTATATCCACTGTTCTCCTCTTGTCTACCAGGCCAGTCATTTCACTGTAGAAGGTTATCAGGCTGGTCAAGCATGCCTTCCCTTTGGTAAATCCATGCTGACTATATCTGATTACCTTCTTGTTCTTTGTGTGCCTGGAAATAGTTTTCCAGGATTAGCTGCTCCATCACCTTACCAGGGATGGAGATAAGGCTAAGTGGCCTGTAGCTCCCGGTGTCGTCCTTCTTGCCTTTCTTGAGGATAGGAGTCACATGTGCTTTTCCCTAGTCCTCAGTTATGTTTCCAATTGCTGTGACCTGTCAAAGACTATCAAGTACAGCCTCACAATGTGAGGCCAGCCAGCCATCTCGGCACACGTGGGTACACCCCATTAGGGCCCATGGGTTTATGTATGTCTGGTTTGCATAAGTATTCCCTGACCTGATCCCCTTCTGCCAAGGGTACGTCTTTGCTCCGGCCTTTCCCCTTGGTCTCTGGGGCTTGAGATTCCTAAAGGCTCATCTTGCTAGTAAAGAGTTGAGGCAAATAAGGCATTCGGTACCTCAGCCTTTTCTAATGAAGATGCCCAAATATTTGACAACATGCCTTTTTCTGTCGATATTCAATTTTCCTGTAAAAGTAAACATATTATCAGGCAAATATCTTTTTCTGGAAGAGACATCTGTGTTTAGAGATTCTGCTGAGAAGGGGACACAGCAAGTGGTGGTCCTGATGGCAAATTCTTTCTTGCAAAATAAAAGCATCTGCTCTGCTGTACATTCGTTCTGGGTTTGGGTATTTTTTTGTCTTCAGTTCTCTCCTGCAGGATTTTGACTGTATTGGAAGACTCTTACATGTGACACAGCCCAGATTTGGTACTTTTCTGCCTCTTGTGCTCTTTTTTTCCTCTCTCAAGTTGAAAGGAGCACTGTTCTTTGCAGAGCTAAATATAATGAAAATGAATCAATCTGTTCACAGTGCTGGCTTTTTGTTTCCACTACTAGTAAAATGAGGACACATGTACTAAGGGTCAATTTTGGCCAAAGGAGAAGTATAGATCTAACAACGTGTCACTGTTATTCTACTGTGGTGTTTCTTTCCTATTAAATACATTTATTCTCTTTTCTCCTAGCACCTATTTCTGCTTGCCTCTTTCCCATAATCCTATTTTCTGTGTAAAATCTCTACCTTTTGCAAGTTTTCTGTACTGTCAAATGCATAAATATTTGATTTTCTGTGACATTTGGCCTCTAAATTAGTCCCTCTGTTTTATATATTCATACTGAAAGGATAGTTGCTGGCTTACACCTGTGAGGTAATGTGCTATAAATATGATCGGTAGTTGTTTGCATCCTATTATTTTTATTCTAGCCATATTCCTATGGACAGGATGTCAGATTCAGTGTAATGTAGTATGTTGTCTAATCAATAATAATAATGATAATACAGCTTTTTATCCTGATGGCACTTCACAGAGGAATTTGGAAACCATTTGTTATCTGAATAGTGATATGAAACCTTAACATTAATGCCAACTATGCTGCATGTTCCCTTCAAGTTTTTAGTGTGTTGCGTGTCACCTTCCATTAAGTTTAAACATGTCATGCACCTGCACTTTAAAGTGCTTTACTTGTTCCTGTATTAAAAATTTGAGGCAGAAGAATATATTTTGGTGTTCCCATGCTGCCAATGGATTGCAGACAGTCCAACTTGCCTTGGAGTTGTGGTCTAATTGCTGCTTATTAAAAATAATGAACTATCTTACCAGTTGTACTTTTCTGCTGCAGATTTAATTAGCGTTCACCTCCTTCCCTCCCCCCCCCCCCCCCCAACTCCTTTGCTAGGCTGACAGAGCTGAGAGGAGGGAAACTGAAGCAATTTGAAACCTTGTTAGAAATTTATGAAGTGCTAAAATGTTTTATTCCCAGAGGCTGGTTTGCCAGCTGTCACTGGTAAGCCATTCCCTGCCTGCCTCAGAGTGAGTATGCCTGTGATAGCAGGGGGAGGCAGCAGGCCACAGCCAACACGAGCGTGTACATCGTTTGGCGGATTATACACTCTGTAATTAGCAGGAAGTAGAGTGAAACTAATTATTTTTCTCCTCAATTGGGCCAATGACATTTGAGAGGAGGACGGATGTGGTGCTGGATGGGGAAGGTGTGGAAAGGCCATGGTGGTCCTCCATCTCCCCAGCCGGGGCATTGGCACTCCCTGCGCCAGCGGTGATCCCACTGCCAGCTGTGCTGTGAGACACAGAAAGGCACCTGTACCTCTCCCTTGTGCAGTCTGTGGCCAGTAGGAGAAAAGCTATGTATTTGCTCTGCAAACCCCTTTTTTGTACTGTGTATCGCTAGCACTGGTCGGTGGAAAATGATCCCTTTTGGCCATCGAAATGTTTGTCATAGGCATTGCTGTAGACGACTCCTTGAGTGACGCTGTGTAGGACAGGATGCAGGTCTTAGGAGGGCAGGTGCATTTGCTGTCCTCTCATTAAGTGTACAACAGCTCTGCATGTGAATCTGAAATGACTAATTTGCCTGAAAAGTGCACTTCCACTGGACTATTTATCTAGTAAAGTCTGTTTGTGGCAAAGGGATAAGGAGTCTACTAGGACTTTTAGTTTAGATTTCCTTAACTAAAATGAAAATCAGGCTGCTTCCATTTTATAGTTCTCATTTGCAAGCAACGCAGTCACCCCTTACCTGCACATATAAGCTGCAGCTTGGAAACCTGTTTTTTTTTCCTCCCCTAGAAGGCTGACCTTTAAAGTTCATTTCTATCTGTGCATTTCTAAGGGAAAACTTTTACAAGGTCAGCTGAAAGACCTTATTATTTAAGTGGAGTCACTTGAAGTACAGTGCACGAAAAGCATACTGCCAGAAGATGAACCACTAGAAAATGCATTAAGGGGGTTTAGAAACACAAAAATAGCTGCTGCCTTCTGCCTTTAACACCAGGTGAGCTTCAGTGTTTTAAAAAAAAACAACAGTTACTTTTTTGGGGCTTTTTATTTGCTTTTTTTTCCTGTAGCTAGATAAAATTGCTGCTTTATATTTTTAGGTTCTGGGCCTAGGTTCTGTTCTCCACCTCTGGGGTCATTTGATCTGTCCTTTAATTGGAGCAAGAAATATGTTGGTGGGTTTTTTTTCCTCCTCTTTTTTTCTGTGCCCAGCGTCCCCCCCCCCCCACACACCCTCACCATCTTGTGTTGGTCCCTCACGTATTGTATTGATCATATTCTTAACACGTCTACTGACAGTCCCTCAATTCCCTCCCTAGGCAGATCATTTCTTTGCCTAATTGCCGTTAAAGTTAGTAAAAGCATAATGTGTGTAGCCTTATTATTTTCTTCCCCTCATTTGATTTCAAAGCATTTTCTCCTCATTATGCCAAATAGGACTGAGGAAGTCGTATCCAGTGAGATACTAAGACCAGGAAAAAGCGTGTGTTTGTGTGTACTCAGAAAGGGAAGTCAACAATAACAAGGCATTTAAGTGCCAGCTATGTATAAGTTAAAGTGTGTGTTCCATGTAGACAATACACATCCTTTAAGAATGATCTATTTGTAAAAGCATTTTTTTCTAAAAATAGTATGTCTGTCTTAAAAGCATTAGGCATTTCTTCAAAGTAACAATTCTTTTGTGTGAAAAATGTTAGTTTATGTTGACTCTGCGTTGCAAAATCACAAAGGAATCTGAGCTTCTGAGGCTTTAGTCTTGAATGCGTCGAAGAGGCAAGGCTACATTTGCATTAGGCTGATGTTTACTGGGCCTTCAGAAGCCAGAAACATAAAGTGTGCTGAAGACCCTTGATTTCCCCCTCTTTACCTACCAGCTGTTTGTGTATGTGCAGACACTTTCAGTTTTCATCTATGGAGTGCCCTTTCCTAGTTTTCAGCTACCAATGTTTGTTACAACTTCGCAGCATGGTCCATAGAGGAACATCGAGGTTCCTCGGCAGTGTGGGCAAAACTCAAGTGTGATAAGTCCTACTTCTTCAGGCACCAAAATTTTGCATCACAGTGTCTCTCGGATGTCTTTAAGTGGCTTAGGGTCCCCAACCTGGGTGACCTCCCTATCTTCCCATGGGCACCTGTGGTGGCCTGTGCTCTTTATCTATATTGGGCCCCACAGCAGTCTGCTCTGCCGGCACAGGTGGGACGGAGCTATGATGACCAAGCAGAGGTGGGTATGTGATGGGTATGGGGCTCACCTGCCTCTGTTGTAAGCCCCATAAGGCTACAGGAGGAAGGCAGGCAAGCTGGCACTACTGGGTAAACCAGTGCTGGTCAGTCTTGCTGCAAAATAGAACACAACTCTGTCCCACTTAACACCATGCATTCGTTGTCCCTGTTGTTCTGGGCAACTGGCTGAAGCTTGCCTGGGAAATAGACGGCCCTGGTATCTGCTGTCTGATCACACAGGTCTTCGTCGTCTCCTTACTGCTGGTAGGTTAGCGCAGCTTGAGGGGATAGTGGAGAAATGAAGGTGGAGTCAAAACTGTTCTTCTGGGGACTGGGTCTCCTTCTGGTAGCTCTCGGAGAAGGTAGTGCCGCTGGATGATAGGATCACTGGCCATATTTAATGTGCTGTGTACGATAGTTCCTGCCTGTTCTCCTCTGCTCAGGAATCCCAAGCAGTCTACTGGTGTTGCCAGGAAAGGAAGGAAAACAAACAAAACCAAAACTTCTTGCTCAGGATCATCAACTAGGATACAAGTAGAGAAATACGAGGTGTGGACAAAGAAGGGACAGTACTGCAAGCAAAGGAGACTAAACAGAGGTTGACCACAGAAGGAAGGCCTGCTGGTGGATGCTATCAAAAGCGAAAATAGCATGTCTATTCCAAAGGGTGTGGGAATACATAGCAAGAAGAAATGAGACTGTATAAATACTGAATGATACCTTTTTTTCTTTTAATTAATCAAATTATGCTTTGCATTTGTTTGATGGAGATCTCTAGTCTTCAAATTTGAGATGATGAGAAGTTCCCTCATACTCAGCTTGTATAGGAAACTTTCCCCCCAGATGTAAGTTTGTCTGGTATGAAGTACCCATCTTCACACATAGGACACACATGCCTCTCTGGTGGGCTGTTGCTATGTTGATAACAACGTGCAGCTCCTGACCCCCAAGGGTTTTCCTGCAGGAGCCAGGGAGTCCTTCATGCATATGGTTGGTGTCCTGAGAGCAGTGCAAGGCGATGCCTGCAGGATAGATAGGGAAACGTAGTTCTTAACTGTTTCATTGCTGATCAAAATCCATGCTTTCCTGCTGAAGACTGAAGTTATTTGGAGCTTTTACTTAGCTCTAAACCCCCCATTTATTTGCACAGGTGTATATGCCTCTAATCCAAATTAGAAAGTGTTGCTTTTGAGTATATTTTTTCCACTTAGATGGCTGCTCTCGGACTACTTATTGTGAAGAAACTTTCTGGTGTCTACTGAAGAAAGTTATGCTGTCTGAGTAGGTCTTCATCCGCCAAGGGGTGCCCTCCTCATGCAATTAAAAGATACAGTTGCAATTGTAATAAATACTGTGCTGTGATTAAAAAAAAAAAAAGTTCTGCAAAGATGTTTCCTTTAATATTGAAGTCTACAGAAAACCAGCTGAAATTAAGAATTTTTTTTTTTTATATATATATATATTTGCCTTTTATTTTGTCCCCAGTTTTAACATCATTCTTGTCCTTTACATGGTTAATGACTCATGCTACCATTCTATTGAAAGGTAACACGCATATGCTTTGCAGAAAGTCTGTATAAAATTCTAGCATTTACAGAGGGTTGGCAGAATGTTGTTGCTAAATCTTCTGTTTTATTAATATTCTGAAATCCACATGAGCTGTTTAGGTGTACCCTTGCTTTCTGTTATGTTACCTGTGCTTGCTATCAGGAGAAAACTAAATTTCAGCTATATAAACAATACCAATGATTATTATTGCATACTGTAAAACTGTACTCACATGTCAACAAAATATAGTTAGCTTAGCTTTTCCTGCTTGTACAGGTCTCACTGGGAAATTCGGGCTATTTGTTTTTCTGATCATTTTTAGTTTCTTACATCTAAGATCTGTTCTCCAAGTTTAACATTTCAGATGAAGAGACTTGCGACATCATCTGAGCATAGGTTGCTGCAAACTGAAAACTGGAGCTCACATACCATCCCCAAAGTAGTTCTAGTTGCCATCTGATGTTTTATTTGTGCATTTTAAGAAGAGAGAAACTAATTACACTTTTAACAACAGCATTCAGTTAAAATACTCAGTTTGGTGTGGTGCTTGTGATCTGTGTAGCATGATTTGCTTGCCTTTTTCCCATCAGATCAATCACATTTCTTTGTTAGTGAGATATATACACACAGAATAAAGATCCCAGGGGCTGGAATCTGGAAGAAAAGTTATTTCCAAGCTTCTTAAGGGTAAGAAATACAGAATTTAAGACCCCTTTAAAATCTCTGTTGAAACAGTTATATGCGCTGAACAATGGAAACATCAGGTTTCTATATGCAGTATATCTACATGGTACGATACATCCTACTGTTGTGTTGTTGTTTTACACAATGTGAAAAATAGTTCATGTATTTGTGTGCGTTTGCATCTTGTTCAGGATGATGAGGTGCTGTGCTGGTGAATCATTGGCAAGAAAAACCTAAAAATACCCCCTTGTCATTGCTGTTCTTGTTCTACCTTTCTGCAGTCACCTGTAAATTTTTATTCTATTTTTTTATTGGATAATAATATTCTGAAGAAAATCATATGCAGAAGTAAGACAGTTCTCCAATGTGGCCTTTTGTTTATTTCAAACATAGAATCACTTTATTTCCCTGCTTTCAGGGTTAACGTTCTGGGAGGCCAAAACGGACACCTAAGCTCGTGAAAACTGATACAAAGGTCAATTTATCCCCTTCCTCTCCACTGAGTCCTTCATGTAATTAAATGTGCAGTACTTGAAGCTTACCCTACTTGCTACTATTTTTTTGTCATCTTGATTAAACATGACAACAGATCAATGGGAGAGTAAAATCAGGCCGTTAAAAATAGGTACAGGCTTAAGCGAGGGGTTCAGTTTCACTATGGCATAATAAACCAAACCAAAAATGTTCAGAATTTTGCTGAAAAGATTGTTAAACTAGCTGTTTATATGCTATAGTGCCCAAAAATTTAGCTGGCATTGTTTAATTTAGAATAGTTTTAATTGGACAAGTCTGGATGTGAAGCATATAGGGTATGGGATGGGGTGGTTTGGTTGGGTGCCTTTTTTTTAAATTATTTTTATTTTTAAAGCTGGGAACCTTAGAACAACCAGACAAAGTGAAATGCTCTACCGGTAGCCAGAATACCCCAAGTTGTTGTGGCTAATGCAAAAAAATTATGGAGGAAATATAAGCTATCAATTCTTCTGTGGTTTAACTGCAGAGAGGAAAACAGGGTTAAAGGCCTTTGTGGGGGAGTGATGATTATGCGCCTGTGGCTTCTTGCACTGTCATCTCCAGCCATGCAGCAGTGCAGGTGGGCCATTAGTTTCATCTAGCAAAATAATCCTTATGTTACCAAGCATTGTACATTTGGCCATTAATTTACCTGTTTTAATATAACAGGTGTTTGGAGTGTATGCCTTTGCAGGTGATACAGCAAAGTGAAAAGTTCCAGACTTTTTGATGAGAAAATTTAAGTATTTGCACTTTGTTCTATTTTTTTTTTTAACCCTTTCCTCAGCGACTCTGTCGCTAAGGGAGAATATCATGATTTCTTCCTTCCTTTACTCATCAGCTTATCTTATCTGTGTGTTCAGTTCATGCAAGAAAATGGCTTAAGGTGATCATACCAATAATGCCAGATCCCTTCCTGCTATTCGCATTACCATTCCCAGAATGGCGGAATAGAGATATTGTCTGTCTGTTTCAGGAAGCATGCCTTTTGGTGGGAGAAAAAGATTCTCCCACTCCCTCCACTTAGAGATACGCAGGAAAAGGGAAATTTCTGAAAAATCTGGATGAAGAAAGGGAGAGATGAAAAAAAACTTCTTTGGATTGACTCTCAAAATTGAGGTGACTGACTCACGTGCTCTCGTACATCAGGAGCTCTGTAGAAGGACACGCAAACAGGCCCTAGGGATACCTGTGGTATTAGTCCATGCTCTGAACTAACTGATGCTGCTATACAGTCTGATATTTCTAAAGATGACATAAGGTGTTTTCTGATTAACATGTCCTTCGTGTTCTGTCCCCTTCATGTAAAGTTTTGGGTGAAATCACAGCTTGGAAGTCAGTATTTTTTTTATCGTTGAGTTTTCCTGGCCTTCTCTTTTCTTCACTTTGTTCTTCTCATGCTGCTTTCTCAATGCTGTATTGAAATATTAGTAACACCACTTTCAGGACTTGATTCCCTGGGAAATGCTAGGCATAGAAATACTTGCTATCAAGAAACCTATTCAAGTGAATGAACTTATTTGTGGTTGCAAAGCTGCTGCCTGCTAAGGTTGTGATGATGGACAAAATGGATTTCCTATTTTAATTATCCTTTGAACTGGTTAGTCATAAAATAAAAGCATTTACAAATATACAGAAAGTCTAAAAGCAGATAGAATTTCTCCTTGCTTTCTTCTACTCTGTCATGATTTGCTGCTTATCAAGTCTATGGGAGCAAAGGAGTCTTACTGTTCCTTCATCTGCCTCCCCTTTAATTAGGGTTTGTGTATTACTCTGTCACATCTGCTTGTGCTTACCCATATATATGAGTTGTGGATTTGTTTGTGCGATGGGATAGCAGACTCCTATTGTGGCTTTCCAGTTTTAACCTTGTTACTTACAGATACAGCAAGTTTAAAAGGATAAATATTAGAATCTTTGCCAAAACATGGCATTGCCTCCCCACATCTCATGTCCATTGCCATTGGAGTTGGCTTGGGTACTGTGCTTACACAAGACTGACCTGCTGAAGATACAAGCAAAGGCTGATAACCAGTTGGGACAAACATACTGTTAAAAATAAAAAAAAAAGAAAAAAGTAATATGTTAGGCACTTTAATTCCTGTTCTAATTCCTGTTCCAACGCAAAATGTCATTAAATTTTGATAGTGATTACACATAATGACTACCTGATACTTTGATTTTGCTCAAAAGATCTCTTTTATCTCATCATTATTTACACTTTAAACTCTGCTTCAGAATCTACATTGCTGTCAGTTTATATGATGCAGATATTTAATTAGCACTGATTAGGAGCAGGAGTGTGTGTGGGAGAAGCTATTTTGCCACATACAGTCATTTTATTAAGCTTTAAATATTATGATTTAATGTGACTGATGAATGAAAAGGTGTATTTGCAGCTTGTTAGGGTTAGCTTGGTTGAGCCAATTTGAATGTTGCCCATGAAGCTGATGGGTGAAAGGTACATGCTGTGGTTGTGAGCTTCCAGGAAATGTGCTTCCTCTCTGCTTTTGCCCTGGTCTGGCATCGGATGTAGGAGCTGCAGCTGTAATGTGATAAGAAATACCAGCAACACAGGAAACAATAGGGAAAGACTTGTTGGAAGTAGACTGTTTTAACAAAAGGCTGAACAAGTAGGACCTCTATACTTCGCCTTGTCTTGCAGGCTCTTGTGTCACCTGTCCAGCCTCAATAACTGAAAAAAAAAAAAAAAAAGGTGTTGAGAGGAAAGCAGTAAGATTTGTGGGAGGAAAGGGAAATCTTTAAAGGTAAGTTGAGGCATGATACAAATCAAAACAGGGCAAGGAAACAATTTGAAACTTAAAGATAGGGGGAGTTGACAAGTGTGGAAGAACATGTGATTTGTGAGAACTTGTCTTCCAGGGCCGAAATCTTGAAGAACATCCGTGTTCAATCCATCAATCTTGGACAAATGGTGATAAAGCAAGGTGAAAAATATTGAACCTTAAACAATTCCCAAACAACCCAAGTATTTGGAAATGGGCATCTGGGACAAAGCAACTCAGTCCCTAAAGAACTGATGAAGGAAAATGAACTTAAAATAATTTTTAAGACTTCTAAAAGGGACAAACATTAGATGTATTCTTTCCTGTACACCCTACCTGAATGTGGTTAAGCAGGAGGGGCATCAGAAGCATCCTTCTCCATGGGTCTCGTGTCTCAACATGCAAGAAAAAAGTTATTAAATCTTGCCAAGTGAAATATCTGTTCACAGAGAAGAAGATCAAAACAGATCTTGAAAAGTAGCTCACCTTATCCATTAAAGATCAGGTGAACCTCATAAAGGAGCAAAGGGTGTATTTAGGGAGGTAAGGCCACATGAATTCTCTGGACTGATCTTCTCCTTGACTTTCTCAGTTACAATACTTTCACCAACAGAGATGCTTTAAGGTTGGGGCTCAACCTGTGTTTGCTCTGTGGTCCCAGATGTAGTGTACAGAAGATCCAAAACTAGGGACGTCAGACCTAGTGAACATGAGTTGCATGATCCATTGTCACTGGTGGTTCTGAAGACCTAAACTTGCTGGGATAAGTGTGCTAGATTTTGCTGCACAGCTTACCTAGAAAACCCAATCGTTCTGCACACCTTGTGTCTCAGGGGCTATTGCAAGTGGAAGAAATTCTAGAAGGAACTAATCCGTTGAATGCCAATGAATCACCAGCCATGGATGACATTCCTTCAGGAGTTATGAATAAAAATAGATACGTAATTACCCAGAGAAATGGTGACTGCTGTAACCTTTTGCTTATATTGACTTAGAGTTGCTATTTTTCTTTGGGTGCTTAATGTCAGGGGTTTTGTTGTTTTAAAGGACTAAGGTAGACAACTATAGGCTAACAGGTCTTAAGAAAGAACAAAGTTTTTAGAACACACAGGTAAATGCACTGTACTGGGGAAAGAAGTCTGACATGACCTTAGCGAAGGAAAGCCATGACTTGCAAATTATTACTTTTTTTTTTTTTTTTTTTTTTTTTAGGGAATCAAAGCAGCTGGGCAAGGAGAATGTAGTCAGTATAACATAACTAGATCTTTAAGAAGAGTTCACCAAAGTGTCATGTCAAATAGTATGAAAGAAAGATGCCATGGGGTAAGGGGGGTCTTCATGTAGATTAATGATAGGCTAGAAAAGAAATAGGAAACAAATAATTGATTTTCATGCTGGAGAGAAAACACTGTCAGGGATCTGTGGTGGTTTTTGGGTTGTTCAACATATGCATAAATGAACTGAAAAAGGTTATAAAAATTAAAGTCTTCTGATAGAACAGTATTCAAGATAGCCCAACCAGCACTTGCTGGAAATAGAAAGATCATGCAATAATAAGGAATAAAATGGCATGTGAATGAGTGCAGAACACTGCAAACAGAAAAATTAATTCGAGTTAGTTGTGTAATATTGAACTTTAAATTAGCTCTCACCACTAGGAAAGGATTGTGACAGATTCTTCCGTAAACATCCTTTATCAGCCACTGTTGGAGCACAGATGATGGGTATATGGACATTTGGTATAACATCCTATTCTACTCTTATGCAAAAAGTAGTATTGATTTTTTTTTTTTTTTTTAAAGAAACTAAGACTTAAGAATTCTTTTTCCTTTCACTAAGATTTATGTAGAACATTGTCATCCTACTGCCAAAGGTGATAACAAAATAAATGAGTCTGGGCAGCTATTCTTAAGGCATGATCTTTGCAAAGTATTCTGCTAGGGAAGCTGGAAGGGAACAGATTTGTTTAGACTGAACTTACAACAATGCAGTGAGAGATACATGTTGCTGTTACTTTAGCGGTGTAAGTTTTAAACAGTATTTCACTTGGGTCAGTCCCTCACTGTAGGTCATTGATGCTACTTACTGTACCTTTGAATACACTTGTCCAAAAGCTTCTGTAGACCAACAGTTTTAGTGGAGAAGGGAAATATGTATGAAAGGCCAAGTCTACCATGTAAAGATGATGACATTACATAGTGGATTGGTAGATATTTATAAGTTCACCTATGGTGCGTATTTATCTAATGATGTAATAAAACTGAAGAGATGTGCAGCAAAGAAATTGCAAGGACTTCATTTTCTCATTGCTCTTGAGTGAGGAAGTGATATGCTATTATTTATATTTTAAATCACTGCAAAACACAGGAAAGCACAAAATTGTCACTGGTATTTAAATGTTCAGATTTCACTGAAGTTCAAAGAAAGCTGGGTTTTGCTGTTGTTGGGCTTTGAGACTCGTGATTGCCTTGAGGTGATACAGGAAGCCTGATGGGGGGACTAAAACAGAACGCAGGAATTTCCAAGTCACAACTCAGTATTTCATATGCTTATTTTTCAGGTAAACAAAGAGGCCTTCAAGGCTTACTAGTCCTGTATTTTATCAAGAGTATCTAACATGTAAATGTGTGTTATGCTCGTTCTTTAGCCATCCTTATAGCATTTTCATATATATTTCTACTCCTCAACTGATTAGTATGCTAAACTTGCCATTTCCAAACTCTGAATGTTATCCTGGGATCATTCAGAAAGTTAAAATTCTCTTAGAGAACTTATTCTTATGTTGATAGTATCTCTCCATTTTACATGCTATATAAAAATCGAGAGATGTTGTCATTTTCATTTATTTTAGATATATTTAAAATTCTTAAAACCTTTCTTCCTCCAGCAAAACCCAACTTCCTGATATTTTACCTCTTATTGAGTAAAAAAAATGTAATGGATTGTGTGTATTTTGAAATACTAGTATTTTCTGTGTATGCTATGTTGTATGAATTATGCAGTAAACTCATGACAAAGAGTACTAGACTGCAGTTCTTCAAGTCCTGAGCATTCCATAATTCATAGTTTGTTAGTTTGTTAGGTTTTCATAGGTAAAAAAATTAAATCCTGAAAGCTTGTTTCAGATCTGCCTTTTTCTTTCTTTATCTCTTTTTTTTCCTTTTTTTTTTTCTTTTTTTTTTTTCTGTCTTCTTTTTCTCCTGTCTTCAAGTGATAGGTAGAGTGAAAATTTAGTTTTCTTTTTGGTGTTTTTGTTACTAAGGTTGCAGTAATTTGTCATAGCTCTAATCTTCTATTTTATAGCTCTAATCTTCTGTAGCAGTAGCCATGACAGTACATGTTGGTTTCTTTCCATTTAGTGAGATCTAAACAAAAATTAGTGCATCATGGTGATCTCAGAAGCAGTTTAGGAAAAAATGTGAGCAATAACCAGATGCTGATGATGCTTCTTTTCTTCATTATGCCTTGTTGCGTTGCAGTATTTGAGCTACTTAGTGCCTACATAAGTACCGGTTTTATTTTGATGCTTATTAGGGCCAAATAATTTCAGGAACCTATTGCAAATCAGCAATTTGATTATTAAAATAGGCAGTATTATGTGCAACTTCTGTTTGCTTTGCAGAAGTGAGATTATCTGCTCAGATCTACCGGTACTGGCTGGTTGTGCTGACCGGAAGTAATTGTTATGTATTTTTTCATGGGTTTTTTCCCCCCTCTTCTTCCTCCCTCTCCTTTTTTTGAACTCTGCATTGCTTGAGAGCGGTCCCTTGAGCAAGACAGGCAGCTGTGCCCTCTGCACTCCATGTTCCTCTGCTGGTGCTGTGTATGGTGCAAGGGCTGCTCTTGTTCTGCAGTTGGGCTGTTGCTGTGACTCAGCCCAAGCCAGCATCGTCTAATACGACAGGCAAACTGTCAGAAAGAATACCGTCAAATGGAGAACTTGTCCCCATGGGTGGAAAAATCTAGCACAGTTGCGAAGTAGCATTAGTGCAGCAAAATGCTTAAGATGCGCTGCATGTTCTACAGTGATTTGAAAACCTGCAGCAGACCAGGAACTCCAAATGCCAAGTGGCTGTGCCCTTCAAGGGGTTTCTAATCCAGGCAAGGGTTTGCTCCGCAGAGCCGTTTCTAGAGCCCAGGGGTTTGCTCCCTTCAGAGTCATTTGCAAGCGTATGTATTGTCTTGCCTATGACTTGGGAATTTTTTCTATTCCTGCATTTTCAGGTGCCCTGATAGGTTCTGCTTCTGCAGACTTGTGGAATAAGGACTCTTTCTCGGTTAAATCACTTGCAGTTAAGCTTGAGATGAAAGAATCATGGAGGAGGGCGGTGGGGGGCAGTAAACTTGTGCTTCCTGAATGGAAATGCTCTTATACCACAATATTATATGATCTGTGATGCAAATGATGCACCACACTAATATTACATTTTGTCCTTGATGTGCTAGTGGTGGTGAGTTGGGACCATTTAGACTGCAGGTTTTGTTCAACATTTCCTAATTAAGAAATGCGGTAGAGTTCAGTACTACTAGTCTCTAGTAGTGTCTGGAACTCTGTTTTTCAGGCAGCGCAGTAGAGGTTGCTCTGCTTATCTCTATGACCCTGGTGGGCAGATTTTGCATTTTCCTTTAGCAGGGACTAATAAGTGTGAAAAACAGTGTCTATGTTGGAACTAGTGTACCACCAAAGCTTTGACTTCATTCTTTCTGCATTTTCTTTTAACACCAAGTTATTTAGTAATATTTCTGCGTGACTTCTTACAGTAAAATGCTGTGCTTCGTACGCTGATGCCTGTCAGCATGTATTTCAGATTCTCATGCTTGTACTTACTGGATGAGCCAGTGCCCTGGCTCATGCTGCATCAGACACTGATGGTGTCTGGGTAGAAGCTGCGTGGGCTCAGACAAACCCCAGACGTCCATTCTTACATTTCTTTTGGGGCAATATTGTTTCTCCCAATGTTAAGTCCATCCAAGGAGAACATACTTTTCTCTTCAAGTGGCTAAGAATGGAGGAGGAGTGGGACACAGCTGGGCATCATCCAGATCTTTCCCTCTGGTTTCCATCTCCTTTCTCTCCTCTCATAGCTTTGGGATAGAGTTTTCTGTGGTACGTGTTCAACCCTGTTTTGGATTTACAGAAACTTTTAACAGAGTCAACTTTTAGCTATGATAACAATGATTTCTTCCAGGTTGTAGATGCAGGAACCTGCTGAACTTGTAATTGTTACTACAGAGAGCTTCTGAAGGCTTCCTGAGGGCGTGAGAGGAATTTGCTGACTTAGCTTTTGTGGGCCGCTTTTGAGGATACTCAGTAATAACTGTGATGTGTAATAACAGAACCGAGAGGTCAGGGTTTACAAATCTTTCGACACTTTCGGTTTTTTTCCTTTTCTAGTTTCCTGTAGCTTGGTGATTGGAAGGCTTGCTTGGTCCGGAGGGAGACTGACTCTAGTAGTAGGGCTCACTCACTCATCACAAGTGGAGGTCACCCACATGAAAAATCAGAGAATAAGAACCCATCCCAGAAGGGTGTCCTGTCTGTTTTCTGCATCCAGATGAAAGATCTTGCAGGGTCTGGTTTGCGTGAGTATTACAGCATTCATCTGGGATGTGGGAAAGATGACAGAGAAGTGACCGGCCTATGGGACTCATAATCTAGCTGACTGTTCTGGTCTACAATATACCCTCATATAATTTTGTGAAGCATTTTGCCACTTAATTATTTCCACTGAAATTTTTGATCTGTTCTACTTTTATCTTTGTGTGGAAGAGATCTTTTTTTAAGTTTTGACTCTTTCCTGCACAGTTACGATAAGAAATATGCTAGCCTTTGTTGTTGTTCAGTTGTAAAACTCTGTTGTCCTATTAGGACACGATGTA
The DNA here is from genome assembly GCF_964199755.1 of Larus michahellis. Lineage (NCBI taxonomy): Eukaryota > Metazoa > Chordata > Aves > Charadriiformes > Laridae > Larus > Larus michahellis. The sequence goes on along the minus strand of NC_133896.1, from coordinate 124,702,451 downwards.
GGTGGCCAGTAGGACACTATAAGAAAGCGTTAGGTCAGCTGCAGCATTTGCAGAGAAGCCCCAGACTGAAAGCTGTTAGAACTCAGCCAATGAATCCTTGTAAGTAATGACTCTGTTTATGGAAAAAGTGATAATTTTGTAAATCAGTCAAAAGAAAAGTTATACAACTGTTGATTAATTAATTTTTTCAGAACTCTGTGACACAACTAATTATCTTTATTTCTCTTGCTCATAAAATATTTTTGTGAGGAAAAAATAAATCCAAGGCTCTTCTCTCATTTCTGTCAGGTTGCTTCTGGTGTTCTCGCAATGCATTCTTTGTGATAAGAGTGAGTGGAGTTGAGGTTACGCAGCGGCTCTTGCTTCAAGAAGCAAAGATTTTTTGCCCCCAAGTTGGCAATTATTTATTTGTCTTGTTTTTCATTTTTTCTCTATTCTCTTAAATAAGGGAGCGGGACCTTACCTACACATCTTACTCTGGTAGTTTGTAGCCTAAACTGGAATGCCTATCCCACATGAATACCTACCCTTTCCTTCATTCCATTATTGAACATACAATTAAAAGTAAGTGTTTAAATTACAAACAGATTATTTCTTTTTAGCAGATTAAAGGCTTCCATCAGTTGCATCTGTTGTGCTTGCTGCTCAGCATTTGTCTGTGCACTCAGGTCTCTACAGTGCACTCTGCCAAAACCCATGCTTCTTCCCCTTCTAGAGATGCAACTCGTTTGTGAGTCCTGCTTCTTTTTATGGTTTCACCTGAGGACCTTTTCTTTTAATTGTGGAAGCCTCCTTTGATTAAATGGAAGTTTCCGTCCTGTGAGAATGACAATGTAACACTGCGTGCTTTTATCTGTAGCGATCATTTTTGTAGGCAAAAACAATTGCATACTTAATTATCCTCATTAGTGGTTCTGATTTTGAAACTGATTCAAAAGAATACCCCTTTGGAATAAAAGGTTGAGCACTGGCACATTGAATCAGAGTAGCAATTTGAAAAAGCGTAATTTATTTTTTTTGTTCCTTTTGGTGGACACATTGTAATTTTATACTGTTTAGCCCTAAAATACTGGCTACCATCACAATGCACTACATAGGAAGCAGTTCTGCACTGGGAAATTACATACTGTGGATTACACAATCATCTAGTTTAACAGTGCAAGAACTAAGCAGCTCATCCATACTTGCTCTAGACTATACTCTTCTTTTCAATTTTTTTCTCCCATTATTTTGTACTGCAGTAGCAATCAACAATTTACAAGACTGCTTTGACATCAAAAAGTCAAACATCCAAGAAATGCTTTTTACTTCAAATATTTATTTTATGTTAAGCCAGGTCTCTGGGATAACCACTCAAAGTAGGCATCTGTTAAGAGTGAAGTTAGTGAATAACTCAATTGCTTTGTACAGGACAATTTTGAAATGTTACATTTTGCGAATTAACACTCCTGATTCCCTCAGAGGCTTTCTTTATATGAGGAAGACATAAATAATTGATAACGGGCCTGTCCCAGAATTTCTCCAGGCTCTTCATCCCAGCTATATTGCTATATTTCTTGTTCCCTTATGCACTCCCCTCAGAAGGTGGAAGGAGGAGCAGGTCCAGGGGCAGAGAGGAGGCCTCTGCCTGCAACTGCCCCTCATCTCCTTATTTCTGGACGCCATCTTCCGCATTGCCTCTCTCCTGGGCCACCCTCTGCCACTACACCTGGATGTCAAGTCTGGGAGGAATGCCTGGCAAGGAGCAATTGGGATTCACTTTGGTCATCTGGCTTCATCAGGGCCTCTGATAGCCACCACAAAGAGAAATCAAGGAGCGTTTTGGTCAGATTCAGAGACAGAAACATAGAATTGTTAACCTAGCACTGCCAAGTTACCACTAAACTGTGTCTCTCAGCACTGCATCTACATGCCTTTTAAATTTCTCCAGGGACGGTGACTCAACCACTTCCCTGGTTTCGAAGATTTCAGGTTTCAAAGTTCCACTCTGAGTGGTCTCTGCACTGGCTGAGGCCCCTGCAGGTGCCGGGGCTCACTTCAAGGCCAGCAGGTTTCAAGGATGATGAGCAGCTCACCTATGCAAAGCTCATATTTGGACAAGTTAGCATTTTCTAATTAAAAACTGGTGAAAAAGGTTCTTCATACTTTTCCTTGCTCACTGTTTAAGAGACCTCTGTAAGAAGTATCAAAAAATTTGTTTTATCAGGGCAATGGATGTTTCAGCATTTGCTGCTGGAAGATATATTTTTCTGGGGGAAAAAAAAAAGAAGATTTTTCTGACTGTTTTTATCGTGAACACCTGTGATCTGACCAGTGCAGAGTTATCTTCCTTTTTGTAGATGACCACTGCAGACAAAAAATTGGGCTTTTTTTCTGCTTTTCTCAGCATTTTACAAAAAAGTACCATTGATCAAGGAGATCAAACTGGTTGATAGCAAACTATATTTTTCCCCTTGACTCCATTATGGACTTGACGTAAAACTGTTGTGGGTGGTGGTGTTTAATTGGTGCTTTCGTATTTATTTTTACTAGTGTAGTAGTTTAATATACTCTTCGTTAATTATATTTGTAATATCAAATCAGTTTGTTCAATTAATTTCGTTTTCTGTATTAAAGCTATTTTGTGTTGATTTTAGCATTCTCTCATCATTTTTCTGTAGTGTTCTTTTCTTCGTTCTTTTAGTTCCTTTTAGTAAGACTTACTTTGGAGTCTGGTCAGAGCATCTTGATCCAGTGCTGTTTTGCTCTTCTGTGTTCTTGAAGATACCTATCTTGCCTCCTCCTGAAACGTATTCCTTGTATGACTTGTGTTTTACCCTCCCTCCCCTCAAATACTGAGGAATATTCAATTCTGATTGATTTAGAGGGGCATAAGAAACTCCAGTCTGGAGTCAGAATCAAAGCCAAAATTGTAAAAGGGCATTCGTTTTACTCTTACTCTAATAAAATTTATAGTATTTATCAACCTTATATGTTAGTCATTAGATAAAACCCCTAGAGGGAGACGTGGTCACAGATGGATTATTGTAATGCCTCATCGCTCTGATCTTTTCACAATAGCTGAAGTAATTTCCCTAGGTCACTTTGCATAGCCTGTTACTTGATAATTGCGTTGTGATAACAACATTATTGTTTGTAGGTGTCTAATGAATTTTTTCTTCTTTTAAAAAAGGATTTTTTTTTTTTTCCAATTTGGCAAGGGGAGACTTACTGGAGGAAAGGGGTAAAGGCCTATCTAGCCTTTTTTTTTTTTTTTATTTTATTTTGAAATTTCAGTCATGGTGATACATTATGGAATCTTGGGGGGGGGAGGGCAAGTAAAATTCATCCTAAATAGTGACATAGCTTGCTAACATTGCACCCTACCACTCACCCCGACTGTCTTTCTCTGGCTGTGTTCTACACTGAGTAATCTGCATATTTCTGATTTTATTTGTAATGCTTCTGCTGCTGGTTTGAAAGGCACAGCAATGCATTTTGAAATGTTTCATTTATCAGTTCTCTGTGAGTGTTTATGCAAAAAAGATTATTGTAGCATACTATATTGTTTGGATGTCGACAGGGTAATTAACCTGTAGTATGATCCTGTTAATTCAGTTTCCTTAAACGTAATTTATTGTTTAGATGTCTTCAGCCATTTTCTTACAAATGATTTAGGGTCTTCTGATTGCTTTTTATATTAATTCCATTAAATTATCGTAAAAAAAAATTGTCTTTTACCTTATAGTGAATAATCAATATTTTATTTTCCTTTGGTAATGAGGTTTTCAGTATTTTTCACTGACCATATAGAAAATGGGTGTTAAATTCTGTTATTTAAATTCGTCAATTATTTAGTTATATTTGAGTCCCAACATCTCATAGAGAAATTCAACATCTAAAAAGCAAACGCATATGTTAATAATGCCGAGTGGAATATTCTCCTGTAAACGTGCATACTTTTTTCTTAGCTTTAAATAAAACGATATGCAAAGGCATTCAAAGGAAGGACAAACTCTACCTAATAGCTGAAAGTTTTTAAAGATTATGGTCAAGAAGGCATTTTCTTGCCTACTTCCTACTCTGATTGCAGGCCAGGAGCTGTCTCACTGATACCAGATCTCTCATGAGATGTGGGATCCTGAGGAATTCTTTTAAAAATCATAGAACGGTTTGGGTTAGATAGAAGGCACCTTAAAGATGATCTAGTTCCAACCCCCTGGCATGGGCAGGGACACCTCCCACTAGACCAGGCTGCTCAAAGCCCCGTCCAGCCTAGCCTTGGACACCTCCAGAGATGGGGCATCCAAAACTTCCCTGGGCAACCTGTTCCAGCGTCCTCCCACCCCCACACTAAAGAATTTCTTCCTAATATCAAATCTAAATCTACCCTCCTTCAGTTTAAAACCATTACCCCTCGTCCTATCGCTCCACTCCCTGGTAAAGGGTCTCTCCTCGTCTCTCATGTAGGCCCCCTTTAGGTACTGGAAGGTCACTATAAGGTCTCCTTGGAGCCTTCTCTTCTCCAGGCTGAACAGCCCCCACTCACCCTGACTTCATAGGAGAGGTGCTCCAGCCCTCGGGTCATCTTTGTGGCCCTCCTCTGGACTCACTCCAACAGGCCCATGTCCTTCTTGTGCTGAGGACTCCAGAGCTGCACACAGTACTCCAGGTGGGGTCTCACCAGAGCAGAGTAGAGGGGCAGAATCGTCTCCCACGACCTGCTGGCCATGCTGCTTTTGATGCAGCCCAGGATGCTGTTGGCTTTCTGGGCTGCAAGCGTGCATTGCCAGCTCATGTTGAGTTTTTTTGTCCACTGGCACCCTCAAGTCCTTCTCCTCAGGGCTGCTCTCAAGCCATTCTCCACCCAACCTGTATTTGTGCTTGGGATTGCCGTGACCCAGATGCAGACCTTGCACTTGGCCTGGTTGAACTTCATGTGGTTTGCATGAGCCCACCTCACCTCTGAAGCCTATCCAGGTCTCTCTGGATGGCATCCCTTCCCTCCAGTGTGCTGACTGCACCGCACAGCTTGGTGTTGTTGGCAAACTTGTTGAGGGTGCACTTAATCCTACTGTCCATGTCTCTGACAAAGATTCTACTATTGCTTTTTATGTGCCACCTCTCCCACCAAAACCACAAAAAAAGTTTTGGGTTTAAATTTTCTGAAACCTGGAGATGTATTGTGGAAGTGCTAGCGTGAGGACTGGATGTGATGCTTTTAGGCTAATGCATGTGCCAGACAGACTGGACTCACAGTAGAGGGACCTGTAACTGTAGATAACAAACATCCACACAGAAGCTAAAAACATCAGGGCAGCTGTGCTAGCCTTCTCCAGTTAACTGAGGTCTTCAAGAAAGATGGAAAGTTTTTCTAATCTCTCTCCAGCTGGTGGAGATGAAGGACCAAGTGAAGTGAGTGACTTGCTCCACCAAAGTGGGGTCTGAACTGCCTTTAGGCTGTGTTTGTCTGTGTTTGTATACTAGCTGTACAGGAGGCATAACGTCTGGGGTCTCTCAGGAAAAGGCATCCTCCAGAAGGTGCACAGGCTGTTGATGTTTTTCTTGAACTTTGATTGGTGCTTGATGTGTTGATGAGACTACCTGTGTTCCTAGTCACTTAGTTGCTCAGGGGACTGTGCTTTGCACCTGCTTTATGTGGTTGAGAGGATGCCTTCAGCAAGTTTTCCCAACTGTCAGCTTTTGCTGGAGTGTGTTGTCACATCATGGTACAAAGTGATCCCAAGAATCTACTGTTCCAAGCACAGACTGCAAGAGTCAGCACCAGGAAGGAGCTGTCTGAAAAAGGGATGTGCTTAAATCACTCGTTTCTGACAGAGGCAAAGTTTAGACTTTATTCTATACTGTCCTTTTTTTTTTTTATATATTTTGGTGGTTTTGGGGTTTTTTTTTACGCTCCTTGGGTTTGCTTCTTGAGTTCTTGGGTTTACAATGCTGTTATTTAACAGTAAGAAATTCTTAAATTTTAAGGTGGCACCTTCTATGATCTATTAAATATAAAGAAAATACTTGATGATTGCCCGGTTCATCAATCACAACATCACGGAGGAGAAAAGGAGAGGAAATAATGATGTCCAGGGCTGTGGTAGACCTGACATTCCGTTATAAGACAGTTAAGGCTGTTGCTATAAACCTGTTGTAGTGCAGGAGAGCAGTTAACTGCTTAATTACGTAATTTATCTTTTCTACTTTGATTTTTATTTTATCTAAATAATCTCAGTGATATGTTTGCTCTGGATTTTCACTTTTATTCAAATCTTTTATTTTAACTATATAAATATTTCATGCTGGATTTGATTAATCAAAGGGATGAGAAATAATTATTCCTTTGTTTTGAAACTGTGATTTATTTAGGACCAAACTTTCCCCTTACATAAGCATTACAGGAATAGTATTTAGCCTTTGAAAAGGACATGGAAGGTGATTTAAATATAAGTACGAATTAATTGTTCAGAGGCATTTTATTAATATTTTTGAATATGTTGAGTTGTCTGTTGCCCAAAGATATTTCAGTTCTTTCAAGAACTGAAGAGAAAACTGGGGCTTTAAGTGGTCAGTTGCAGAATATGGAAAGAGGGCTTTGGAAGAATGTGAGGCACAAAAAGCTAGCTTCAAAAGTCACAAGCGTGTTATTTAAACTTACTAAAACATGAAAGAGAATGTGATGAAAAGGAAATGCACAACACCAAGCCTCTGCATTGCATTCTGGCACCGAGTTGAACAGATATAAATTTTGCTTATGTTACATACAAACTCCACGAAAATTTTCACTTTTGGCGTCATTGTAGTAAAGGTTCTTAAAGGTGAAGCAGTCTGAAGGGGGACGTAGAGAACAGAGGAGGAAGGGAAGAGGAGGATCTCCCTTGGACAGAGAGTTTCATGGTTTGTTTTTGCATGTCTTGTTTCTTCTCTTTGTTGCACCTGGTGCTGATCCATCCAGGACACAAGATCCTACAATGAGCAAGCCCAAGCCTGATACAGTATGGTAGTTTAAATGTAGCATCCTCTCTCTTACGACTTAGTGACATGTCCTTCTGTCCATTAAAAAGGAGGATTGTGAAGCATCAGTTTCAGCCTGTTTTGTCTTGTGTAATATACAATAAAGCCTTGACAAATGACACCATTTTAGGCAGAAATATCAGAAGTATTGTTTGCAAGACTGTTATAGAATACCCTGAAGCGCACAGCATGCATATATGTAGGAGCTGCAGCACCCTGGAGACCTGGAGGAAGGAGTGACATCCCAGAAGAGAGTAAAGGTCACCTCTGTACAAACCAAAAAAGCAAGTCCAGTCTTAGCTATGCTAATAGGTACCTGTCTAGCAAATGCAAAGCCCAGCCTAGATCTTTATACCTGTCTCTGTCCAGTCTGGTTACATCTACCCAAACCAACTGTACAGTGCTCTTTCTCGCTTTCTGTTTCTGAATGTGATCGACTTGCAGTCCTGCTGACCAGCTTATCGTGAGATAAGACAGTTTACTTGACAGGAGATTTCTCAAGTGCTAAAAGAAATTTTGTATCTGGATGACATATTCAGCACTTTGCTAGGCACGACGTGGCAGCGCTCTCTCCCCTGAAAAGCAGGAGGAATTTCCGTGGCTATTATACTTTGTCAGTTCTCCTTATTGCTTCAAGTAGGTTGAGTCTAAGGAATTTTGACTACACTTGCAAAAAATGTGTCCTTCCTTCCTTCCCGTTCTTGTTGTATGAGTAAGATAATGGTACCTATTTAACCTGAGATTCAAGAAGTGTCTCTTGTCCTGCGTCTATTGATCTGATAAAATGTTCATGTGCTCCTTTAACCACACAGTTAAGGGCATAGGTCTTTGCCTCGTTGCCCTGAAGTGCTTGCAGGTGCAGGCTGTTTATCACCCTGTCATTTCAGTTGGGTTGTCCACTGAGTGCTGCTGAGGTGCAGGCTTCCTCCTGTTTCCCTCGAGTATTACCAGTTTCAGTGATAAATAAACCTTTTCCGGGAGGAATCTTTTGACTTCCCTTGCCTTGGACTGCTAACTGATGTAGTCTTTTTGAAAATGCTTGTGTCGTCTCTGTCCAGGCCAAGCGTGCTCAGACTCAACTGGAAGCCATCTCAGTTCTGCCTTAGAGGCGTTGTAGATGTCCATTCCTGCGGAGCAGGCTGTGGGGGCAGGCCTGTGACTGTGTGCTGGGGCCCTCACAATTTTAGCTATCATTCTGGAGACAAAATACTTCAAAAGCCTTGTTTTCAGCATAGCGTTTAGGCAGTTGATAGAGCCTGTCTGATTTCTTACCCTCTCCCCCCCAGCCATTCATACCCTTTTTTTTTTTTTTTTATTCTTCAGATATTTCTCTTCACTATTTTATATCTATAACTTTCATCAACTTTCCCTACTGCTCTCCCTTGCAACTTTTAGTCTGAGCTTACTTCTGCTTACTGTAAAATATGATGTTTAGTTGGATGATATTTTACCATTAAGTAACATATAATTACATATCATCTTTGACTTGTCTCAGTTTCAATTAGGTTTTGATATATTACTTGTTCTGTTATTCAGCTAATCACTTTCTTCCTATGGAACGTAGAAGAGAAATGTCTTTTTAATAAAAGATTCTGAAATCTCATTTTTGTTGTTGAATGTATCCAAGTAGCTCACACATTGTTTTCCACCACAAAACGCATCTGGATTGTCAGCATTGTGCATAAGTGTGTGTATTATAGCACTGCAATTATTTTCCAGGGATCTTAGTGTGTTTGTGTCTGCCATTAAGATGAATGTGTACCAGATGCTGTTTTAAAATGAAGCACTATTGTATAGGCTGATGGATGGAAAGTTTGTCAAAAGTAGTGAAAGCTTCTACAGGGGATACAAAGCAGCTGGAAAAATTCATTGTTATGTGCTGCTAGTACGAGCCTCTGGTTCAGCTGTGCTGCATTTTGATTAGAAAGTTAGATTCTATGGAAGCGTCAAACGTAGTTCCTGGTGTTCTCTATTTTTATGGCATTTGCAATTTGGTATTCACCTCTTTATTCTCAGCCAGTAAATCTACCGTTTTTACATGAATGTCTGTTAGGAAGCATAATAAAAGTTGGCAAATGTGAACTGTATCTATTACTTCTATGTGAATGTCTTGTTGGCCAATGGAAATTAAAATGCCCCGTTGATTGTTTCACTTGTATTTGTAGAGAATAGCTTGTACAGCAGATGAGCAATGCCATTTTTTTTTCTTTTTAGTTCTCTATTATGTTACCAACAATACTGTTCTCTGCTTCAAAGTACGACTATAATTAGAAATGTGATTATGTAAAAGTGGCACCATCCTATTCAGTCCTACTTATTCCTGTGCTAAGTCCTATTATGCCTATTTTTGCTTTCTAGATAGCCAAGTTTCTCCTAGGTCTGCGCCAACTAGGAAGAATTTGTTTCTTGCAAGGGACTTTATTCTGTACTAACACCTGTCTCATCTATATGCAGGGACTCATCAGCTCCAGTACTTGAAATTTTTTCTTTCTGAATCTCCAAGTGCCTTTCACCCAGCTCTGCAATGCCCATTTATCGGGCTGCCTCCTGCATGCCAGACATCTTTCCCTGTTGCTTTAAGACGGCCTCTCTTGCTTTTTTCTTTCTAGGGATTCCCAGAGACAGTTCCACTCTCTTTTGAGGTGGTCTCTCCTAGTGGTCAATACCAAGACGATATTTAGAAGAGAATATCTTCCCACCTTGTATCTCCTCAAGATATCAAAAGAGAGAAGAAAAAAAAAAAATAGTCCATTTTTTGCTCCAAGCTACAATAAGACTAAGTGGCAGAGGTAGACAAGGCACTTTATGACTTAGCGTCGGGATTGCAAATTATTTCTGCAGGACAATAGCATCCGTCTTATGCAGATGAAGGCTAACCTGGAAATCTGTCTCATCAATGCTCTCTTAGGCCTGATGCACTATGGTCAGCTTTTCAAAAACTTACTCCTTACCAGACTTGCTTTAGAAAACCATGTCAGAATCTACTACATTCAAGCTATAGTGAAATATGCAAGTTTCTGTGTTTGTGTGAAGCACAATTGGCGAGTTTTTTTACAAGTAAGCAGTATATGCAAATGTACAGCAGCGTGATGGCATTGGTGATGTCTCCTACTGTTTATTGGAAAACAACAATCATACCTTATGCTGATGTGCTTTCAGACAGAGAGGGTTAGGAAGGCATTTTGGATGAAATGTTGAGCAGCCTTCAAGCCGTCTGGGTAATAGCTGAATAGCCCTTGGCAGAAGTGTTCAGAAGAATGAGGGCTCATCTTGTGTTTTAACTAATGCTGACTTTTTCCAGTGTTACAGACTCTGCAGTTTAAGGTTGGAAGGGTGACTATAGTCACATGTGTGACAGACCCAAGACTACTCTAAGCATGCTTTGTACTTAGGTTTATAGGTCTTTGTTAGAAAGACCTGACCAAACTGTATAATGTATTTATTAAGTTGTATCTGTATTAAGTATAGATACGTTTTTTTATTAAGGAATTATGGGGATTTTTTTCATGGTTTGCTCAGTTCTTTTTATTCCTTTATAAGTCATCTGACCATGGAAAGACTGCAAAAATAAATTTCTAAATGCTAACAGAAACTGCCTGTGTTCCAGGCAGAAATTTAGTTGCTAGAAATTTCCTGGAAGCAGATTACTGCTGGATTTTGCTGGCCCTATAAAGACTGCCGCATCAGCAAATGCAAAAGGGATCAGATGTGTTTCAGTTTACACTACAAAGAAAAAGGATTTCCCATTTTACTTTTGGACGTAAAGCACTTAATGTGTTTAATCTGGTGATATTTTCTTCTACAATGAGAAACATTTTATTAGAGCCTGCATTAGGATCCAGACATTTTGATTACCTTCCCTAGGCATTGCGTTTGATTTTGTGGCAAGGAACAGCCGAATTGTGTTGTGCGTAGCTGAAATTTCATAGGTTTTCAAGGCCTGTTCTTTTTCTTTTTTTTTGTCTTGCAGTTTTCAGTGAAGATCTACACGCCAGTCTATATTTTGTCAATGCATCTCTGCAAGAGGTAGTGTTTGCTAGCACCACAGGGACATTGGTACCCTGTCCAGCAGCAGGGATCCCCCCTGTGACGCTCAGATGGTACCTAGCAACGGGCGAGGAGATCTACGATGTCCCAGGGATCCGCCACGTCCACCCCAATGGCACTCTCCAAATTTTCCCCTTCCCTCCTTCAAGCTTTAATAACTTAATCCATGATAACACTTACTATTGCACAGCTGAAAATCCTTCAGGGAAAATCAGAAGTCAGGATGTTCACATTAAGGCCGGTAAGTACAGTCTTTTATTGGGTTCAAAGGGGCATAAGGAGGGAGGAAACCTGGGTGTCCCAGAGGGAGTCGCAGCAGCTGTGAACCAAAGGAGATTGGCCAGAAGTGTAATCTCTGAACTCTTCTCAATATTAAGTGAAATACTGGATTATTTCCTCTCCTCCCTGATTTGATTTATTTTGGTGATGAAAAGTTAGGTTTCCAAAGATCATAATTAGTTGAGCTTCTGCATAAGTATAAGGAAAAACAAACTGATAATGAAATCATTAATCAGACCACGCTGACTCATTAAAGAGCTGTGAGAGAAAAAGATGCAGTATTTGGATTTTGTATAGGGGCTGGAAGAAAAGAGGAATGCTTGCCTAATCACATCCTTTCTCATTTGCTTGTATTCAGTTGTGCTTCGTTTTGAGAGAGAAACTTGTGTCCTGTGTAACAATTCAGCAACTGATATTGGCCCATAGGCAGTGCTTTCTGTTTAAGCTAAAACATGCAAATGAGCATAATGGTTTTGCGTCTGTTTTCTATACTGACTGTGTGCAGACTGGGTCAGCCAGTGGAGAATTAGAGCGGGATCAAAATCAGGCCTTTTGTTACAACGCATAAACACATGATTGCATCGTTTTTGAAGGCTTTGTCTACCCACTTCAGTTAATTAAAATATTCAAACAAACAAACAAAAGCTAGTCTGGGAGCTGACCCTTGGCTAATGCAAATCCTCATAACCTCTTTGTTGTTGGTGGAGCTATGCTAGTCTCTTCTCAGAGGAGAAGTATCTTTCCTTTGGAGATATGCCTTCACAGGAGTTATGTAGGGAAAACTGTGAACAGTCAGCAAGTAGATTTGTCTGTGACTCTTTAAATGAGAGAATGTGTTCCCTTCTTCTTAATGATAAAATAACATTCAGAGATCTGTAGTTTGTAGACAATTAGAAGGCAAGAGTACACATTGCCATGAAATTCATGTGTCTTATTAAAATTTTAGTCTAGAAAAGTGAGTTTTCTTGCCCAAGAAGTGAGTAGTAGAAGCAAGTTCACGTTATGTATATGTGAAGTTTCTATAATGGTCTGTGCTTCTTTTGAAAATGTTTAGTTGTCTGCAAATCAAAAAAGTTTGAAAACAAAAGATTCATAAGAATACATAGTAACCAATATTATGTTTGGAACTCAGTTATGGATTTTGTGCATATGGTTTTACTTTAATGGATTTGTGGACAAGTTGTCTGGCAGAATTATATTTAGGGAGAACATTTTTTTTTTTCCCTTTGTGGATTTGTTAATGTATCTCAGTTTTGAGCATCTTTTGGGCAGCATTTTTTCCAGTATTAGATTCCAATTTTTCTATTTCTTAGATAAACTAATGTAGTGATGTAGAGGAGGCTAAAACTTGCAACATTGCTATCTAAGGCTCTGAACTGGTGTTCATTTAGTTGTAAAAGCGTATGATATGGATGACAGGGTGCAGTTATGTCTGTTGCTCAGCATTGACCCATTTATCCATGGAACCCCAAAAGAAGTCTTCCTTCTCTGCTTGAGAATTAAACCTCGCAAATGGAAGGAGAACCTGAAAAAAAAGCTTTGCAGTAGTTAACTCATAAACTAGCAACACTTTTTGACCAAGCCAGAAATGCCCCTTTTAACCCTTTTCCTTCTCTCTTTAGCCTTTTACTCCTGATCCATTCATTTCTCAGTATGATTCAATTTCTCGGTTAACCTGAGGTTTGGATAACAAGTTAAACAAGTCCCCTTCCTTCATGTGAACTGATATAGCATGTCAGAGCTGTCATTGTGCCTGTTGGCAGACAATACTATTAGTGTCTTTTCCAGAGGTTTGTGTAATCCCCCAGTCATAGGAAAATACAATTTTTGAGAGTCTTCTGTGCATAGCAGCAAGCGTATTTTATCTTTAGATGATAAACCCCGTGTTGCTCAAATATGAAGTGATAAACTTGTGTGTTACTTTCAATTCCATTTCTGTTCATGTGAAGTCAGGAACAGTTTCAGATTGGCCTGAATTAGCACAGTTTTGGAGGGCCTTTTCTAATCTCGTTTCTTCTCCATTTTCTCCTCCTTCCAGCACCCTCCAACAGCAATAGGATTTCCTAGGAATACAGAAGCAATCAGTGGAGGATCTGATCATAGCACAGTCATACAAAGACTAAAATAGCTCTGCCCATTCTCAGTCAGCTTGAGAAAGTCTGAAGCTTATTTACTTGCTTCCTCAAGAATATTGGTAGCAGTTAGAAGGGTTCCAGCTCACATATGGTTGTAATTGTGGTTTTGCATGTGATTTTTCGCATAATGCAACACACATCCCCAACCCCCCAAAAACCATAACGTGCACACCCAAACATAATCCTCTTCCAGGCCAGTCCCACATAGGAGTAAAGGTGCATATCTCCATTTCATCCTCAAGCCTTCCAGTGCACTTGGGGCAGGGAAGAATATATCTTTTTACCAAAGGCTGAAATTCTCATTTAAATTCATGACTCGGGGATTTGGGATTTAAAATAAAAAATAAAAAAATCAGGAAATCATTCATGGGAACTGGCAAAACTATGATCTGGAAATAACTAAGTGGCCTCTGAAATCAGAATAATGTAAACTTTTTAAGCAAAAAATGAATAATTCTGTGTTTGTTCTTACAGAAATGGTGAACTGGGCAGATTTTCAAAATGGCTAACTGTTCTGAAACAATACCAATACCTTTAGTAGTGTGTTAGGATATTGCTGTTAAACAAGCCTTTTCTGTAAATGATGGTTGGAGCATGAGCGTTAGGCAAAAGTCAGCCTCATTAAGATGATCTATGTGCCGTTCCCTCTGGTGTAGAACAAGATTAGGGGGCTGCTTCATCACAGGGCAGCCAGTGTTGTAAAGTCACTGCGTTAAAAGTGCTTATAATATCAGTTCAGCACTTATAACAGGATTATGAAACTTAAACTTTGATTAAAAAAAAGCTATTGGTGTCTATTTTATCATAGAAGATGGATTTATTTTGATTTTTTTAAAAAAATATTTGATTTATTATAGAATTTATTTAGTTTTGTTTAGAGTTCCTGTGTTATAGTCTTGCTAGGGATGGAGAACTTCAGTCTTCCATTCTACAGTTGTAACACTGGACCTGAAAGCTTGATGCTGTTTGCATTTGTGAAAACCAGTTACATTTCAGTACTCTGTTGCCTTTTTTTCTTGAAATACATTGTAAGTGGGGCTGACATTTAGAAATTCCAGTGCTCCTGGTATATAGAAGTACTTCTGTAAACTCTGCAAAGCATTTACTGACTCTTCAGTCTAGAATCAATGTGGTGAAATGTAATTGGTGGAGCTTGGTATATGTTTGTGGGCAGGATGTGTAGGCAAGAAACGTCACTGTAAAGTGCCGGTTCAGCATTGCTGACTTGGTTACACTGCTGCACTGGGGCTGTTCTTTCCAATAACTTTTACCTGCAGGCATATACATGCCTCAGACACACACGTCATTTTCCAATACATTCATCCCTATTTTCATTTAAACTGTTTGTCACTTCAAGATACATACCTTTGTTCGCCACCTCAAGATATACAACTATATCGGTTGTGGTGATTTATTTTTTTGCACCTTGACCTTATAGTCAAGTGGAGGACCTATGTTGCTGCTTGTCCTCCCTGTCTTACCCATTTACTTCTTGTAGTAGGCAATATCTGTTTAATCTTTACTGTACCACCTTCTGCATTAACTATTGCTCACAAGTTTTTTCACCCCTCATTTTTTATTGAAGTGTTTCAGTGCCAGGATTTTCCTTCTTTCCATTCTCCCACTCACTGCAACTTCATCTCATCCCAGCAATATTTGTTTGGTGTGAAGGTTTTCTCCAGTTTTCTTTTTTAGTCTTTGTCCATTAAATTAATTCTTCCAGATGCTAGGTGAATCATATCCTGGATTGAAGTGTCTCCATGCTATTTTTTAATACAACAATACAACACTGAATTATAGTTTCTGTTTTCTTACCATTAACCTATTTCTTTCTGTGCTGGTCAATTGAACGTAGCTCTTATCTTACTTACTCCCATTTCTCTGTGTTTCTGAGACACCTTGCTTTTTCTCTGGCTGTCACCTCCATCAGTTTTTTCATCGGTTCTCACTTCTTCAAAATCCTAAATGACACTGACCTTCTCTTTACCCTCTGGATGTCTAATATTCACACACAGTACTTGTATATACTTTGTACCTTTTGATAGAGCAGAAAGCAATTTGTGATGGGAAACGTGGCATGATAAACTAGAGAAGTAACAGAAGACATAACACCATTTACCCATATATATATATGTATATATATATGTGGTTCTTAAAAACAATCTTTCTCCTTGCCCTCAGAATTAAGCAGAGGAAGAACATAGAAATATAGTGAAATGCAGATTTTTGAGGAAACTAAAAGATCTGGGAATGCTTTCATATTGTCTTGCAGTCAGCCTTGCAAAACTGTGTCGTTTACTGAGACAAAAGAACTCACAACCTGAGTAACCTCCTTGGGGGAACTTTGCAAGGCTAACGGAGGAAGTGGATGGGATATGTGATTATGACTTGTTTAACAAAACCTCTTCTTCTATCTTCAGTTTTACGGGAACCCTATACAGTCCGTGTGGAGGACCAGAAAGCCATGAGAGGCAATGTAGCAGTGTTCAAGTGCATTATCCCCTCCTCTGTGGAGGCATACATCACTGTTGTCTCATGGGAGAAAGACACAGTCTCGCTTGTCTCAGGTAGGCTGTTATGGTTTTCTTTTCCAATTGGCAATGGCAGCTATGGTTCCTAGTTTTTCCTCCAAATGCCTGATGTTTACTTTGAGTCAGTTGTAGCTGAATGGTATGTCATCCTTCCAGTAACGTATTTCACATTAGCATTGCTGCATCCCTATGACTGCGTGTGACAAGAAGGTTTTAGACAGCCCTGCTTTTCCTAGCACGCTTGAGGGGAATATAACATGGTTTTTGTTTTATACCAGAAATAAAACCAGCTTCCGCATGCTGTGGCAATGGGTTCACATTTTAACTTTGATAAGGAACTCCTACATGCCAAAGAAATTTGAGAGTTGTAAAGCATGTGTTGGGTTATAATTGTTTTTCAGTAGTAATGTTACTCATGGATTAGAAGAAATACCAAGTCTAAATTTGTTTGGTTATATTTAAATGAAGTATGTAATTGATACTTATAAATTCATAACATTTTAGTCTCAAATATGTTCATAGATAACACTGGAGACTTAAGCACAGGGTAGGCTGTGCTGTAAGCCGAACATATTGAAGTGAAACAATCTGTTCTAAAGCAGTTATGTGCATTAATCTGTTTACTGACAAAGTGAGGAAATGTGAGGCATTGTTCAGGAAGTACAGGGAATTCAGGCAAAGAATATTCAACATTTTAAAGCATAAACGTTGTAAGAAATTCATGGGAGAAAATATATGTGGGAAAAATATTGTCAGTATTGTACATATCTAAATTATATATTACACACAGTGAAGCTGCTGTTACACATACGAATGACTTATGTGTGCAGAAATTTGAGATATATTGTTCCAGTGTAATGCAGAATGAAAAAAAGTAGGTTGAGTTAAATGTTGTTGCAGAGTATATTTAAGAATGTGTTTGTGTTTATGATCCTACAATGTGTGGGAATGTTTTTGTACTTCTCAGTATATTAATAATCTTTCCTTTCTGACAAATGTGGCATTGACGGAAATATCTATTTTTCTAGATAACTCATATTATTGATTCCTTAGATAAGTTTGTTCTGTTTCTTTTTTTTAAATATATTTCAAATAGCTTTCTAAGGATTTCGTAGATATTTAAGTACCATGTAATTGATGATCAGTTTTCCTATGCTACTGGTGCACCGTTTAAACTTGGTAAATCCACATCCTTGTTATGCTCTTGGATTTTGATACGGCGTATTATTTTTCTCACTGAGCAACTGAAACCGAATGTGTTTCCATGAAGAGGTCTCCAATACCTGAATTGTAGGACTTGCCAACACTTCAGGCAATATAGTCAGGTCAGACTTATATTTAAATACACAAACAAGCTTTCCATTATTCTGTATGTAATGGTACAGAACTGTTCTTAAGATTATCTAAACTATGATTAAGATTATCAAATGCAACAGTGGATGAATTAGTTTACTGTTCTTCATCTTAAAATAGCATACTACATGATGCATGTATATCTGTATGTGTGAGTATTGGCTGAAGGAAAAGAATGTGTATACCTGCATGGTTAACTATCAGTTTTCTTTTAAGTTTATTCATCCTATGTTACAGGAAAACATGCATCTTTTATCTGTCAATATAGATTGCATCCTTTCAGTCTGATTTTTTTTTTTTGACTTGAGCGTTAGTAACTAGTACCTATGTGATATCTTTGAGTGGTTCAATCCTGCTCTTCACCTTGGAGTCAGGAGTAGGGCATACAGGTCTCTCTAACTCCTCCTTTAGAGAAGAAGGTGTGGCATTTCTGTAGACCGTCACGGCTGCTATTTTAAGATAATTTCATTCTGGTTAGCCTATATTGATTTCAACCCCAAACTTTTGGGGGATAAAAGTGTGTAATAACATTTAACTATAAGGACCTAAATTGATTTTTTTTTTTTTTTTTTATGCAACTTCTGACTGTGGTTGACTAATAATTAAAAATCTATTACAAGTTTCAACACTTAAAACCCGGTTTCTAATTATTTCACAACCCCTCAATTCAACAGTTAGAAATCTAAATGGAAATAAAACATAATTCATTAAAACTGATGCTATTAAAAAATCTCAGTTTATCATGTTGGATCACATCAAAGAAAAGATTAAGTTTCAGAGATGAAATCACAGGTTAGATTACAGGTCGATGCTCTTTGTCATGCAAGGGCAAAAGCGTGTCAGGAAAACATTGCTCCAGTTTAACCACAATGATCACAAAATTTGTTTGTTCACCATTTATACTCTTTAACTGCAGCTTAATAGTGAAAGCATTTAAAAACCAGAACCCACATGTGTTTCATAAAACAATTGCCTTGAGTTTTACCCATAATCAATTTTGCAATAATCTGGCCATGAACTCAAATGGTAGATATTGATCAAGCTTGTCTTCTTAGAATGCCAGTGCTGATGAATAGGATGCAAGACATAACACGACTATTGAGCTGTTTTCCACTAATGATCAATATTCTGAGGAAATGCATATGCTTGCTTATACAGCCACTGCTAGCATGGTTTTTTTTCCCCCTGTGTGCTAGGCCAGATTCATTGGTATGCTTTTTATCTCATCATTTTAATACTGGAAAACATCAAGTTCTGACTTATTTTGTTCTTGTTTCTTAATATAACTGATGTATTCGTTACTCATTAACACGGGTGAAAATGAGAGCCATCTTGAGGGGAAACCTCAACTGTGAAAGAGCAAGAATATAAAAAGATACACGCTCACAGAGTGATGATTATCGTGGTTTGAGGTGGACAAGGCTTTTGTGGGAAAACTAGATAGTGTTTACTTGAAAAGAAAGAAAGAAAAAAGAAAAAGGAAGGGGGAGAGAGATAGGAAAAAGATAAGAACATTTTCACTGAGATGATACATCCATTTCAAATAGAAGACACAAGTAGCCCAGGAAGCTTAAACCTTACAGGAGGGAAGGGGAGACCCCCTATGACAGGAAGTAGGGCACCTTTTCAGTGGGAAGGTCTATATGTGAGTGGTCCAAGAGAGAAGCTTTTCTTTTTTTCTGAAAGGCTTAAACCTCAGTGCAATACTTACAAATATAATTTAGAGTAAGTACTTCACATACCTATCTATCTGTAGTCCCATTCTGACTACTAAAATAGAGAGTTCTGTAGATTAACAAGAATCCTTTATTTCAGCTGTTACTTACTATTCTAGGTATCAGTTCTCTTTTTATTTAAATCCAACATTTTAAAGAAAAAAGCAAAGTGTTTTTGCTTTTATAATGTAAAAAAACCCTAAAAAATCTAGCTTTTTACAAAGAGTGTTTGAGGCGTATTCCTTGATTAAAACGGTGATTTTTTTTTTTTTTTTTTTGCTCTTGCAATGGTGTACTGTCCTGGACATATCTGCTTTTGTCTGTATGCTTAGTTCTCAGAGAGCACAGTGATGTCCATAGTAATCAAAGCGTGTCATAAATATGGCTGGGCAAAAGCATCTTCTGTTTCCTGGCTGCAATTTTATGTCATGCCTCCAGGTTATTGTAAAGTAATTGGGAGTTGAAACATATTAAGATGTATTGCTAGAGTGTTTCCAAGGAGTGTCCAGGTAGGTCAGACTCGCTGCTCAATAAAGGGGAAGGTGCCCGTGTTTGGAACCAGAAATAATGCATTCTGTGAAGTTTCCATGTGCAAGGACAGCCGTGGACTGAAAAGGCGTGCATGTGCTTGTCTGACTGTCAGGGGAACCGCTAAATAATTGGGGTTTTGCTCCTACACTTTGTCTTTCAATGTGAAAGCAAATACGAGGCCAAAAAGGTTTTTCAGGGTGTCCTCTAGAGGCCAAAGTAGCAGGAAAATGACTTTAAAGCAAAGCAGAAACAATTATTTGGATGAATCTATTTCAGGGAAAAGTAGAAAACCCCAACTTCCAACAACAAATGCACAGAAATCTTTTCATATTGGAGAGACCCATTTTGAATAATAATTGTTAGATGAAGTATTCAACCATCTCCACTAGCTACAGCTGTATTACAAACTCTCATAATAGACAAGGGCAGCAGCAGACCTCTCCAGTTGTCAATCTGCTACAAATGCATAAAGTGTATCTTATTTGCCCATCTGTGTCTTTTAGTAAAGGCAATCAAACTTTCCATTGGTGTGTGTCTTGCCTAACAATCTCTGAGATGTTGGCAAAATAGAAGGACTGACAGTAACTCTGACAATTCTTAAGGGGCTCACAAAGTGCAGGTTACTCTTCTACCAAGCTCTACAGCTGCAACATCAGGAAAACATCTCTTTTCTGAAGATCCTTCGTTTCTGAAGAATTGTATACTGTCAGCTGACTTGAAACTGAGTCTGAAATTCATTTGAATTATAAAAAGTAGCGTAATGATGTGCAGTTTTCTCTTGTATCAATAACCAGCTCTTCCGCATTTTCATTAGATGACACTAAACATAACAGCTTAAATAATCTGAGAACGTTGTATGACTGATAACTGCATACAGCTTGCTCAAAGGTCAAGTTTCCTTTCCTCCTTACTGCTTTCCTTCACAAGCCATTCCAAAAGAAAGAGACTTTTGGCATCAGCTTTGTGTTGACCTTGTAACCATCAAAAAGAGCCTAGGCCCTGTGGGACCGAAGAGTGCAGCAAAGTATGTCTTTGTAATGACAGCCATAAAAACAAGGAACGATAGTACTGAAATGTGCCGCAGTGTAGATTGTGCTTCTGCTGGTGTTGAGCAACCATGAGGCAGAGAGGAGACTAGTGCTTGGCACATAGTAGTTCTTCACACGCGGAACAGTGAAGCTGGACTAGAAGGGAAGGTAAACACAAAATAACTGCTGATTCTGCTCTGCCTGGGTGAAAGCAAAGAGCAGAGTCCCTTCATGTGTTAATTGGCCCCGGAGAGAGCAAAGGATGGATATGGTTATAGGGGAAGATGGGCTGAAAGGGATTATTAAAAAGTTCAGTATAAGGGATCAGCAAAGAGACAGAAAAGAGGAGAATGAAGAGCGGATGGAAACAAAGAGAAAGGCTGAAGAATTAAATCTGGTCTGTCACTGCATACTGTATTTCTGTTATGAATGCCTCCTGTCCTCATGCTGATAACTACGAGGGATTTTGGGTTTTTGCATGTATCTGAATAGCTCAGTGCCAAGAGCAGGATCATGAATAGGTTCATGCCCTGACCTTTCTGAATTCCCATTTTCCTGTCTAATGACATACCATGCAAGAATTGGTCTGATTTATACATAGAGTGCGACTGCTTAAAAAAGGTAGAAAGGGAGAGAAACATAATAACGGCTGTGCACAATGGCATATTTAAATCTGCACCGAAAGAATAGCAGCTTCGAGGGAAAGGTGCGTAAGCATGAATGGAACGTGGTTCCCTGAAGGGCTGTGATTGACGTGCAGATGACAGCTGATGAGCCTTCCAGCCAGCATACTTTCTGTCGGCCAGAAATTAGACACACTGGACCACAGCTTGAGAAGTGTCACTGATGTACAATGACCTACATTTGATGTAATGAATTGCATTATTTATTTACACGCAGTTCCTCAAGTCTTGTCTTTAAAAGGCTCAGGGGCTCTTGGATCTTTTTCTGCACAAAGGGCTTTTCTGAACTGCCGCGGTTGACAGCAAGCAGTCAATGTTTGCCAGTAGTTATCACGTGGTGGCATCTAAAATCCAGCACTGCAGTTTTCATTTGTGCTGGGGTTTGGAGATTACAGCAGTGGTTCAGTTTACATAGAGCGATCGCTGTTTTTTCAGCCATGAGGTTTGTACGTAGTGGGGAAAAAAAATATCTCTCTCTCTGTGGGGGAGTGGTCCTGTGTACAGAGTCCTGTGTTCAGAATTAGGTTATTGCTGATGATCGCAGGGATTAAGTCCAGCCATTTGATTGAGGCTGTGTCTAGTAGAGATGAGCTATGATCTTCCTTGTTTTTGTTTGGTGTCAGGGTTTAATCATGGTTGCTAACCAGGAAGCATTCAGCAGACACTTAACCTATGCCACTGAATGCTCTAGATGCAAGATTTTTTCCAGTTACATGTGGAGAGGGATGAAGAGTACAATTTTTTTTTTTATTTTATTTTTATTTTTTAAATATTAGCAACATATATAAAAAAAAAAATCTGAAGGTAAACTACCTTCTACTAGAAATCACGGAATCATGGAATTTTCAGAGTTGGAAGGGACCTCTAGAGATCATCTGGTCCAACTCCCCTGCTAAAGCAGGATTGCCTAGAGCACATTACTCAGGACTGCATCCAGGTGAGTCTTGAAAATCTCCAGAGAAGGGGACTCCACAACCTCCCTGGGCAGCCTGTTCCAGTGCTCTGTCACCCTCACCGTAAAGAAGTTTTTTCTCATATTTGATTGGAACTTCCTATGTTCCAGCTTGTGCCTGTTACACCTCGTCCTGTTACTGGGACATAATCTCATGTCAGTGAGATTTAATTCTGCTATTCAAAGTTGTGATAGCACACAGAAAATAAAACAGTCAAATCCCTACATCTGCTGAGCTTCCTTGACTCCCTGGAAAGCTAATGCGAAGAGTGTTCAGAATGCTCAGGTCAGACTGTAGGTTTGCTGTTACAGTAATGTGTTTTCTACACTTCTTCAAGACATGTAAAGTGCACTTGCCCATCTCTGAAGACAATATATTGCTTCCTCACTTTCTCTTTCAACAAGGTTATTTTCCTAAGGGACCTAGGAATAAGTCATTTACTACATTATTTAAGATATGTCAAGTTAGCATTTTTCCTGAGCACACCGCTCTTTTAAGAGGAGAGCGTCTTATAATCCTAGGAAGTGGAGATAGTGAAAATTTGGCACTTCCTGCTTGTGCAAACCGTTTTCACGCTCTCCTTTGACTCATTGTAAACTAAAATTGTAACTGAGCAAGGCAACGTACTTTGAACAGCTGTTCAATGGGGGACCTTTCCTCTGGCTGCTCTGCAGCCTCTTCTCCATGCTTGCTTCCTACTCCATCACCCTGGCATATTTTGCTCAGGTGAATCATCCTCAAATTATGGCTGTGGGATCAGTAGGAGTAGCTGCAAGGATTTCAACAGCTTTGCAGGAGGCAGGTGTTTAGAGTGACTTGGAGGGTGAAGATGGAAAGCATCTGATCCACGTGTCAAAGAATCACATTTTGATAGTGCAGAGGGAAGTGAGCGATACGACTGTAGGCAAAGGAGTGGTTTCTGATCAATGAATCAGCACAGGGAAACATGCGTGTGAAACCAGAGAGACTTGTTTTCACATAGAGGGAACCTGTCGATTTTTGTCAGTGTGGCTGGACGTTTTGGCTGCTCTGAGGGCATAGGACATTGGTGGCTGTTTGTGAGAGATGGAGGAGAAAAATGGACTTGAGAGGGGTGTCTTGCTGCTTAAAATGCAGAAAGTCAAAATTTGCTCTGTCTCACTACATCCAGCAATTTTAATACTAATAGGGTTCACAAATACTAACAATGGTTTTGGCATTTCAGTAATGAAGTGTGTCTAGGAGACAAGTGTATCATATTCTTTTTTCCTCTCGGTTGCTGCTCTGTTTTGTGTAGCCCTCCATTTCCATCAGTTGCAGGGATCCTTTCCCTCTACTCACTTTAAAACCAAACAAGAAACCCCAGAGCACCCCCCCAGTCCTCTTTTTTTTTTTTTTCTCAACCCTTTAATTTTTTTTTTCCTCTCTACTTATACAGTTAAAGCGCACGAAAAACTTGATTGGATTCAGGCCCCCTTCAGAATTGTTTCTTGTGAATTAGAGAGAGAGAAGGGGAGGTTTTTACTCTGCTTTCTGTGTTAAGGCTTTCAAATATCCATGTTTTTTTAAAAAAATATGCCTTTCTCTCTCTTTCTCTCTCTGTATCCATGAGTGTGTATATAGATAGGTAGATAGATATGGGCACCTATCACGTTGCTCTATGGGCCTGAGGGTCTGTTGGACCATGCATAATATTATCTAATCTGATGCCCTAACTGTTCTGTTTTACCACTTTGTTATTGATGTTGCCAGTCATGAAGAGGTTTCTTTCAGCATGGTTGAATTCAGTGGCACAGTTAGTCTCTCACTGGAAATATCTGTGTCACGTTATTTTCTCTCTCCAGATGTACTTGAAATTTCTTTCGTTTTCCTGGGGTGAATCCCATTTTATCATCTGGCCATTTTTTTCTAGCCCGCTCAGTTCCTATAATATTAATTCTCTCTGGGGTTTGTGAAACCTTCAAATAAATATGGCCTGCATTTTAATTAACTTGATGTTTACCAGATCTTTATTAAAGGTGAAATAAGAGCAGATTGACTGCTAACCTTCACAGGTGTTCACTCAACATTTTTCCATTTTGTCTTTGCTCTTTGTTTACTATTATTCAGGCAGGTTTTGGTTCATATAATTTTTCTTGAATTGAATATTTGAAGCAATATTTTTATTGCTTTGGTTTGATACGCAGGATTTTCAGGGGTCGAATTTGTAGACAGGAAGGCTCAGAGGTATCAGGTTTGGTATCAAAGGGCTAGGAGCAGGACCATGCTTGGGTCAATCAGTGCGCTGGTTTTAGGTCTAATTTTATTACTTATTTTCAGTTTTACTTTTTGAAATAGTTGATCGTGGCATTGTTTTCTTCCTTATTAATCTGCTCTGTTAGTGGCTTGTGATCTTGTCACGTTCCCGAATGGCAGTGGGTAAGGAGATGATCACGTTAAGCACTGTGTGCTTGGGGTTTCTCATCAAAACCCTGTCGGACATGAGCCGGCAAACAGCCAATGAGCTCTGACAGTTTTGATACGAGGGGTCAAAAATTGATGCATGAGATTGCTTCACCTGGGTTGCTAAACAGTAAATGCATACCTTAATTGCACGTATGTTTTCTCTTTGCAGGAAGGTTCCAAGGATGGCCAGGTGACCTTTTAGTTAGAAGCAAGCGAATGTTTAAAGCCTGCCATCTGATGTGTGAGCTCGAGCTGTGTAACGGCAGAGGGGCAGATGCTCTGTCCCACTGCAGAAAAGTTGTAGGTGCAAAGGCTAAGCATTTTATTTTGTCAGTGGTTGCTGTATCAAAGTGTCTTTGGTTTTGCTAAAAAACTTCAAGCTAGGAAATTTCTTATAGAAGTGAGAGTACAGGAGAAGAAAGATTGAACTGTTTACATGTCCTCTCCCATCATCAAAATCACTTTATAATTGCAATTACAGATATTTTTTCACGGCAAAAGCAACCTACCAATTTGCTGCTTCATGTTTGTTTGGTTTGAAATAAGCTCTGCATGTTTTTACCCTGCACTCGAAGACTGTTGGTGTTGAATGAGTTGAAATGTTTACTGCAGGCCATGGAGACTGACATGATGCCATGCTTTCAACTGGCAGAGGAGTGTGATCCACACAGACCTGTCAACAAAAGCAGGTCAGCAGGATTGAGCAAGTAAAAAAAAAAAATCAATAAATCTTTGAATTAATCATGCAGCTGCCAGAGAGAATTATGGGTGCATGAAATGAAGGATGTAGGTATATATCTATGGCAATTTATTCTTTCCTACCTTATTGTGTCCTTTTCTTTTCTACGCCTGCAAGTTTTCTTTTCCCTACTGCCATCTGAATGGCTCTGTGTTTATTCAGATACCTTCATGGAATACTCACTGTTCATTTTAAAGTAACTAATTCAATATGGATCACAGAAATCCCTCTCCGCACTGCCACTTTTCTCACTGACTGTTGTGCGCACTCAATATGAATTAATACAGGAATTTCACCTCTGCATAAAACTAAGATTGCACATCTTGTGCAGTGAATTGGACCGAAAGCAACTGCTGCTTCGGTGAACAGAGGAGTTAAAAATTCATGCCGGCGCTGCTTACGTCTCAGGTGAGTGGCCGTCCTTGTTGAGCCCTGCTGCGGCAGCGCGTCTGGGGCATGAGCCCTGACCCTGGATGGGGTTAAATTCCCCCCAAGTTGGACCAAGTCCCCCGCCCCAGGGCCAGCTCCCAGCTCTGCCTCGAAGGCAGCTGTGGTCAATAAACGTCATTACCAAGAAGGGAGTGTTTCACACTCTGCTCTCTGAATCTGGATGGCAGCGGGATGCAACCATGGAGAACTAAAAGTGCAGCTCAAGAGGGAGCAATTTGACACTAGAGACATGCTTCAGAGGACTGTGAGGAATTACGAATTAAGAGATGCATCCTGTGTATATCTTTGTGGTTTCAGCTCTACGCTTTGGTTTTGTTCTCTCCTTCTCCTCCGAATGATTTATCCTTCGTTGCGGTGTCCTGGAGGGATTGTTCTGTAGAGCTTTTCCATGCAAAATTTGAGTGTTTTACTGCTGCCCTGCTTCTGGGTCTGGTAGTGAGGAAGGATGGTAAAATTAACACCCCAGCATCTTTAAATCTTCATCTGCTCTGGAAACAATGCAGAGGTCTCTCCTCTGTGTCCAGCTTAACTCTCCAGCTGTGGAACTTGGTCGTGCACCAAGGCAAGGATGTCTCCTTGGCTCTCTGCCTGGGGATCGAGTCTGGCTCTCTTCCAGTTGGGGAACAGCCCAGTACTGGATGCTCACTTTCACTGCAAATTCAAATTCATTTTCCTCTTTTGTCCATGGCTTTCTTTTCAAATAGATAGTGATATTCACAAAATCCCTGAGAACAATTACCCTGCTACTTGTGGAAGGTCAGGGCAAGCTCTGTTCAGGGATTATGTATTCCAGCAGGGAAAACAGAGCTGACATGTAGTGCTCTTGTTTTGCAGTTGCATGCCTGTGGAATTTTTTTTTTCTAAATGTTTTTCACCCTTCTCATTAAAACAGAGAAACAAATTCCTGATACACTCAGAAAATATATTTGGGTTCAGCTGTGGAGCTGACTTTCTTTTTTTTTTTAATTACTACCAAAGAGACAAGTAGACTGTAATTTTCTAGGGGCAGAGAATGTTTTTTACTGCCCTCCCTTTGTAAAATGTCCTGCCCAACTGTATCTAGTTAAATAGCATGGTTTTGTAAAACCATGGTTATTCTTTAAAGAGGCATAGCCCATGCAAAAGTAACATCTTTTTTCTCCTGATATTTTTCTTGCAACTGATCCTCCAGGCAATACCTGAGTGATAATGATGGGGAAAAAAAAATATCTCTGTTTTTTAGACTTCGCATTTTTTTTGTGCCTGTGAGTGAGTTTTGTCTGCACTGAGGACTGAGAGTCCTTCCATGTACTCCATTTTGTCTTCCAATTTATAACTGTTTTTTCACACTACACTGACAAGAAAGACATTTGTTTAAAAACTAAAAAGTATTTCTAAGATTAAAAAAAAAGGCATCAACTGAAATGCTAAAAATCACTATATGAAAATATATGACTATACTGTAAGTAAAACTGATCCCTTAAATGTATAAAATAGTATGCAGATTTAAAAAAATGCATGAAATTATATAGATATTTTCTGTGCAAAGAAATACTTATTACAGTCAGTGTGTTCTGAAGTAAAAACATTTCTATAAAATATTTTTTATATGAAATTTCACGAGAGTGCAAAGAGTCCCAACAAGCATAATAATCTTTACATGTATGCACAACATAATTTAAAAAAATGTAACATTATAATGTATTTATCTGAAATCTTTTACAATTCCTTCTGAATTAAAATGAAATATGGAAACAGCTGCTGATATGAGGGGAGAGGCTACGAAAAGGAAAATAGCGTAAAAAAAAAACAGGAAAAGCCCCAAATGCTGACATTGTATTGTATTTAAATGTGGCAGTCTTGTGTAAGAATCCAGAGAAATAAGGGGATTAATCATCTACGTAATCCTTTTTACTTTGCTTAAATGTTTTTTGAATTCATAAATATACTGGATAGCTGGAGATCTTTTTTTGCTGAAAAAAAAGACATGGATTTTCTTGGAAAAATTCAGTTAGAACATGAGAAGCAAATCTGATCTTTTCGAAGTGGATGTTTGTGACTTGCTGAAAAGCAATTTCAGGGCTAGGAAGCAAAAGTGCACCTATAAATAAGAAGTGATAGGATAACGCATGCTGTGTCACAGCATCCATTCGGCACTCTTATAAAATGAGTGACAAAAAGAGAACCCCTCTAAATGTCAGTGGCCCAAGAAGATTTAGTGAGATGCTGTGTGCGTTTTCAAAAGGAATTTAAGAAAAAAGAACTTATTCACTGGATTTTACTTTCCTCTTTCAAATATCTTCTTCTTTCTTACATGAGCTCTACTTATTGATAGTATGTCTTTGCATCCTCATCAACGGTTATTCATAGCACTTTCTGGGGATGATTTTTTTTTTTTAAGTACTAAAGAAATTACATATCTCAAGCCCTGCATAGAATCAAGGAAACCTTTATTCCTGTTTATTTTGACATCTCTTTTCCCTTATGAAAACCCCAAAGCCCCTTTGAGTTAATTAGAATTATTACCCCCATTTTACATGGAGGGAAACTGAAAAACAAAGAAGCTTCACAATTTCCTCTGTTTCTTCTGGAGGCTGTTGGAAACCTCAGGCAGGATCTCCTAAAGCATCGTCCTTTATTTGGATCCATGCTTTCTGTTTCTTCCCAAGTACTGGAAAAGCAAAAGGCATAGATTAAGTGTGAATGAGGCTTAGGAATCCTTAATAATTTGGTGGTGGTGTTTTATATTCTCATTACTAAACCAAGTACTGCATGTACTCAGAGTTTCAGACTTCTGTTAGTGGAGCTCTTATTGCTTTGGACTGGAGCTCCCAGCATGAGGATGCAGAAGGTGAAGCTCAGTGGGAGAGATATGTTTGGAAAGCATTGCTTATAAAATGTAAGTCAGCTAAAAGAAGATTAAATGTTTTGCCTTTGTGTCACTTTCATTTAGATTTATTTTCTTACTACACCAGACACCTAATAATGAATCATTGTAAGGAAACTACAGGAACATAGGACCATAAATTTAAATGCCTTAAATTTAAAAAAAAAAACAAAACCAAAACAAAACCAAAAAACAAATCAAAACAACTTGGTGTGGTTTTAATCAATGAAAATTAATTGCATTTAGAATTGGAAATGCCTTCTTCCTCCCTGTCTCAAAGCTCAAAGAAGATTTTTTATTCTCCCTCTCTCTCATGACTGATGTCCTTTGCAGGATACTTGTGGAACTTAAGGTCTGTCTGAGTTAGTTGGGCATTTTTTTTGTCAATTACTTTGTTAGGAAAAATATGTACTTGTGTTGGCTAAAAAGGATGTTTTCCTATTGAAAAAGTCATCTTTCAGCCAAAACAAAGAAATAAAAGTCTGCAAGGGATGCAGCAAAAGCCAGAACTTTTCCTTTTCAGTATTTTCAAAATTCTGTATTCTTCTGTTTTCAGTTCAAAGTGAAAACTGTTTGAAAACTGCCTATTTTTATAGGAAAAAAAAATCTTAGGATAAAAAAGTTGTATGGTTTTTTGCTGGTTATTTGGTTCCGTTATCAATCTTAGCAATGGTTTTGCTTATTTTTCACTTTCCTCCATGAATTCCTGTTTTGGGAAAAGTAGTAGTGAATATTTTGGGTTAATTAAAGTGGCATATGGATGCTGAAAAACTCAGCCGTAACATCCACATAGGACACTTCATGTGAAACAAATTTGCCAGAGTTCAGAAAAATTTTGTGTGTAGTCATTTAATGGCACCGTTTATCTGAGAAGCTCTTTTTAAATAAAATCAATGCTATTTTTGCATTTCCCTAATGGGAACCTATTAAGCTAAGTACACAGGCATTTTTAACCTCAGACACATCGCAGGGGTAAGTCGGTACTGGATTCAATCCAGTGTATTAATGAGGAGCATTGAAATACACAATTCTGCGTCTGGGTGGCTTGGTTACTGGTTTTTGAAGTACATTGTTGATGCACTGTGTCTCATCAATATTCTAATCTAGAGGATAATTTAAGCCCTTCCTTCTCTAATACTGTACCCGGTATCTCTTTGCCTACTCGATGGTTATTATGGAGCATCTTTTAATGCTTCTGTTCAGAATTCTTGCCTTCTGGAGTTCATAGATGCCCATAAAAAATAAATCCTGTGTTAAAACTTGGCTCCAAATGATTTTAATTTGAATGATGAACAATCTATTAGGCCATTGAAGATTTACTGGCCTTGAAGTTAATAGGGATGGGAACTGCAAAGCAGTTTATAAAAGACTGTCTGTATGAGTGTACACCATGAACGGAACAGGAAACTGGAAGAGCAGGGGAAGAAAAAGTGGTTTAGATTTATTTTGATTTGGGAGGCGACTTTTTATAACAAAGAACAGAGCAATCAAATTCAGACTGTAACAGTAGGCAAATGTGTAGAAGAGATACAAGCCTATATACTGCCAGCAAAAATAAAGAAACTTTTTGCTTCTCACACTGCAATACGTATGTCATTAGTTTTCTGTAATGTTGTCCTAGAAGCATTGGGAAGACACTGAGGAGAAAGCAATTAGGCCAGGTCTCAACATAATCAGCTGCCTCTGACACAGTCCAAGTGCGTCCATCTGTTCCCAAAAGAAGAGAGAATGTTCCTCTCCACTTCCAAAACATCAGCAGAGAGGTCAAATCATGAGTGTTGGGTGCTCAGAGGAGCAGAGAATTCAAATAGAGTTATTTTTCAGTTAAGAACTTTTCACTGAAAACATTCACATTTCACGTTTGAAAAAAATAATCCCCGCTTCCTTTTTCTCTCCTCTCCCACAGTGTCATTCACCTTTTTTGTTAGCATAAAAGTCTGAATTTAAATAAAGTTATTTGTTGTAGCACCACCTCAGACCCCTAACTAAAGAAATTTTAAGAAATTGTGTATTGTCTGCAAATGAAAAGAGAGAAGTTTTAAATGAGAAGGGGTGGGAAGAAGAAACCGCACACATACTCTGTTGCATTCAGTAACTTAAAGCTGGAGAGGAAAGTTGGGTTAAAATCACAATGTTGTCCAAATTATCTCCCCCTGTGGGGGTGTGTTGTGCCTGGGGGAGAGGCAGTAGGGAACAATGTTGTATAGGGGCTGAGGAGAGCTTTCTGTTAATTATTTCCTTTACTGAACTTTGGTAGCTCTGTGCTGTTGCTTGATGGTGTCAGTTTGTGCTTTCCGGTTTTAATTTTGTGGGAAATCTTTCACATCCCACTTATGTTAGAATTTCTAGGCAAAGGGATTAGGATGCCATCCCCAATCAGCATGGAATGGAAACGGAGGAGCTAAACATCAAGTTCTGTCCCATTTTTTTGGCAAATTTTCAGCCAAAGTGACCAGCGTGCGTGTATTTAAAAAATCCTAAAATTATAAAATTCAGTTAAAAAATGCTCAAACTAGTACAGCCCCTCATTCTGTATTAAAGTACTTTAAAAAGCTGATTCAAAGCTTTGTAACTTGCTGCTCTGTTGCATCAACGTATTTCATCAATAGGGCTCAAACTGATAAAATATGTTGGTTTGATCTTACTCTAGTCATTATTACCCCTATCAGTTGGAAAGAGTTGGTAACCCTGTTACTGCTATTCATAGGGCTCTAGTTAGCCAGGCATTGGAAATCATTAGCATTCAGGGGAAAAAGGTCTTTAACATTGTTAAGTATAAGAAATGTAGCAGATACTCATGTGTACATCTACCTATTGATCACTCACTGTAAACCAAGAACCAGCAGTGGGATAAAAGCAGGTTCCAACTGTTGTTCCACCGTGTACTTCTTCAAGCACATGTGCTCCCAAATCCTTCCAGAAAGGACACAGGGGTGTTTGAAGACACCTGTTCTCTAAAAGGTGTCTTCAGCTGCTTCCCGGCAGCTGGACATTTGGTCCTTTGGAAATGTCAGGCCCAGGACTCTTGAACAGAAACCACATAGTCCTGTGTGGTCACAAGGAGTGCCTAGAACTTGGGCCCTCTGCAGAATTGTTTTCTGATTTATGTTTATTTATTCAGGCAAATTCTGGCTCTTACAGGCAAGGAGCTGAAGTTACTGCAAAGCGCTCACCCCCAAAAAGCTTATGGCCTGCTGTCTTTATAGGCCTAGCACATGATAAAATATAGGGTTTGCATTCTGGTTTGCCATCGAGGATGATGGCTATGTGAGGAGCATTAAATTTGAATATGGGGATTTATGGATGGTAACACAGCATTTATTCTGCAGCCTTGGGAAGGGTGTACCGTCCTTGGAGGAGTGCTTGCCTGTGACCCTCCAGAGGTCCTCTAACAACCAAGGTGGATAGAGCTGGACATGGTTTGGCATCTGTTGCAGCTGGCTACTTGCTTACTGCTGTCCTGCCCTATACCTTTTTCTTACCCTAGTCTTAAATGGAGTTGCATTTATAAATACCGAGTTGTTTTGAAGGAATCCTTTTCATTGATTTCTTGCTGATGGATTCAGTTGAAGCCCACGTCTCTGAATATCTGCCTAAACTTTGGGAGATGCCTCTATACTCGGCAGTGGTGAGGCCCCACCTCGAGTACTGGGTCCACTTTTGGGCCCCTCACTACAGGAAAGACATTGAGGTGCCAGAGCGTGTCCAGAGAAGGGCAATGAAGCTGGTGAGGGGTCTGGAGAAAAAGCCTTATGAAAAGTAGCTGAGGGAACTGGGGTTGTTTAGCCTGGAGGAGGCTGAGGGGAGACCTGATAGCTCTCTACAACTACCTGAAAGGATGCTGTAGAGAGGTGGGGGTCAGTCTCTTCTCCAAAGTTACAGGTATTAGGACAAGAGGAAGTGGCCTCAAGTTGTGCCAGGGGAAGTTTAGATGGGATATTAGGAAAAATTTTTACCCTGAAAGGGTTATTAAGCATTGGAACAGGCTGCCCAGGGAAGTGGTTGAGTCACCATCCCTGGAGGTAATAAAAGATGGGTAGATGTAGTGCTTAGCAATATAGTTTAGTGATGGGTTTTGTCACAGTTAGGTTGATGGTTGGACTAGATGATCTGAAAGGTCCCTTCCAACCTAGGCAATTCTATGATTCTGTAATATGGAGAGCAAAGCAATGGACTAAATTTCAATGAAGAGGTTTGCCAGTGCTAATGATAGAAGGCCCAATTGGCTAAAGAGCTCTGCAATGGACCAGCTGTAGCTCAATTAAGCAACAATTAACATGACCCTCAAGCGGCCTGCATTGGCTAAAACTTGAGCTCCCATACCTGTTTTTCTTGGGCCCTTGTCAAGATCCAGAATAACTATGGGGCTGCTATAAATTCGGGTGCTGCTTTCATGTTGAGTGAGCTGTCTCAGATGCCTCCACTCTTGGGCCTCAATGTAATAGCAGCGGACATGACTCAGTTTTTCTAAAAATAAGCAGACATTTTCATTTGATCTGCTGTAATTAAAAGGTTGGCTGTAAAGTTGTCTTAGAACACTTAAAAAAGATAAAAAGTAGTCAGCCCCCTTCCCCCTCCCCCTTGGACACCAGTGTGGATAAGTCCTTGGATGCATAAAGTGTTGAATTTGCAGAAACATGAAAATGTTGTTTTGATAAATCACAAGCAACTTTCAGTGGCTCAAAGGATATTAAAACGTCACAGTGAAGCAAATCAGCATTCTCATTCTTTATTCCTGTCTTTGAGGATACACTTTGCAAACTACGGAGAAAACAGATAATTATGTCTAGGAATTAGGAGAGTCAGAATATTGCTATACTGCAGTGAACAATTAAAGATATTTATCTCTCACATAAGGCTTTGCACTTTTCCTATATAAATCTCTACTTACACAGTAAGTAGTAATTCAGTGAGTGCTATCTCCATTTTGCACATACAGAAACTGAGACACCACATGAGTTTGGGAAAACATCAAATCTGCCTCAAAGCTTTTGCTAGATTTAAAGTTCTGTGTGCAGGCATCATCTTGGCCCCCATAGTACAAAATTTTGGCCCCATGTTCAAAATGTTTCTCTCACTAAGTTTGTGTTTTATGTTTGATTCGATAAAGCTCTCTTGGTTTTGGCTCTTTTGGGATTTTACTTCAAATACTTTAAGACATGAAAAAGTAAGAAATCACCCATTTTATGCTCATACTTGATTGCTACCACCTATAAATTCTTATAATATTTATCATTCTATTTAAACATTGCAAAACGCAATACAAGCAAAGCAAGGAGTTATAAAACAGAAACTTAACTGAGGGGAGGAGGAAAGGGGCAAATTAAGGAAAAAATAGAGGTGTACTAATTTTTGCCATCTTCTTATTTGACTTGAAAAATGTAAAACTCAAATCTACCTTTCAAGAGTTTGTGAACGCTGTAGAAAAATCTTGAGCTCTTTGAGGCAAAGGGTAAATTTTATGTTTTGTCAATTGTACTACCTAAAGATTAATAACCACTTGTTTCTGATAGCCCCATTTGGCTGTAACCTAAAACTTGTATTAGGAAACTAAACTAAACAAGCCAAGCTTGAAGCCTTAGGTATTTGAAATTAGACTTTTGGCAGAAAGCTTCTCCTTACAAACTTTCATTATTTGTTTGGGTTTTTTTTAAATACTCATAGTACTCAAAATAAACAAGAGAGAGATTACTTCAGAAGACATAAAAGAGTAACTTGCAGTCCAGCAAATGTCGCTATATATTTTTTTTTTTAATCAGCAAATGGCAATTTTTACTAATGTGGCTGTTTTGCATTGGCCCTCCTATTCTAAATGGATGACACAGTTGCTCATTTTGGGACATGTATCTCCTTCTTTTATGTGTATCTGCCTATCTGAGGAAAAGCTGCATGTTTCTTCAGTGAAGAATAAGGAGTCTTTGGGGGATACTTGTGTCAGTGGGGTCAAAATGTGTCCTTGTAGACAAGCGCAAGACTCTTCCTCAGAAACTGCCGTTACGACAGATGAAGCTCTCTTCTGTGAAGTGAAATTGTGAAACCTGTCTCATTTCTTTCAAGTGAAAAGCACCTAGATCAGGAAGCTGTGGTGAAGAAAATTGCCTGGTTGAGTTGGTTTTTGCTCTTCAGATACTTTGTTCTAAGTTGACTGTCTGTCTGGATGACGTTCTGGAAAAAAAAAAAGGTTCTGCTCTCTGAGGAAAGAATATTGTTTCTTTGCAAAAATAAAGACGTGGAATAAGAAAAAGATAAAAACACATTTAGAAAAGTGGGCCTCAACTTGGTAGGAAGTTTATTCCTCGAGTAATACTGCCAGTTCATGCACATGGGAATCATAAATGGCACTATGTTTCCTTAACAGAGGTTTTGTATTACCGTTATTTGGTAAAGCTTTTAGAGAAACTGCTCATCTCAATTAGGGAACCTGACATTTTTATCTATAGTGTTCCTAATCTAATAGATTTAGTCATCTGGATTTCACACCTAATTTCTGAAAATATTGTGACTAGACAGGATTATAAAAAGCACTATAATATAATACCTGTTGACAGAGCTGATTAAGACTGGAAACAGAGGAAAGTAAGTACCCTAGTATGTGTCAGAGGTCACTGAAAAAGCGTGTTCAAGGCTGCTGATATAAAGCAGCTAGATATTCCTCTATCTATGGATGTTTTGAAAAGCAAGTTGCTCCTTAATGGAATCCTCTTTTCATTGGACTGTCACCACTGACTGCTCTATTATGTGTTCAATTATTATACATTTTAAAAAATATGACTTGTTCTGAAGAATGGTAGTTAAAAAAAATTGAAATGATGAAAGTTTGGAAAAATGTTGTAGCTGTTACACAATATGCTAGCTGACTTTCCTATTGTGAACCAAAGCAGTTATTGTAGAGGTCCTGTTTCATGCAAAGGCATAGTTCTTTTCTTTTGCCTCAAAGGATGGATAATTTCTATTTTAAAAGGAAAGGATCCACTTGACCTCCATAATCGTTTTGTCTTGGAAAGACTGAATCACGCAGATTTAGAGCTGCTACTACCGCTTCCTCTTTCACAAATGTGTGCATTCCTCCCTTTTTACAGCGTGTGCTGTATTTTAGTTTGTGCACAACCAGACTTCACGATGATAGGAAAATTCACATTAGTTGCATACAAGAGGGAAGAGGAGGGCAGAAAAGAACAATAGGATTACGTATACTGAACATTGTGCTGACAAGTACCTGACTTATCTGGGTGCAATGTCGTGCTAATATATAACCTTGATGGTGAACCCCATGTAGCCCCCTTCTTACTGAAAATGTCAAGCATTTTTTTCCTGTGTAAAAGACTTTGTTTTGTTTGATTTCATCTAAAAAAATTTATTATAAAACCTCCTCAGGTGCTTAACATTTGTGTTAAAACCATGGTTATTAATCAGAATGAAAATGAACAGTGACCTCATCTTGCAAAGCTTCTCAATAATTTTGTTGTGCAATGAAAATAATTCCATCAGTATTTTCTTCCTGTACTAAGTGTGGGTACATGTATTATCATTCACCACAGTATTCTGATGAGACAAGTCAGTCTCTAGGCTTCAGCAAATGAGGCAACTGCCTAGGGCAGAGACTGCCAGAAGGGCCTCAATGTCCTTGGCCACCCTCCCCGTTTTCCCACAGCGTGGCAGAGTCTTGGGAGGGGTTAGCAATAGTTAGCATTCATTCCAGGGGGTCTGTAATGCACACTTTTGCTTTTTATTGTGTGTCTTAACAGTGATCACTTAAGATGTTGCTGCACGACAGGATGGTCTGGATCAGGACCATAAAAGAAATTGCTCAGGACTTCACCAAGGTCTCAGGCTTGTTATCATCTGCGGTTCCTCTAGGAATCCTGTATTTCTTTGTCCTACCTCTAAGGAGCAAACACAGCATGCTGCTGCATCTCTCGGCTCAGAAACTGCCTGCCCCTTTGGGAAGGGAGCTGTTGTATTGCTCCCTACTGAGCAGACCTCGAGACAAATTACCTAGTGTTCCTTAATAAAGATTGAGTACCATGGGACTGTGACCTGTGCATGCATGTGCATGTATACACATATAGGTAAAGGGAAGGGAGAGGAGAGAAAGATGAATGGGAAAGTGTTCCTATTAATTGCTCCTGTTCCTCCTTGCTGACAAACGTCTGTTTGGAGAGATGCTTCAGCAGTAGGTGACTGCACCAGAATATGAATGGGGACAGTATGGTCTTTATGTTGCCCTTTGTAAATGGATTATTGCCTTCTGGCTGTGGTTTACTGTCACTAGCATGTTCTGCTTGTAAGCAGAAGGTTGTGCCTTCCTAGCAATTGTCCAAAATTGGAAAATCTCTCTTGTGTATCCATATTTATAAAAGAGATGCTGGCTGGTTTTATGTGGACAGAACATACACAAAGGTAGATGGTGTCTTCATATAACACAGTTATCTTTGAATTTTACTTTTAAACAAAGCAAGCAAAATTTCAGCCTATTTCAGTGTGGAGGTCAGAGAAATGTGTGTCTCATCTAATGATAAGCAAAGGACATCTGGTTATACCATCCATCAGTCTATCGCCTAGAGCAAGAGATATTCAAGTTTGACAAGTCTGTTTTGGGAGGGGGAGGGAGGAAAGGAGAAATAGCAGGCTGTTTTATCAAAACGCAGGAGCTGAAGTTGGTGATTTTCTTTGTTTTGTTTTCTTTTGTTTGTGTTTTTTTTCTTTTTTTTCTTTTTTTTTTTTTTTCCCCTGAATTGCTTTTAATTGCATTTATTGTGTTCTCTGTTTGTGGATGCTATCCACAAAGCTGGTCATGTAACACTTCACAAAAGATAACATTAAACTAAAATACTTTGAACATTAAGAATGTTTGAACACTATATTTTAGTATTATTCTAGCTTTAAGTTACAGAGGACTCTTTAAGTGAGAAGTTCCTTCTCATTAATACTCAAAAAAATTCCTAAAAGATAAAACTCCTTTACTTACACTTCAAGATATTGACAGTGCTCCCCTGGCTTTGAAAATGGATCAGAATGGCAGTCTGTATTGCTTATGATTTATAGTTGCTACTATATTATTGATTAATTCACAATATTCACATCATGTTGCTAATCCAAACAATTCAGAATTAAAAAATAATTCTTAAATAGTATTATAGTATTATGCATTACTGAAATAATACATTATTTTCTAGCTTTCTGATACTTGCCATGTATTCAGTTCATACAGATTTCTAATTTTTTTTTAAATGAAAGGTGGATATTGGATAGTCTTTTTTCCTGTTTTTTGTTTTGTTTTGTTTTGTTTTTTTCATTTTTCTTTTTCCTTCACAGAATATTCAGCAACATGCTACATTGTGACATTTCTTTCAGATTATCTTAGTTAGATCCCTTTTAAGGTAGTCTTTTGACACCAAGGAAGTTGCTCGTTGTCTGAGTTGTGTTTTCGTTTCTTTTCTCTTCAACTGAAGAATATCTTTGGAACAGGCTTCCTGGTTTTATATCTAAATCTCTTTGAATGCTCCTGATTTATTTTATGGAGTTGCTGATTATAGCCTGCTCCGTGTACCTTTTTTGAAAGCGACCTTCTAAAAAGAAAATGTATTTAGTATATGAAGAACAGATGATAACTTCCCTTGATCCTTTTTTGATTATAGACTTGTACTTGCCTATATTGTCCCTCTGGTGACCAGAGAGTTGGTCAAATTATTGTGGTACAGGTATGAGTAACTGGAATTTGGGCAAATAAAGAGGTGACTTCATTGTAATCTCTAAAACTCTTATCACTTTCCAACTCTGATAAATAATGAATATATGTGAGTGGAGTTTTT
The DNA here is from genome assembly GCF_964199755.1 of Larus michahellis. Classification (NCBI taxonomy): domain Eukaryota; kingdom Metazoa; phylum Chordata; class Aves; order Charadriiformes; family Laridae; genus Larus; species Larus michahellis. The sequence goes on along the minus strand of NC_133896.1, from coordinate 124,663,906 downwards.
AATTTAAAGCTTCAAAATTTTATATTTTTTTCAATTATTAAGCTTGAAGTATTAATTTTGATTTCTATGTATGAAATCTGAAATAAGTCTTTCAGGAAAATTAAAGTAGATTTACTGTTGGGATTACAGATTTGAGAGAGGAAAAATATATGAAAAGTTATTTTTATGAAGATGAACAGCTGAAAAAACCTGATCCTTCAAAAGAAGAAAGTGGGAAGTGGTGGGGATTTTTTTTCCCTTTGCTTTGGTTTTAAGATGACATGAATTATTAGTAAAGCTAAAATGGTTCTGGTATTGGATGTCCTGCCTGTTATGGGTTATAGCTAGGGCAATTAAGTCCAAGCTCTATACCCCTAACATCTGTGAGGGTCAGGACCCCAAAAGACTAGTCACCACCCATCTCAAAGGTCAGGAGAAGACTTGGGCAAACAGCCACCACATCGTTTGTGGAGCCACCAGAGAAGAATATCAAATTGTACTTTGTTCAGAGCAGCGGCTCCAGAGCAGCACACTGTTGGACAGCCATGGTGTCACTTGCTCCATTGGCAAATGCTAACCGGATTTGCTCATCCAGCAATCTTTCTGGTAAGGGAAAGTGAAAGGTCTGTTCCATTCAGAAAATTGCCACCAAGCCAGCTCTTGCTACCTTTGTGGACTGAACAAAAAAGTATAAATGTGTGAAATGCATTTCATTTTGTGTGTTCACTAGGCATTGCTAAAGAGGACTGTGTCACCAAAGTAAGACTGAAAACCAAGAAATTTGCAATACTGACACTTTGGAAGAGTCCTGTGCTTTCTTTCCGTGTTACTGTCCAGAGTGCCTATGCTGTATAGGCAAGGGAGTATCAGAAATCATTCTCATGTACATACTGGTTGGAATTACTGAAATCAAGAAGAAACTTTTTCTGCATGGTGATGTTTGGTTAGAGATAGCGTCAAGTATGCGATGTGGGCGAATGGCTTGCGTATAGCTCCTCTGTGGGCGGCTCATATTGGGGCAAGGGGCTGCCAGCATGGAAAAACTGTTGTGTTCAGGTCTGTGGAAGGTTGCATCAGAAATGGATGTCGTTGGTTTTGAGAGAGATTTTATTATCTAATTTCAGTTGTAAAAGCATGTCTGCATATATAAGTGAAAATTTTTTCTGAAGCTAAAACTTTCAGTGCAAAACCTGTCTAGCTCATGACAGATGCATTTTTGAAGATCTTCTCTTTTTAAAGATAATTTATTTTTTTACTGCTAAAATTTGTTTTCTGTCTGTATCTTTGTGGAAAGGGCAAATACAAGCGTGTGTATTTTGCATTTCAGGTAAAACGGGTCTCTAACTGTGGCTTTTGTTGCAACTGCATGAATAAAGTTAAATTTTTGTTCAGTTTGGCTACAAAGCCAAATTAACACTTTGTTTTTCCTTTTTTTCCCCCCAATATGAATCAAAATTGTCTTTTCCCAATTTTTCTTCTGTCTGAGGGATAAAAAAGACAGAATGCTTCCTGTGAGTAGCACGAAGTGTTTAATCCACACTAAAAGGAAACCTTTGTTTGCCCTATCAACGTATTTTTAGCTAAACCAATAAACTACAAAGGATTAAATTTGGACACAACTGATTGATCTTGGTATCTAAGACACAGAATGTAAATGTATTACTGCATATTATGTTCTTCAGAATTGCACTTATTGTTTTGCCCCAGATCCATTTTGAAACATAATGCTATTTTGAACCATGCATCTAGTCTGGTTTCTCTGCACTAGGTGGCAAGCTCCTTGGGTGAATGTCTGTCTCCCCCCCCCCCGGCCCCGTTTTTTATAGCACTAATGGAACAATTCTTACTTTTCCATTTGTATTGTAGTGAGCACCTAGCAATGTCTGCTATGGGAACAGTTTTATAATCATAAATACTATGGTCTCCTATTTTGAAGATGTAAAAATTACAGTAAGCAAAGACCAGAGTTAGTCTGTTGTGTTTGTATTCAGCCCTTGCCACTGAGACAGGGATTTATAAAATCCCCCTAAAGATAAGTAACTTAATTTCTGGCCCTTCAGAGCTTAATTGCTGCAGTTTAAATGCAAATGTTATTATTTCTTTTATATTTAAATGAAAATTAGCATTTCAATAGCAGGTGTTGTTGCTTAGGAGTTTGGGTTTTCCTTTTTCCAATGTCTAAAACTACATAACTAAAATCTTGAAGGTTAGAAAATTGGTATTGGAAGCATCCAAAACCATTACTGCTCTGTGTAGGTAATGAAGTCATAGTCTTTCTGGCTCATATTTTGTGAAAGAAGAATGGTTTTCATAACACAATGTCTTTCAAAATATATGTAGTTCACATTTTTTCACTTTCAGGTTTAAGCTGCTGAAAGTTCAGCTTTTGCTTTGCTCAGGATGTTACTGAAGTGCAAAAAGTTGATGCTGAATTAAATATTGGAATATGAGGCGGGTGGTTGTTGGTAGGTGGCTTTGGAGTACTTTTAAAAACCATAATGTATTTATACATGAGTCAAGATAAAACTTCTGCTGGGGAAAAAAAAAAGTGGAAAACATAAAGATATGCCATTGGAGAGGTCATATAATGTAAATAAAATTTAGCCATAAGTAATACATCATGGACTAAATGAAATGACTTGCAAGCAAAATTCCACTTACTGCTTAGAAACCTGCAAACGCTCCAGGTCAGTGTAAGACAGACATTGGGGTTGGATATTAGAAATTAGAGAGCTTCTGAATAAATTCAAAATACTTCATTTCCAAGGGCAAATATTTTTCTAAATTCTGTTACTTCTTTAGTCAAAAGTAGTTTGCAAGCTACTGATATGTGTCCAAAGAAGAGCGACGGAACTGGTGAGGGGTCTAGAGAGCAACCCTTATGAGGAGCACCTGAGGGAGCTGGGGTTGTTAAGTCTGGAGAAAAGGAGGCTGAGGGAAGACCTTATCACTCCCTACAACTAACTGAAAGGAGGTTGTAGCAAGGTGGGTGTCCGTCTCTTTTCCCAAGTAACAAGTGATAAGACGAGGAAACAGCCTCAAGTTGCGCCAGGGGAGGTTTAGATTGGATATTGGGGAAAAAACTCTTCACTGAAAGGGTTATCAAGCATTGGAACAGGCTGCCCAGGGAAGTGGTTGAGTCACCATCCCTGGAGATATTTAAAAGACATGTAGACGTGGCACCTAGAGATGTGGTTTAGAGGTGGAATTGGCAGTTCTAGGTTAATGGTTGGACTCAATGGTCTTAAACGTCTTTTCGAACCTAAATGATTCTATGAATATCTAGTTACTCTTTTATCAACATGAAAATACCAGTATCTAGTGTGCTTACAATAAATACAAAAAATCTTAGAGGTGTTTCATATTTAAGTAGTTCTGTTATGTCGTTACAAATGTACAACTAATTACCACAACAGCGGCAACTCAGAATTTTATTTCAGTAATGGAAATAAAAGCTGGAACCTCCAGGACCCAAAAAAGGTCTCTGAACCTCACAAGTCTCCCAGCTGTGTGGGCGTATGCTTGGCATGCTGGAGCAGTTCTAGTTCCTTCTGACTGAGGGCAGGACTCCGAGACACTGGATGGTGAGAGATATTCCATCAGAAGGAAGGCCTTTCCTCAAACCATGGATCAGCTTTATCACTGTGTAAGTACCTGATGCCATCTTGCCTTAAATAAGTCAGTTCAAGTGTTGCAGTTGCAGTTTAGGTTTCAAAAGAAGATCAAATCATCTCCCAAAGCAAACTTCTGTGTGAACGTCTGTGTGTGTCAGGCTAAGGAGGAGTCTCTGAAGGATGCATGAAAGCAGGAATTAGGGCAAAAAGGGTTGCAAAGCCCAACAGAGGACAAGACTCTTGCAAAGATGGTCACGGTGTTTGACTTGAAAGTATCTGGTAAAGAAAGAAAACTAAAGCAGGAAAATTAGCTCTGAGCTTTGGATGATGGATGTTGCTGGACGCTGATTAGAGCAGGTTCAGTTGGATCCAAGGTGAGAAGGTTGCAGGGAAAGTATCTGGGGTGAGGACAGGAAGGGGGGAATCTCCAGCCATGACTCTAAACAATGCATTTGGAGAGCTTTGCATGAAAAGGTCTCCAGGTGGAGAGATCACTGGGTTGTGGAGTTATGGAAAATGTTAAGTGGCGTGAAGGGGCTACAGGTAATTGACTGTGGTTTTAAAAGCTGCACTTGTGCTCACACACAGACAGGATGGGCAGAGGGTATATATTTTAGAACATTCAACAGAAGAAAAATTAAGTTTTTGTTGTCTTACCTTCACAAAAGTCAGTGTTTTTCTATGCTTTGTAAAACCCCTTCTACACTGCAGCAGCTGCAGGCAATTAGTCAATCGCTAATTTCTGAATTTAGAAATTCTTGCTTCTGTGTTCAAAATTGTAGCATTGTGGGTTACGTATACTACTGTGGCAGGATCACCGCAGTAAAATAGATGTGCAAAGGTTAATAATGCAGATAGCCTTAAGGCAGGCCTCCCTTTAAAACAAAATGCTGATGCCAAAGCTTATCACTTCTGTTTGTTTTGATGGAGACAGTGACAAAAAAAATGTACAGGTACAGACACTAAGGAGTGTGCTTACAGACTTAAATTTTACAGACTTTTCTAGGAGTTGTTCCTATGCTGAAATTTGCATCTTCAGAAACATTTATGGAAACAAATATTGCTCCTGGCTTATGTTTACTACTAAGTGCAAATATAAACCAAGAATTATATGAACACATTTGAGCTTTTAAATCTCTGATTTTTTAATGAAGGCAGTTCTTAAACTCTTTGTGCAGCAAAAGCTATCTGGAGCTAGGAAGCAACTTTTTTTTTGTGTACGTGTGGAGGAAGGCTGAAAGGAACAATGGTTCCTTAGGAAAAATTCCGTCATGCACAGTAGAAAGCAAGGTTTATGAAAAGCTCAGTGCTCTGTAGAGGATTGAAGATTGAGGTCCCTCATTTTGCCTTGTGGAACCATTCTTCCACTCCTGCTAGAGCTAACACTGAGACAACACCCATTATTTTTCTCCCTTGCACTGCTAACATTATATTTTAAGAATTATTGATAACATGATGTGTGTTTTGTATTTTAAACTTGTAGAACAAATAATCCCCAAGGAAAGATCAGTTTTCTTCTGCATTTTTTCTTCCCCCTGTGCTAACCTTCTATTCTCTTGTTCCTGTCAGTGTGCTTTTTGAAATAGAATAGTGCAAGGATGCGCCTCACAGACACCTTGCCAGCAGATAAATCTTGCTGGTCTTGGTGCCTCTCCCTCCTGAAATTATAAGATTTATGGCTAGTTCTTGCAAGGCGTCTTTCTAGTGTGTAGGCATTTGTTGGGATTTTTTATTCATTCAAAGGTGTGATCTGGTATGTAATTCTGTTCTAAAATTGCCTTATCTATAATGATGTAGGGAATAGTTTGTTAGTTACTTTCTAAATGAGAAAGTTTGAGTGATACACATAGGAATTGAAAAGTAGTTCTAAATATTTTTTAGGTTTTGTACAGTCAAACACTTTTTATGTTAATCTGCCTGAAGGATTTGCTTGGGAAGGTGGATAAAGAACAGCATGTTTCAAAACATGTAAGGTGGAAATAGTCCCTTAGGGGTACAACAAATTCAGTTCATTAACCACAGGTTAATGAAATGCAGATTCAAATCTTATAGCCCCCGTCCCTTTCTAGGACCTTGTTGCGGCTTAACCCCAGCTGGCACCTAGGACCATGCAGCCCTTCACTCACTATCCATCCCCGCTCTCCCCCCCTTCACCCCCCAGGGAAGACAGGGAGAAGAGGGAGAAAAAGAAGGAAAAAGACCTCATGGGTTGAGGTTTAATAAACAGTTTAATAGAACAGTAACAGAAGAGAAAAAAAAATAATTGTAAAGGAATATACAAAATAAGTGATGTAATACAATTGCTTTCACCACCTGATGACTTATTGCCCATCCCATCCCGAGCATCAATCATGGATTCCTTCCCCCCAGCCAACCCCCATTTATATGCTGAGCATGGCATCTATGGTATGGAATATTCCTTTGGCCAGCTTGTCCTTTCTGTGCTCCCTCTCAGCTTCTACGTGAAGCAGTAAAAGTCCTTGACTTAATGTAAACATCACTTAGCAACAACTAAAACCAATATGTGTTATCAAATTATTCTCATACTACATCCAAAACACAGCAGCTACTAGGAAGAAAATTGACTCTATCCCAGCTGAAACCAGGACAGACCTGAAATGCCTCAAGGAAATTGTTTAGATATTTACTACTTAAAAATGTTTGCTGTTCAGAGAAGTATGAGTCATGGAGTAAGGATTGGATATAAGATTTTTACTGGTTACTGTGGAGAAATTGAGCCTCAACCTTTTGGACTATGGGCCAGTTGCCAACCCTGGCAGATAACTGTACATCCTTGCCAAGTGACTTTGCCTTGAAATCACTTGTATAGTGACAATGTTTTTCTGTTCCACCTGAAAGAGATAGAGTGCTGCCAGGGGAATACTCTTGCTTGGCATCCTCCTAGGCCATCATCCTGTAGAGGATCAAACGAAGAAGTCTTACAGATCTAGTCACTCCCTCCTCTCTGCACTTCCCTCTCCTTCCTGCAATTACTGTTCAGATATTTGATTATTGTCTGTCTTTATCCACTGAAATTTTCATAGACTAAATTTAGATATTCAAGTACTCTTCAATACCACCAATGTTTAGCCACCTTTGGTCACACTGATTTAGCTCATGTTGCTATTTATCCCTCAACTTTCTGTTTCACTGTGTTATTTACTTCAGATCCAGTGCGTGGATCCTGGACTGAGCTTTCTTGCCTTCACAACTGAAGGTTCACATCAAAACGTGTTAGTCTAAACTGGCAAGTCTTCAACCTACACGCTGCTGCCTTTTCAAGGTCTTCAACAGCAAATGAGTGTCATAGACTTTGCTCCCACCCTCCCATAATATATACTGGCAACATATCTGCATGCCTGGTTTAATTGTTCTGTCTTCAGTCTGAAATGATGCACCCAGTCTGGGACTTTCATATTGTCCCCTTTCACATTAATTCCTGTGTCCTGGCTAACATTGGCAGCATCTGAGGAAGTGGCAAAAACTGATGAATCACCACGAATGACATAATACGCCCTTTTTGGCCACCATTTTAGAAAATTTGACTAATGAGAAGCATGTGCCCACTTGCTATAGTTCCTGGCAAAGAAGTGCATGTTCTTTGACTCCTAATGCTTTGCAATCTTTCTGGTTTGTGCTTTACTTAGTGTTTTTTGTGCTAGTCAGGTAACATGCAGTGCAGCTGCTGTAGACCTTCTATGCCATACAGTTATACTGTATTTTCAACTCTCTTAATTCCCAAACGTATGCTAATTCTTTCCTTGACTGCTGCTCTAGTTCTACCATGTTTTATAGTATCTGTTGATCTGTCTTTTTTGATTTTTGCTTACATTTGTGCTTCTGCACATCTTGTAGAGGCATCTCCTGGGAAACATCTTCTCTTTGTTCATGTTTTAGTCTTGAAATCAGTACTTGAACGTAGCTGTATTTTACAGATTGGCTATTTTGCTATAATTAAGCTTCATGAATATGAAGATTCATGTAGTATTCCCATGGTATCCTACAGTTAGGTTTAGCAATAGGATTTTATCTCATCTCATTGTAACCCATTATCATGTCACTTTTGCTAAATTATAACACCATATTGATTCTCAAGAAATGCATAGTATGTACTTGCTAATTTTTGTTTTTATTTTTAAGCCTAGGTAGATGGACTGCGATGATTGTTTGCTGGAGAGTTGGGAAAGGAGTTTGCTGGGAGAGCGAAAGGGGGGGGAAAAGGTTGATGAAAACTTTAAAGTAATTTTATTTGCAAATTTATCATAAGTTTGGAATTTAATAAAACTTGTAATGGTTGATAGTGCAGTTTACTGAACAAAGACATTGACTAGCAGTTTTGGGATGTGATTGTATTTTTAGGACTATCCCTGGCTTTCTGTGCGTTTGTTCTGGGGAGAGGCCCTTTACGTCTCTTTGCCTTTGGCCATGGTTCCACCTTGCTCTCTTTCTCTCTTTCCCCTCTGTTTTTTTTTTTTTCTTTCTACTTTTGTCTTCTTAAAGGGTGTAAGATTTTCAGAGCAGGTACCACCATTAATTACATGTTTAGATTTAAGGCAGCAGTCTCTTGCATATATTGATAATACCAGAAAACTCAAAAGTATGTTTGTAAAAGTGATTCTGTTTTCTGTACGATGGAGTGATTATTAGTTCATTGACTGCAGTGGAAGAATGAACAGAAATAAATCTAAGCAAACTGGACACAGTGCTTAAGGTTGACTGAAGACCTCTGAGTTCCAACAAAAGTCTTCCTGGATTTTTGTTGATGATAAAATATAGGACTGTCATTGTTCTTTGCCTCTATAACTCTTTGCTTTGCAACTTACTCTCCTTGGAATATATTAGTGATTGTTGTAAGCTCTGACTTGAAAATTAAAGCTTTGCAATACGTGGTTCTTTGGAAAATGATCCTTGCTTTAAAGTTGGCTGAAACCTGGATGATGTATTAGGAATGGCATTTAAGCTTTTATAAAGCAAATGACTTATGTGACCAACAGCCAGGTGGGTTTTTTTGTTTGTTTGTTTGGGCTTTTTTGTTTTTTTTTTTTTTTTTTTCTGAGAGTGAGAGTCCTTAAGTTGGGTCCTGGGACAATTCTGAATAGTTTAACATAAATTTATCTTCTGAACAGGAACAAATCAAACCCCAAGTAAAAGCCTGCATTGGTATTGTGTTGACATAAGAAAAAAGATATTTTCCCTGTACCAAACTTTCAATGAAAATACAGCAATAAGGAAGAAAGAGGTTGAGAAATACTCTCAAAATATTGTATTCTGTAAAAATGAAGGAACAGTGTTGCAATTTTTAATTCCAAGTATGCATAGCTATGCATGAATTTCTTTTTATTCTGCTTTTCCAGATAGACTTAGTGGCTTCAAAATTTGACCTTTAGCAATTGCTTTCAACCCTCCAAAGTAAACTAGAGTAAGAATAGGGTACCATTCCCACTCTTGAGCCAACCTTCTTTTATTTCCCTCAGTAATATTTCTGACTCAAAATATTGCTATAACTAGTTCATAGATAATTGTATATAGTTCTGCATAACTTGCTGAACAATTTTATAAGTTTTAGTTAGTTTATATTCCAGATATAGTCTTAGCTTTCAGCAAAGTGCAAATGCAGTGTACGATAGGGAGGTCTCATACTAATCAGATTTACTTATTCCCTCAAAATATAGTACAGAACATTAATTTCATGCTACTTCAAAATATATTAGCCGAGTGCCAGTTCCATTCTGAATCACAGAAAGGCTGATCTGGGATAAAAAAAACACATGCCAAAACCCTAATTCTTTTTAGTTTTTTAATATTCAAAAATATGCTAGAAAAGGAGTACTATGATAATGGACTGTAACATTAAATAATTGACATACTATCATGGAAGTAATTAAAAACATTTGTCAGCATACATAAACTACACAGAACTTTATTAAATAGATTACAAAAACAACCCCCAGGCCACATTACATACCTCCGAAGTAATATGTTCTGTGGGTCTCTTCTTGCTTAGTGCCTGTCAATACTTTTATCTGTCATCTAGAAGAAAACATGAAATGGTTCTTGGCAAATTGCTCAGGTAGCACAACGGCCTGCATGATAGGCAGTGAAGATGGGAAATCTTGTCCTGACAGAGTAGCACTTAATAACATAGGACATGCTGTGCACAAGCATTACCCTAAAAGAAAGTGAACACTAGCTCCAAACGAGGGTCAACTGGTATTACAATATTCCTCCATCAGTGAGGACAACCTTAAGGATCAAGTAGGGAGGGACAGAGCTTAGGTGTCTGCTTCCTGCTCCGTGTCTTAGGATGGCCTAATGAATGGAAGCTAGTGAGGATTTGCCATGCTACCAGCCATCAAACTGACCACATTTGGAAGAAGCAATAACAAATTATGCAGAAAAATCCAAATTATGCAGAACAACTATGTTCATCTGAATAAAATAGGCTTCTTTGAATGCTTTGATTGCTTTAACATAAATGAACACAAGCACAAGATTGTGCAGTTAGGAACAAAGGATGTCTGTCAAGCATATAAGCTGAAATGTGGTCTCACTTGGAAGGTGCGCTGGGATGGTGTGCGTGCAGTCTGCCCTGCACTGATGTGGTGAAACAATTAAGCTGCCATGGGATTAAGTGAATATTAAGTAGAATTGAGGAGATGATAATATTTTTCTTTTTAGCTTTGGTGAGTCATGCAGCTGAATTTTGTATTCTGAATGATGAAATGTCTGAGAGACTTCAGAAAATGGTCTGGGTTATGGAAAAACTATCCCAAGATGAGAGACTGGAGGAGCTCACTCTTCACCTTCTTCCTGATTATCCAGACAGAAATTATTTATTCACAGCTGGTGAGTTTTTCCCAATGGATAGAAAGTCTGTGATGATAAAATGCAAAATCTGAAGCTAGTTACAGTGACAGTAAGAATAAATGCAAGGTTTTAACAATAAAAACAGTTCTTTAACAATTAGCGTTTATCTCAAGGTGGGATGAATTGCAGAAAGATGTGCTCTAGTACCTCCAGAAACGATGAGCTTGAATCACTGGGGTAAAGCTATGAGCTGTGCTGAGACAGATGATTATTTCTGTTCTTCAGAGCAACGTGTCTCTCCCTTTAAAAGAGAAGTAAAAAGAAACCCGGTGTTTTGCGTGCTCTGTCCAGGGTACTGAACGCGAGAGCCATTTTTTTGTCACGCAACAGGAAAACGTTCAAAAACTTAAAATAAAACGTCAGTTTAGTATAGGAGAAGCGCCCATTGAAAAAAAGAAATAATGGTAGTTGTACCACCCTCCCATGGGTTTGCTTCTGTGAACTTTTTGTTTGTTGTGAGAAACACCCCCAACCCTTCCCCCCCCTCCACCTTCCCGCCTTCCTCCATGAGTTAGAGTATTTGTCTCTGTGTAAACATTGACCTAACATAGAAAGACGCATAAATTTTGCAAAAAATTAATTTCAAAATAATTGTCTTATTTCTGTCCTAGAGTGGACAACTACTCAATGTCTGATTTTGATATATTATCCATGTCAGCCATAAAGAAAATTTTGTAGAGAAGAGATCGTCCAACCTGTCACGCTATATTAAAAATAGTTCTTGTGATGTGCGCTAGTGTTCTGGAGGGGTGGAGATGAGACTCTTCCACTCATTCTGCTCCACCGAAGGCAAATTCTGAACTGGATTTCAGACGTGCTGCCTACCTCTGAAAAGATCCTTCTCAGACAGTAATTTCTGAATGCAAGGTGGATTGAAGAATAAACTCTGCAGAACATTACAGAATACAAGTATTCTGCAGTCCTACAGCTAAATTGCCTTGCCTTCTTGGGAAAGTAATAATTTTGTTCTTTTCAGAAAAATTTGTAAGAAAAAGTTCTCTTCCTGAGTTGTGATCATACATCAAGCATACTCTGTACTGCTTATATTTGCCTTTTAATTTTGTTATCTCTCTTTGGCTTGGGAAGTCACAATATCTGAGAGCCCTGAGAAGGTCATGCTCTGTACATGTACATGTTAGGCTTGATTGTAATACCACGCTTCATTCTCGACTTTTCTGTACCCTGAGGACAGACTGGCAGAAAGACTATATTTAATATCACAATTAGCTTTCCTGAAGCAATCATGCTGGAAGAAAGATCCAGGCAATTGATGGTAGTGATATTGTAAAAATAAACTGCCCTATTCTCTGAAAAAGTGTGTGTAAGAAACTGCAGGAATTGTTCAGGCCGTCTTTTTGTGCTGAAGTACATAATAATGCAATTTAGTTCAATCTTGTCAGCCTGAGGAGGTATTAAAAAAATAATGCACCTCCAGCTTGTTTGACAGCCCAGTGACTGATAGAGTAAGTGACAATAGTTTTTTGCTCAATGTACACCAGGGAGTGCCTAGAAACTCTGTGAAAATTGACAGAAATGCAGTGGTATCAAGTGGCTTGGGAAGCTGAACAGACTGGTGGTGTCACTGGTATATAAGCAGGACAAGTAGAATTAAGCCTATGAAACAATGAAACCAAAAGTAATTAAAACAAAAAATAACGATGGTTCTTGGTTGCAGGTGACCAACAGCATGAGGACATGATGTAATGACCCAAGTTTGATCTAATCAGTTTAGACACTGGGGATACAGTTTAGAATAGCAGTAAAATAAATAGATAGGCTGACATCATAGTTGCTGAACTTATGAACCTACAGCTTAATGAACATGTTTTCCTTATGTTGCAGGTATGGGGTGAGGGCCTAAAGAAAGCAGACATTTTACCTGAAAAAAAAATCAGAACAAAATTTAAAAGTGGTTGCTAAAAATTGCAGTACTAGAATTTTGACAGAATTATTTCAAGGGACTTTGTTGTTCAGGCTAACCATTTAGGCCAATGAAGTAGTTTTGGTCCAGAACTTTCCTGGTTTCACGGTATTTATTAAACTCAACATGCAAATGTGCACTGAGTTCTATTACAAGACTTGATATGTGAATGTGACAGTTTGTGTCACCTCGGGTACATAAGTGATGCTATTTTCCTTCTTCCTTGAATGGAAAGGGGCAAAGTTTAGTCACATAGACCTAAATACATCCATCAAAATGGAGGAGTTGGATGAGCAGACATGATATAGCATGGCGACAACTTAGATTTTGTAAAATAAGATTTAAACTGGGTGGAAATAACTCACAGACCAAAAGCAGATCTTACTCTTGTGGAATTTTCCAATGTATTTGAAATTTATGTGCATAGGACTAGAGAGTTTTTTATTGACATGTTGCAATACCTCTTATCAGGCAGCAAAAAGCAGTTTGCCTTTCAGTTCACTCCTAACCATACCTCCACTCTGACACATTCTTAACACATTGCCATGGAGTTTGAAATGAATAACTCCTATGATCTGGTTACAGCCCTAACAAATCTCTGAAATGCATTAAAGAACATTTCGCACTGCTCAGTGTTAGGAATGCATAATTACTCCCTAAAAATCTACAAAGACTTCACAGCCTCTAAACAAAATGGATCCTCATTCTTTGCTGGCAATTATAGTTTATATGCATTGTGCAAAGTCTTTTTGTCATTGCATTACCAATTAAATACATGAGGTCACTGAAGCGATATGAGCTTTAGATTTGCTTATAGAACAGTGTTTAAACTTTTGTCCCTGAGCTGCCTGCAGATGTTCTTGTATAATAGCTTAAATAAAAGTATAAAATCTAAGCCATGTGCTGGTGGACGTTCAGTAGTATTTAATGGATAGCCTTCCTGTTCTTCAGATGGCCACCACTGGAACCATAACTCTATTTGATGTCTTAGTAAGATACAGTGTTGATAGAAAAGGTCTGATGGTCTTGGAAAAGCTTGGCTAAAAGCAACTGCCAGAACAAAATGCAATTGTTTGAAGATGTAGCATTTGCCACAGGGAGGTGAAGAATTTTTTGGTATTTATAGTTTCTTCAGGTATACTTCACTTTCCTTAGACTTTATTATAGGGAATAAATACCTGCATCCTTCTAGAGACAACTGATGTATGCTGAGTTGTTAATGGTAACTGAGCTTCATAAGGCTGGTTCTTTATCATCCAAGACAATGAACTTTGTCATTGGTGCCAGGGAGAGCTGTATTAGGCCAAGCACCCCGGGCTGGGCAGGGGTGGGGGCAATGGCTCACGGGCCACTGAAATGTGGGGTAGTGGTTAGCGTGTGGCTCCCCTCTGCTGCTGTTGGAGAACGGGCACTGAGTTGTTTTTAGGATGGTAAAGAGTAGAAGAGGAGACTGAGGGAAGGGCAGGAGTCATTAGCTCCAGGAGCTACAATGGGCAAGTGGGAGAGAGATCCCTGGGGCTGAGGTCCTGCTTAGGAGTGATGCAGTGTTGGTGTGCAGTGGGAAGGGGGTAAGGTGCACTGGAGGAAGGGTGTGGTTTGGGACACTGGGGGTGATATGTCGGGAGGGTGCAGAGAGGGTTGACTCTGTCAGATAAAATTTTGGAACATCTTGTAGAGGCAGTGCCTTGGCTGTCCCTGTATATGTATGTGTGGTACTTGGTCCTTTCTATTTTTCTTTTTCCTGTTCCTGGTTAATGGTATCACAAATAATTGTCCCTGATGCGATATTAATGTTAGAAGGCTAGTTTAACAGATCTCCTATTTGTACTTTGGTATTTCTGGGAAGTCAACCAGATTCACTCTCGCTGACAAATACTTGCATAAATTCACCCATAAATCCACAACACACTGATTTTCTACCATCAGTTCAGTCAGTGTGCATTATTTACCTGATAGTCAGCCTTTTTTTCCCCTAGTTAACCTTGTCTGTCTTACTCAACTCTTTCCATATGAAGTATATTTGAAAGCTGATTTATTCTGTACTGGGTAGGGAGTACATGGAGGCTCCAATTCTATGCATCATCCAGATTCTTTTTATTAAATCAGCCATGTACATCAATAATCAAAAGAAAGACAATTTTCCAATTCTGTGGACTGCTCCGCTGAGTCCTCAGCTATGTAATCGAGTCTCTGTGTTCAATTTCCCAGGCACCCATCGCCTTTGAAGCTAAGAATCCTTTCACAGTTTTGCATCTTTATCTAGTATCAACCTTCATACTTATCCACAGCCCTGTGTAAAATAGGGAATACACTTTGCCCTTTAAAATGGGCTTTGTTTAGTTTGGCTGTCTTTATGTTTCTTCAGGCACATATTCATCTTTACCCCAATTAATTAATACAACACCATAGAATCGTAGAATAGTTTGGGTTGGAAAGGACCTTTAAAGGTCATCTAGTCTACCCCCAGTGGTGAGTGCTATGGTGCTTGTGTGGATGAGTTTTGGCAACAAGGCTGTGAAGCCAACCAATGAAAGCTGTGGCTGTGAACATTTCTAATGCACTCCTATTTAGAGGACGCTATGAAATCAAAGATGAGATCTTAATTTGAGCATGACTCTGACTTTGCCTTCCAAATCTCCTGCACAGAAAATGTGACTAAAATTCTGTTTGTACTTACCAGGGGAGTTACATGTTCACCCACAATTATTCTGTTTTAACCTTGAAGAGCAAATGAGCCAAATATGTATATATATATTCATGAAAATAATCACCATGAGAAAACATCTGATGATAATTTCTTTTTCTTTTCTGAGACAGGGCTCATATTTCAGTTTTGATAGGCAGCAAGTGAATCAGCAGAAACTGTCTTCAGCTCTTCCTGGAATAGATGCTGCACCTTCGACAAAGGACCTTATTTTATTTAATCATGCTGGAAAGCTCTCTTCTCAGGTTGCTTTTTGTACTCCAGGGCAAAAGTAGCTAGTTGTTTTTCTTTATCTAAGAACACTTCTGCTTATAATCCCGCCAAAGAAATAAAATGACCTTTAATACTCAGCTATATTTCATAAGAGTGAATAGTGTGAAATGCTGATCGCAGGCAAAATGTAGAGTCATCATCTGGTTCGGAGCAACTCAGACAATCTGAGTTCCCTTCCCAACTTTCCGCTGCTCTTCTCTATGACCTTTAGGTAGGCAGTTAAATAAATAGGATACAAGTGCCTAACTGCCCTCCAGCTATTTTTGAAACCTACCTGGGTGCCAGCCTGTATCTCTAGGTGCAAAATAGGATAATGTTTCTGAAAGTGCTGGCCACCACCACGTGGCTGATTTCTCTTTGGGATTTCTCTCTGTTCTTGTCATGCATGTGCTAGCTACTAATAAGTGGAATGAGAAATGTCTCTGTTCTACATTTTCTTTCATATTTCTAATTATTTCTTTCTCTTTTCTGATAGCAGTCAGGGGAATGAAATACTCCTGTGTGTGACAGTGGGCTAGTTCATAACGAAGGAAGTTTTTCAAAATACCTTAGATTTTGACAATTTTTTTCCACAGAATGGCATGTTAAAATGCTACTAGCTGGCTGAAAAGTGTAAGTACTGTATTTGTCAGAAATTTCTTCAGGAACTTGACAGAACAATGGTACAATACGTGACACAGTACAATTAGTAACATCAATAACTTTATATTAGCTGTTATACTGGTGTCTGGTTTAGAGAGGCTATTACAAGAGTCAGTTGGCAAGGCAGCATCTGTTCAGTTTAACGTTCACCTTCATCCAGTCATCTCGCTGGTAAAATTCTCTCCCTCTCTCTTTTTTTCTTTTAAAGTAATGTTTCCTCCTCTCCATTCTTTTTGCATGACACCTATTAGTATAACCTCTACCTGTTTCAAAATTTACCCATGCATCAATTTTTGCAGGCCATAAAAGCACACGCATTTGTTGCTATCTTCACCATTGTTCAGCATCTCTCTGTTCTTCACCACTACTAAAGCTCTAGGTGGACGACAAAAAGGGGAGAAAAAATTAAAACGGACAAGGGAAGCAAGCAGATTAATGCTTTATGAGGGAAAGACCATTAAGAGGTTATGCTTGGAGAACATCTGTTTTACATTTGTCAGCTCTATCAGAAACTCTTCTCATATTAAAAAAAAAGGTGTTAAAAAGGCAGCTTGCCTTTGCTAACTTTCCCTCTCCTGCAGTGGTAACATAGTCTCTGTAAAACTCATTTTTTTGGTTGCATTTCCTAAAGAAGCTATAAAACAGGCTGTCAAAGATTTTCCTTTTATTCCTCTTGGTAATAAAAACTGGAGCCCACAGATGAGGCTATGCTGGGTAATTGACCTGGACTCAGTATGACTATCAGACAGCAAGTGGGTGTTAGGAGTTAGAAGTGTCCCCCTCCTGCTCTTTCTTCAGCTGGAGTGAAGGTCTGCAACACTCAGTGCTCAAGGGAAGGGACCGTGGGAACAGTCAAACCCCGGTGTTTCTCTATGTAGTGTAAGAGAGAAAAATTACATGATGAGGTACGAGAGCAAAGGACTTATATCAGCTCAGGAGGGCAGTTGAGGGCCTTGTCTTTCTGAGTGTGGAAATGGAAGAAAGTTATAAACATCCTTGGACTTCAGTGGGGACGTAATTCTGTCCTATTTTTGTTAAACACTGCTAGTGATTCGCCAGGAGGTCACTTACACTTGAACCATGAAAACTCTCCATGCTAATAGTGCCCTTCATTCATACATACACTTCAACCGAGATGAGTTGGCTTCCTTGAGGAAAAAAAAAAAAAAAAAGAAAGAAAAAAGAGATATCCATCTCGAGTGGCAAACGGCATTGGGCTCAACTGTCTTTCCACTTAAGCTTCCAGCAATTTTTGTTGCTTATATTAACCACTCTTTTAAAATACAACAGACGCATTTAGATGTGTTAGTGCAAGAACTGCTGCAGACACGTGTACAGCACAGTCTGAGCTTAAAGTTGTTGAAACCCCTTACAAACCGCCTTCTTAACCATGCGTTGAAATATTTAGGGCTAGGGCTTTTATTTGGGATGACCAACAGCATTTGAAAGTTAAGACTAGCAGTAATGACCCTATTTTGCCTGTAAAGCACAGTTGAAAAGCTCATTGTAGCACTAGCAATAGGTTCTGAGAGGAAAGATCCTTTTTTACTTTAATCCCTCAGCATAAAATTAGAGGAACAAGTATAAAAGAATGACAGTCTCCTCAACCAGTAAGTCATACCAGAGCATTATCCAGATCTTTGAGGAGTATATGAATTTCTTCAGGAAGGATTTCTACTCTCTTATGTTGTTGTTAATTAAATGTTATTAGTTTGGCTTAGAAGGGACTTTTAAAGATCATATAGTCAACATCCCCCTGCCATGGGCAGGGACATTTTTCACTAGATCAGGTTCCAAAGCCCCATCCAAGAGGCCTTGAACACTTCCAATGATGGGACATCCACAACTTCTCTGGGCAACCTGTTCCACTGTTTCACTACCGTTATCGTAAAGAAATTCTTCCTTATGTCCATTCTAAGTCTAACCCCTTTCAGTTTAAAAATCATTGCCCCTTGTCCTGTCGCTATATGCCCTGGTAAAAAAAAAGTCTCTCTCTGTCTTTCTTATAAGCTCCCTTTAAGTATTGAAAGGCCACAATAAGGTCTGCCCAGAGCCTTCTCTTCTCCAGGCTGAAAACCCCAACTCTCTCAGCCTTTCCTCATAGGAGAGGTGCTCCAGCCCTCTGGTCATTTTTGTGGCCCTCCTCTGAACCCACTCCAACAGCTCCATGCCTTTCTTCTGCTGCGGACCCCAGAACTGTATGCAATACTCCACATGTTGTCTCATGAGAGCAGAATAGAGGGGCAGAATCACCACCTCCTTTTCATGCAGCCTAGGACAAAATTGGCTTTCTAGGTTGGAAACGCACTTTGGCGCCTCATGTCCAATTTTTCATCCATTAGTATCCCCAAGTCGCGTAAACTGGATGAAGCTAAGCAAATCTCACCAACCAGAGGTATCTTGGCACCCAAGGAAAGTTATGAGGGTGAATTGAGCTTGAATTTACAGGATCTGCCAAAAGTTTTTAATAATCACCTTCTTTAACTGAATGCACAAGTAGCTGTGGGATGCTCTTTCTCTCATTCACTTCATTTTAATTTTAAGAGGAAAACCTGAATACCCTTTAAGTTGAATACCCTTAGGACACAGCCTTCGTGGATAATGGTTAATAGTTAAAATTGACAAAGCACATCAATAAAACAAACCATTAATTGTGTTTCCTTGGATCAATCTTTGAAAGAAGAGAAGTTGGCAGTGAAATGACGTTGGTTGTCTGTCTCTTTAAGCATTGGAAAAAATATTTCACTCAAAGCTGACTCAGAACTGGGGAAGGGAATATATGCTTTAATATTGGAGGAAAAATTTGTTTAGTTTGCTTAGCAAAGAAGTTGGTATTCTAGCACAGTCAGCAATAAAGGGTTCATAAATACTTGCACTAAGCCCATGTGAGTTTTGCTTAGAAGAATAAAGGGAAATTTCACTGTGCTGTGCTTCTGCTGAAGTAAACCTTATTTGTAAATATTACTTGGTTGGTGACCTCCTATTTTCTCCAGTCCTGCTTTTCTCCCTAACAAACTGCTATTCATTCAAGTTTTCATATTATTTAAAGTACTTTTTCACATATTTGGAATTGAGAAAAGCAGTCACATTTTAATAGTTTGGGTTAGGATGGCTGGATTTAGGCTGTATCTGTATAAATGTTTCGATCGGAGAAGGTGAACTAAACTATCTTAAAATGGTCTCTAAATAAGCTATCATTAAACATCTGGCAAAGGATTCTATTTTATTGTAAGCCAAGCTTTTAACTCTGTATTCTCATTCACAATTTATCCATGCATTAGCTTTGTTTTTGCATTTTTTGTGCTTAAAATAAATAAAAAACCTAAGCTTTGCATAATAACCTAAAGTTTCAATGTGTGTGCCATGACTTGCAATCTATTTGCCAAGGAATAGCTTTGGTTTCTCAAAGGTTGTTTGACTTGTAGCACTGTTTGTACTGGTGTGGCTATAAACTATGCCTCTATAAGTTTTGTAATGAAAGTGAAAGTGAGGGGTTTTTCACTTTTGTAGGCCGAAATACATTGTACAATTTGTGAAGAATTGTACAATGAATTGTACAAGAACTGTGAAATTCTTGTGAAGAAACCAGAGCGCGTCTGCTTATTTCCCAGATGGTTTATTTACCAAACAGATTATGTCAGTTGGGTTTGGTGCTTTTTTTTTTTTTGCTGGTTTTTCCTTGTCGCCTCCTCCCCGCCCCCCCTCCACTGGCCCCAGACAGTGGGATTCTGTGGCTGCTGTGACTGCACGGGATGAAAGTAGAACAAAGTAGTTTTAGGTACATTTTTGTTTCAAAACATACATAAAATTATCTCTATGAAAACACAGTATGTTTTTTGGTGAACTGCAACACTAGAATGTGGATTTCATTTTATTTCATGCAACCCAGAGGGAAGAATTGAGCAGCACAAATCTCATGCAACTCAAACAAAATCCTTACTCTAGAATCAAATTTCAACTTTTTGTTACTTGGTGCAGTGCTGTTGCTGTAAAATCTTTTACCAAGATGGTCATATTGTTGCCTTTGCCTTATATATATCAACTTTTCCATCCTGCTAGTACTGTCGTTAAAACAAAAAAACCCTCTGGTCAAAACAGGTCACTCCTTATGGGCTTCTAATATTCAAGTTTATCCTCCAAGACATAAGTGGAATATTCTAAAAATTGATCTGAAAGCCACCCAGGAATACTATTCAAATGTTATATAGCATGTAATTAATAATGCGGCTTCCTGTGGAGGCCCTGATGAAAAAGAATTCTCATGCTCTGAGCATCCCCCTTTGCAAAACTACTACATGCTGGAGCAGAACAGAAATTATAGAGTTATAATCTGAAAACATAGATAAGAGAGGTGCCTTTGGGGTCTGCCAGGTAACGAGAAGTTTGTCATACTTACTTGAGGTTTACTGAAGTTTATTGAATGCTATTTATAGCACTCAATTATCATAGGACACTTATAAAAAATGCTAATTTTATTAAACTATCCCAGTGTAGATCCAATGAACAGTGTCTGAAATCTGCTTCAGCTTGGAGTCCTGGTGCAAAAACCTTAATTAGGGAAAAAACCCAACAAAACTTGAAGCAAACGTCATAGGACACAAAAGTAATTAGAGTTCTTTTTACCACTCTGTGTAATGTATATGTGCTATCAACATACCATTGTACTGATACAGTACAATAGAGAAATGAAGCCCAGGTATAGATATACGGATGCTTGAGTTTGCCATATATTAGTATCAAGGTTAAGCAACTCTCAAAGCCCTAGCTTTGAAATTTTCCACACTTGTATGCACATTAATCATCTGACTAGGAAAATCCTTAGGAGCCAAAGATGGAGTGCCAGGTATAATTAAGCGTGTGTAATTAAATATCATTAAGAGCACAGCTTTACAACCAGACAGAAATTCTTTTTCTTCTGTTTCTATGGAGGAATTGCTTTTTTCAAAATTTTATTGAAAATGAGAAAAAATGAAACTGCTAGTGGTTTTATTTTATTCCTTCTAGAGCACAGTCAAAGTGAGATATCAACTGCAGTTATTATGAATTTAGAATATAAAAAAAAAATACAGTGCCATGACCTTGATGGTATACTTTGTGGTTGGCAGAAGCATGCTCCCAAGTGTTCAAGTAGTGAATAATACTGCAAGGACAATTTCCAGTTGCTGCTTGCTGGGCAGAAGCTTGATTTGATGTAGTGTCTCAGCTCTCTTGGATCACGTTGGTTCCAACTGCAGAAATAAGGGAAGGTTAGCTTCCAGTCCCCCACCTGGTTAAAATAGCGTTCCATCATAAGACTGAATAAATATAACCTTGATGCTACACTCTTCCTCTTTTTTTTTTCCTTTTTTTCTCTTTTTTTTTTTTTTTTTTAGAAATTTCCTTAATAGCCACATATGTAGCACTTACCTAAATACAAAAAGGCACTGGTGCCTGGCAGTTATGATCTTGCTATATCATTTAAAGTTCTCTGTTATTGCACAGGCTTTGTTCTTTCAGATGTTTTTCTTGCTTTCCATTTCTTCACCATTACTATTTTGTTCCCTTTTCCTGCTGCAGCAAGCTACAGCTCTGCCTTGTTGCTGTAGTGACATTACAAATCATGCAGTGTTGGCTTTTTTTTTTTTTTTCTTACCATCATTGCCTCCAGGGTTTTTAGAGTCTCTGTTTGGTCTTTCCGATGGCGTATAGAACACGGTATGTACCCAGCGTTCATTACTCTGGAGAAAGACTTGAAGATTTAACTAATGAGTACGCAGAAGAGAAAAGACTTAAAAATCATTTCTATTCAAAGCTAATCTTAGTTTTGGGGGGGAAACCTGTCTTATGGTGACAATATGTTTCGGGCCTTGCATATGCTACTTCACGTGATGCCATGTGCTGTAGAATTTATTCATGTTCAGTTTACTCCTATGGCATGATAGAGAACCCACTTACTTTCTCGGTTGCTGAGAAAACCGCTGGCTAGGAATTGTGAGAGGGAGAGGTAGATACGGTGCCTAGCAGCTTTGTACCAGACAAAAGGGCTGGCAGTAGGGAAACCTTCCCAACTATAGGGTTGTCCATGCCACCTGGCTAATACTGGGTTTACTAGTCATGCTGAAATTTGTTGCTTTAAAGATGCTACCATAAAGAGACAAAACTTTTCCCAAGACATCACATGTCTAAAGTAAATGGGAGATTATCCACTACTGCTTCATATAAAGTTAGCAGCCATATTTTATACTGGGACTAGTTAAAGATTTTCTTAGGACTTCCTTAGCATCATGAGTCTTTCAGTTGTGTATGGTTGTATTTGTCAGTACCAGTGAATTTAAATCAATTTATCAGTGAGGCACCTCACCCCCAACATTCAAATCCCATGCTAATTGCTGGGAATTCGGCAGTCTGTTTTTCAGGTTTGGTGCTTTGACCCTTTAGTTGAAAAAAAAGTAAATTTAGAGAAGGAATGGGTGGTTATAGGGTTGATGAAGAAAATTGTGCTGAAAATAATTGAAGGGAAACAGCGGATGTCTTCACATCAGTGTCTCTTTGGACCTTGGCCTTTAGACCTATTAAATCACTGAATACATTCCTGAGGTAGAACAGGCTTGATCCCTAGCATCTTGTTACAAGGTGTGTTAAGTCTATAATGTCAGAAGGATGTATTGCTATGAACAGTTGTATTGCTTTTTTCCCCTTCCACTACTCTATAAAACCCCCATCATTATTAGCAATATCCAGGAGGCTGGTGCAGGGCAGGCAAGGACTGTGCAAGCACCTCAGTGATGCTGGGACTGTGTGAGAAAGCAAACGATCTGTGACCTAAGCACTTCAGTGTGTTTTTCTGTATATGTTTCAGTTAGGGTCTTAGAAAATCTTCTCATGAACAGAATTAAAACGGGAAGTTGATGCTTTGCACCGGGGATAACAATACTCAGAGATGTCTCCAGGTGCCTGGTTTCCACTCTCGATACTTTGCTCTGCATCTCAGTCCATCCACAGATGACACCCAGCCGCTCCCTTCGCCAACACTATCCCCAAAGATTGGGACTAAGGCACTATTTGTATAACGTAAACGCTCAGAAATCCAGAATTAGATGGGAGGGGACAGGGAAGCAAACTCCAACAACTTGGCACAAAGAAGGTCTTGCCTCCAGCCTCTAGTGTTTTCCCTGCCTGCTTACCTGGGGTAACAGCACCGATGGTTCTCCACAGATCCCAGCCTGCACGCTACGATGTGGCTCAGATGCCGCTTTTGACTTAAAGCCTAGTAGCTGCAATAAATATAAACCATTTTGTGCAATAGCTCAGCAATATGGAGCAGTGCCCACCAGGGAAGCTGACCGTGAGCCGATCAGTGTTTGAGGCAGCCATTCTAGAGAAGGTGGCATTTCCTGCACCGTCTTACCCCGCTTTCTCACCAAGTTCCATAAGGTGAAGCCTGATTTCAATAAAGGTTTAAAAAGAGAGTATCTTCATCTTGGAGAAACTGGGGGAAGAAATGGTTGTATTGCTTTAAAGACGTAAAAATGAAAAGGCTGTTCATTTCTTTCATATTTTTCCTAGCCTGTAATTATTCCTAATCAAACTACAACAAACAGTAAACACTAAAAATGAAATAAACGCAGTGACAGTTTGCCAATAATGAGCAGAAAATGTTCCATCTGTCTAGCAGTGAGTAAAATGTGTGTAATTACTGCTCATTTTTCTTCTAATTGCTGAGTTATTAGTTTAAAGCTTACGCACAACTGGTGAACAGTGCCGACTACCCATTCTCTAATTACAGCCCCTGCTTTGCTGTGCTTGAAATCAAGAAAAGCAAAAAGCAGAAAATTTGCATTTTAAAAGAGTTGTCTGAATTAACCCCTCTGGTAAGAGCATCCTTTCAGTTTTGGCCTCACAGGTCAGATACTTGGCTGACAGAAAACAGCGCCTAGTTATATCAGCTGAAGATTTGCCTCTCAGTGGAATTATCACCTCTCTCTTTCATTCTTCCTTTTTCAAGCCTACATTTTAATTTCTAATTTAAAGAAGATTAAAGAATGCTCTGAAATGGATGGTAGGTCAAGGGAAGTAATTCCAATGAGGAAGCAAAGGTTACGATAGCCATGAGTTAGTAATACTTGCTTCACTTTGTGCTTCTTTTTCTTCACCTGATTATCTCAAAGTGGGTCAGATGAGGGTATGTCTATGCTTCAGCCTGCTCTTTAGCACCTTTATCTGCTCTCCCTAGGCTGACTCTGTTAGCGCCAGGCTGTGCCTGCAGTGACAGAGATGTGGCCACACAATCCTGTGCCACCTTTGCCTCTGTCAGGTGTCAGAATCCATCCCGCCATGGGGGCTTTGAAATTCATGAGGGCTGACTTACCTTGTTTGTGGACAATTCAATGCGAAAGGTGAAGAACAGAGAACAGACACAGTATGTCTTTTTTCAAAAGCCTGAAGATACTGTTATTGCATGTGATTTTGATTCTTAAAAATAATGGTAGAAAATACAGAATGAGAATAGGAAGAAGACTGAGGAAGATTCAGAAAGCCAAACTACAGAGCTGTCAACCTAGCAGTTTCTGGGATCATACTTCAGGGGGGTCTGAGCAGGACAGGCAAAGCAAGGCAGATTTACTAGCCAGTAGACTGAAGTAGATCCCCATGGTGTGGGGTCCACTCTTTTATTGGGGAATATTTAGGGGTTCAAAATGGGCAAAGACCAAAAACTGGTGTGCTAGGCTCTTGTAGCAGACCTATAGCCACTTGCTGTCTTTTTTGGGTATTGGAAAGCAGGATGGAGCCACAGATGCAAATTGTAAAATAAGACACAAGAAAAATCTGATGCAGCAGTGTAACAGTAACATTCACTTCTCTGTGTGAGCTCTGCGCTGATATGGTTTAGGTGGGGAAACATCCCACTTCAGAAGCTTAGCACTGAGTCCTGCCAGCAGTGCCTCTGAGTGGATTGTCTGTAACTGCAGAGTGGCTAGGATCCCCCTAGCCCTCCTGGACATCAGTGATATCCTAGTTGTGGCAGCATGGACTTCAAAGCAGGTGGCAAAACAGCTTCTGAAAGCTGAGTAGGTATGGAGGCTTCACATTGTCTCAGCCTGATTGCTATCAGCACATGAGCCACTCAGTTTTAAAGCCTTCTGTTTGAATGTGCCCATAAAATAAAACCTGTCTCTCTAGATAGTGTTGTTGCTCGTGCACAGGGTGTGAGCTAAACTTCGTGGGGAATCCAAACAGTACAAAATATGACAAAAGTTCCTACCAGCTGCCATGCGTCAATACAGGATTCCTTGCAAAGTTTTTAGTTCTGATCTTTATAAACAAGCCATCCGTTTCCAAAGATGGGAAGAGGAGAGAATGTACCCACCCATGTTTACAGTCATTGAGGACTTTTGACAATGAAATGAAATACTTAAGCGAAAATACACATCATAAAAGTTGGATTTTGGGCACTATATGTCCTAGCTATTATTTTTATACTAGCTATAGTATTTTTAAAACAGTGATGAATGATGCAAAGGTTAATTGCTTAGGATAAGCAGTCAATGAAGAGCCAGCAGCTTTCTCTGCCGTAGCTCAAGCTTCTTGGCATTTGCAAATTTTCTTGCCCAGGAATAAGTTTGAGGACAATGAATTATTCTCTTGGATACTGTCAGTTGTACCATATCTTGGACACTGTACAGCAGCTTTGTCTAGATGGGCATCTGTAATTCTCACGAAAGTCAGTGACAAATGCTTACCTGAGAAGGAAGGAAAAAAAGGTTCTGTACGTCCATCTAGTTTTAAGAAAAAAAAGCATCCAGAAACCCCCTAAAAAGCCTTTTCAAGTATGCTCTGTTTTGGCACTGAACAGAGTGGTTTATGGTGATGCTTTAACCTTCCCATGAGAATGGAGGTGCAGGTAGCAAGAGGTGAGGATTTGAGGAAAAGGATGGAAGAAAAATAAAAATTTATTTAAGCGTTTTTGCTCTGTGGCTAGAGAACTGAAGCTTTCCTACTTCTTTTCAGTTCTGAATAAATATATTTGCTTCATGGGCTCACATGCATATTATGCATAATCCTTTAGATATGCTTGCCAGCTGTGTGGTAGAGATAGGGGCTGCTGGGACTTTGCTACGTTAAAAATGGTGGAGGTACTTCACCAAAAAAGAGCAGAAATGAAATATTTATTTGCATAATCTTTCTAGAGCCACCTAGATTTCTTGAAAGCAGCTTAACATGTTTGGAATAATCTATTAGGGAAATATTAAGGGGAAAAATACCCCCTTTTGCTTCTGACCATATGCATTTTGATTTTTCTCTCTCAGTCTAACAGATTTAAACTGCTTTATACTCATTTTAAGAACATTTTATTTCAGAAGAATAGCTCCTATTTTAAATACTGTAGGTTCATTTGCCTCCTGCAGAAAGATAGGAAAAGGTTAAAGTTTTTCTGAAAAATGAATTCACAGCAACTTATTTTTAGATATTGTGTTTACAAATATTGTTTCTTTTCTACTCAGTATATACGACCTTCTGTTCTTTGTTGAACTGTTCGTGATGTTTTACCTAGAAGAGAATACCCACATCTCTGCTGAAGCTCGAGGAAGAAAGACAGGACTGTGTCAACATTATGCAGATATGTAACCTCCACTATATTTAGCTAGGCTGCTTTCATACAATAAGAACTATTTGTGTAAAGGTCTTTATTTTTGTTGTCTGTCTCAAACATCATTCTGTTCCCTGTTGTTTTGTCTTTTTTTTTCCTCCTAGCAATTGAGATGAAAATTAAGCCACAGAGGAGAGGTAGACATTTTTCTCTGAGATATTCAGATCCCTGTGTAGTTTTGGGTCAGAGCTACAGAGAACAGCTGTTCTTTCAGAAAAGGAAAAAAAAAACCAACGACAACAATGCATTTTCTAATGTTTGGGGTCTATTTTTGTGCTTGCAATGTACATATCCAATATTTACAACAGAAATGTCCAGTACAGGACTGTAAATGTATAATCAATATATATAGAGCTCAGAGATTATTTATTTATTTATTTATTTATTTAATAAAAGGGAGTTCAGCCATTTTATGGTTCACTGATGAGACTGCATCATTGATAAATAAGGACACAATATTTTGCACGACTTTCCACGTAACACCTCCAGATTAAACTGCGGTGCACTTAAATATTATGTTGTGGCGTTATTTTTGTATATTCCCTTGACAATAACAATAAAAAGGGCTGGTATGTGCTTTTTAATCATCTCTGAATGTTCCAAGTCAAACAGCTCTTTAATAGCTGTTTATTTCCTTCCTTTAAAAAGGCTGCTACAAGTGGCTGGAGCCGATTTGGCCATTCATAGAGTATCATTCGCCATCAGAATAGATCTACTTTCAAACGATCCTACTTTCACAAATTAGATGCATTTCATATCTCATGGCTTTGCAGCCATGGACATCTAAATGGAAAGCTGGAGCTGAATGCCAGATCTGGCATAAGTGGCACTGCAGCGTTTGCGCACAAAGGAGCAGGTCGCACATTGCAAAGAAAGTACTTGGAAGCATGAAACAATTCTCTTACCTCCATCGGAGTAGGTCTTTCTCGCTCTCAGGAGCTACATCATAGGCTCTACTGCTTTCTTGTGCCTGCTTAATTTGCCATGGTTTTGTTTTTAGGCTGTAGTTTTGTTTGCCCAAGAAAGTTGCATTTATCTTAACTTCAAGTATTATCTTAACATCAAGTATTTTTATGCCAATTGTCTGGTGTTTAGGACCATTTGAAATGTGTTTATGTTTATTCTAACTTGAAGCGATTCTTGATCACTTTAAATGAAAACAAAACAAGTCTTGTATGCAACCTTATAATCCTTTCATTGGTTTAAAGAAGTATGAAATAATAAAAATAAAAGTGATAGTAGAATTCTGTAATGATACCACCCACTAAGAAGCTGACCTTGAAAACAGCTATAAATACTTTCATCACTATTTGAGACTGAGGAAGAGTGAGGAATTTAGAGGTAACAAATATTTCTTTGGCAATGTTAAAAAAAGAACCAAAAAAACCCCAACAAAACAAAATTAATTTTAGGCTTCTGAGATGCTGTTACAAACCATACAGTATCGAAAACAGTAGTAAAAGCAATAAAATGCAGCTTTGTGTCCTCATAAAATGTTAAGAAAAATATATTTGCGTAATAGTTAACATCTTTTATAATACAAAGATAACTCTCACTTTTATTGTAACAGTAACATATGTGAGGATGTTTGTTTAACTCCCCAGTTGTCAGACATGAGGTTGAAAGTTTTTAATAGCCTCTGGGTATCAAATCTATAGCCTCAGGCTGCTGTTTGTAATTTAATATGAGTAATTTATTATGAAGAGAGAAAAAACAAGAATTGCCCAGTAGCTATGACGGCACATTTACATTATAATTATTAGGCACATAACAGCTCAAAAATAGATAAAAGGAATTTTAGAGTAGCATTGGCAGGAGCAGTAGTATCGTCTGCTAAGATAAAGCAGAGAAATATAGCTTGGAGAAATTACTTGTGAGGGGAGAAGTGGTTATAGTCAAAAGGTCATCCTCATCTCAGCTGCTGACTTGGTTGTAATATAAACCACTCTTGGGAAGTTGTGCGTAACTTAAAACATCATCTTTCTGAGCTCTCTGAGGCTGTCTGGTGATAGTTACACATCATGAAGAGTGGGGTTTTCAGGACACATTACTTTGGCATCAGTAGATCTGTAGGTGATTTTTAATTTTCCTTTTATTTTGAACGTTTCCACTTTCAGTAAACTCGATTTCAAAAAGTAACTAATAGTGCAAAATATGTAGTGGTCCTCCCCTGGAAACTAAACCCTAGGGACTAGATTTCCCAGAAGAGCTGGCACTGAAGAGCACCCACCTGGACCCTAAGTAATAGATCACATTTTTTCCAAAGGGTTGGCGTTCATTGCTCTCAGCAGAACAGGTGAAAACCTTCTCCATGTTATACAGTGACTGAATCTCTGTTGAAACTGATTATTCCCAGAGAGTTATGCTGGAATTTCCATGTATCCTCTCTACATTTTAAGATCTCAGTAACTAAGATAAAATCACACAACTAACCATTTAGGCAGTTAAGATGATGTCAAGTGTTTGCTTTCTGTATGTGATGCAGATTTACCTCTCTGTTCACCTGTGGCATCTTAAATAACCACAGACATGTATGGCAGCCTGAGAGTTTCAGGGAGTGTTCCCTGTGGCAATTTCCTCCCCCTCCCTCATCTCCCCCCTTTTTCTTGTCATTTCTTTTGCTAAGGACTGCCATTCATACCTCGTAGTCCTGGGCATGGCCACCAGCATGTGTCCTCAGAAGAACCCTGAATATTTGCTCAGGGTCCTCATGCATGACGCTTTCTTGGAGGAGTTATTTACTGTCTTTCAGAAGTCCCCTAGTGAACTTCCACCAGTGGATGTAAGTTGATATTTTCGTTCTCCCTCTGCTCCCCACCCTAGTCACTACAGCAATTCACTAGTGCCAGTCATTGCTATGGGTTCTCCCTTCTGGAGCTAATATTGATACCGTAGACGCAGAAAAAATTCAAATATAGGAATAAGGATCTGCTTTGTAATTGTGAAATAGGATCCAGAAATGGAGCTACTTTGTCAGTACTTTGAAAACAGCATGTTTGGTTTTTGGCCCTTTCCTTAGAAGGAGAAAAGTGTCATGAGTAGGGAGTAGTTGTGCTCATAGATGTGTACCTGTTCAATTGTAATACAGTTATCCATCGCTGGTGCACTCAGCAGGAAGGCTATCATGTCCCTTTCCAGGTCATACTGCTCTTATAGAGGCTCCACTGACCATCTTGCCAAAAAACCTTCTGCGCTAATGTTTTTTCTGTTGCTACATGTACTGCAATCTGCATGTACCTGCTCCTGTCGGGATCCTTCAGAGGCAGGCTCATACATCTTCCAAGGTCCTGTGTGATTTCACAGTTTTTGAAAAGTGTGTACACAATGATACATGGCTATGCATTACCTGGCTACAACAGAAGTAGGGACTAATCCCTACCAAGGGGAGTTAAGAAGGAAGGATCAAACCTATGCTTAGAGACTATCATCAGAAATATGCCTCTTAATTTAATTTTATTTTTGCACTTGACCATAGAAAAATATTTATTTTTTTTTTTTTAGACTGGAAGAGCTAGAATGTGTCCATTTTATTCCTGTGGTGAATCTGTCATTATGCAACAATGACCTAGGGGAAAGCATATCCAACAAGGCAGTGAAATCTGCAAGTACACATCTGGGGATGGCAAGGGGACAATAACATTCAAAATTACTAGAATAAAGTAGGATGCTGTGGCAGAAAGATGACGCATGCAATTCAATTCAGAATAAGAGAGAGCAATGAAACTATGAAGGAAAAACCAGAAGCAAATAAGATTTTTAAAAGATGCTTATCACAGAACCCCAATCAAGATAATGGAAGTACTAAGCAAAGCCTTAAAATCATTCTCACAGATATTACACACCACTTGTCACATCATTAAATGCAATTTGGAAATGGCTGTCAGGTATACAGCAAGATCTGTGTTCTCTGTCTGCTCAGAATACTCATAGGCTTTAGGTAGGAAAAAAAAAAAAAAAGCACTGCAATTCAAGACATAGAATCTGATTAAGAAAAGCAGCCCTAGCCACTACAGACCAGTAAATACATGCTTAAATACCTTTCTACACTGGAGCCTTCATTCTTTAATTCAGGTTCACTCTTATGAATGATTGTAAATACTTTCATCTACTCTGCATCTTTAATAAGAAACTGAGCAGTAAAGCAAGCACTTTTGTCAAGAATTAAAGCATA
This sequence comes from Larus michahellis, assembly GCF_964199755.1. Lineage (NCBI taxonomy): Eukaryota > Metazoa > Chordata > Aves > Charadriiformes > Laridae > Larus > Larus michahellis. Next base: position 124,633,108 of record NC_133896.1, on the reverse strand, counting down.
TTTGTTTTCAGTTTGTGGTGGTTTAATGTTACTCGTGATGAAAATGAACAGCATAGAAATGTTTTTCTTGAAGTCCCTTCTTTTCTCAAGGTTTCTAAGGCATGTCTTAAAATACTCAGTCACGTTACTATATCGTGCTAAACAACTGTTCCCTGTTTCTGCTAATAGAGACACGAACCTATCTTGAGTGATACCTAGAAGCAAATCAACTTCATGTTGACTGGATACTTCAGTTACTTAATTCACAAAGTAGTGCATCACAATGCAGTGAATTTTTTGAACAACAAACACCATACGCATTTCTAAACAAGATGAAACAGTAAAGGAGATTAACCATTACCACCTTCAATAACTTCAGTAGTGGTAATATTGATTTGCATTTTTAGAGGGCGGATGAGCAGAGATTTTGAGTGTTTAGGTGCACCCTTGATGTGCAATTTTAGTGTATGCTGCATTTAACTGAAACTCTTCCCTTCATTTGGGGTTCATCTTAATGTCATAGGTGAATTTGAGTTGTCTGTGGATGTGCGACAGCCTCGTTCCTTCCTTTTACAATGGAAAGAGATTCAAGAACAGGGTGGTCAGACATGCATGTTTTCTTTAAGGTATTAGGTTGTTTTCTGGGTTCTGGTGGAGGACATGAAAATCCCTATTTCCAGCTGTGTCCCCTTCCAACTTTTTGTGCACTCCCAGCCCACTCGCTGGCGGGTGGTGTGAGGAGCAGAAAAGGCCTTGACTGCTTCGCAACAACCAAAACCATTAGTGCGCCACCAACACGACTCTCATCCCAAATCCAAAACATAGCACCGCACTACATGCCAGTGAGAAAGTCAACCCCATCCCAGCCAAAACCATGGCATTAGTATATATAGAAGGTCACTGTATTGTTGTAATTGGGCCTTGCCACATTAATTAGCTGCAACTTTTTAGAAATACTGATGTAAAGCCTCTTGTCTGCTATGGGAAGTTTGTCATTGCTGAGTTACTGTGTGCAGAAGCAGCTTTACAATGGTAACATCCATGCCACTAGTTTAAAAGTGCTTAAGGCTATTTTGGGGAAAGCAAATATGCTTAATTACCAAAAATCAATTACCAAAAAAACCCCACCTGGGTGCCAAAACAAATTTTTAATGAGAATCAAATTGTCTAGGTAGAAGAAACCACTTCAGATATGAGAAGATTTTTTTTTAAAATATGAATAGCTATGAAAATAATTTACCTGAACTAATCATTATAGGTCAGGATCAAAATGTGAGAGATACTTCAGAGTATAAAAAATAGATTAAATTATTAAAACGGGAGTAATTTGTGTAAGAGCAGCTTGGGACAGAGGAAGTTGACTAATGTAATGCCACAGAATTGCCATTACAGGATGATTGCCGTTAATTTTTTGATTACCCAGTAATAGAACAAGCAGTACAGTGATTAACTGGCTCATAGAAAAATAGGGAGCAGTTAATCTGAAGCAGCACTGTCATAAAATCCAGAAAAAACTCTGAGCTGGACTGCTGCAGATAAGTGGCTGCTGCATATGCTTTGCAGGGCATATGAACTAAGGAGTAGCTTCCAACAAAATGAATGCAGGCCCAGCAGGGACCCAGAACAAAAGAAATAAACAAATAGTGTCAGGCTATAACAGTGTGCTGTTGTGTCAGAGGTTTTAAAACAGTTGCATCTTTGTACAGTCTTCCGTGCCTACTGTTTTAATCAACCTTTTATTGCAGAACGGAACGGTTTGCATATGAGGAGCTAATCCTTTCAAAAGTCTGCCTGTTGGGCTTTTTTGCATTCTGATCAGAAGCAGCGTGACAAAATCAGTGATTCCTACTTGACCATAGTTTGATAAGCAAGTTGGTGAAAGAGAAGATGAGTACCTAGGGTTTGTTTTTGTTTTCTTTTAATTTAAGAAAATAATTTACTTTGTATTAAGTAAATGTTTTGAACATAAAGTAGATTTTTTACTCTTTCTTCCACCGTTGAGCATTTTTGCTTATATTTGCATTAAATGGTCGCACATAGATCATTGGAGCACAGTGAAGAAAACAATAGATATCTCTGACCGTCAGAGGTGAGCCATTCTGTTGACAATAAAATATTCTTGGTGGCTGTCATTCCAGTCCAACTGCTGGTGAGAATCACCTGAAACTATAACCTTGCCCGATTTGTGCACCTTGTGCAGTTGTTATTCTGTCATAGGTAGAGGATGTTGCCACCTTCCTCCTCCCCGTTGTCATCCTCACTGGAAGAGTGCTGATAAATGTTGTCCCTCTTGCCACACATAATGGGGTAATAAATCACTCTGCCCAAAATTTCTCCTGAATGATGGAGCCATGGTTAAACATGTCTGATAGTCTCATCTAAAAAATCTAAGTTATGGGGATACAGCAGAAATACTGGCTGATGGTGGCATGGTTACTGTGAAATTATAGAACATAATTCTCAGTGTCTGAATTCACCCCAGCCCAGTGCCACACTTCTGCAGTACCTAAGGCAATACCTAAGGCCCCCAACTGATGGCAGAAGACAGTCAAGATACAGCTGATACTTCAGGTGACTTACCTGACCCCATTAAAGGTGTCTTGCTTTGGCAGCTGCAAGTTTGAGGGGAAAGTGCACTGTGGAATGGGTGTCACATGGTATATAATTTGAAGTCACAATGAGGACTGCAGCTTTAGGCATTGTCAGCTTCAGAGGTGTGTTCATTGGTTGCTTAGGTGAATGTTGAATATTCAAAAAATGGCCTATTTGTACACCCAGGGTTAGCACTTGTTGACACCTAAGTGTCTGTTTATCAAGGGCTTATACCTATGTGCACTGGAAATAGAGTTTGCTTGCACAAAACTCATTTAGAAATAGTGCAGACTGCATATTTACCTTTGGTACTTCATATGTTTGGAGGTTAATATTAGAAAACGGGATGAGCAGGTGTTGGTGGGAGCAACACCACTCATGCACAAATGAGAGCTTGGCTTGGAAAAATCTGGAAGCATTTTGAGGTTCATATTTTGGTGGTATTTATGTTTTACCGTCTTATATGAAAGCAAGATTAAATAGCTTTTATTCTGAGGACGTTATTTTTGTAGTCTGGCTTCTATCTATCGCCCTTCTAAACTCTAAAATTTCCTTGGAAGAGATGACTCATTTGTCGTAGATGAAGCCTTTATTAATTTTTTCTTTGTTCAAATTAGATTTCCAGAAACTTAGAACATTCATTTTATTTCAAAATAAGGCAAAGAATTATGAAATACTTACAGTACAAAAGCATTAACCTTTATTAACTGCTTTAACTAGTAAATAAATGGAGAAGAAAATATTACATTTTAGCAAACTTTTTACAATATCTGTACCTTGCAACTTTTCTTGTTTATGTTTCTCTAAATCTTTAGACATCTCTTATTGTTGAAAAATACACTCTCATATTCATTATTTATTCTGATTAACTGTGAGTTCTCTGTAGAAACACCTTCAGGGCCTATTTTCTCCCTGTTTCTAGGTGAAATAGAAAACTACTATAGTAAAGAGGAAATCTTATATGTTAAGACAAAACAGTATTTTGAATTACCAGTTCTTAACACCACACCCAATTTTTTGCTTATTTTAATGGAAAAAACTAAAATTAGGAAGGGGTTTTATGAAGACAAAAGTGCCTTTGTCTTTCTAAATTGCAGTCTTGTAACAGAATATGAGAGATGGCTTTCTCTTAACATTCAAAGTCTGTATTAATTTTACTGTTGGTCTGAGATTCTGCCAACATTGCAAAATAAAGACGTGACCTCATATCTGATATTTCAATTTAGTTACCCCGAGTGCAGCTAGCAGCGGACCAAGATTTTCTTCAGGTTGCGATACCTGAGAAACTCAGGTAGAGTGGTGCAATCTCCCTGAGGTAGTTTCACCTCATGCCGATGCTCATACCCCTCAAAAAAAGATGGAAAATAATAAATGTGCACTGCATTGTTATTAAATAAATCACGCTAGGTCGGGAGGGATGATCTGCCTGGATTGCCAGGAGTTCACTGATAGTTTAGTACCGCCAGGTAAGCTTTGCTGGAGGTTGTTCCAGGGTCGGTCCTGAATTTCACTGGCAAGAAAACTCCCACAAGCGGGCTGTATTTGCATGCCTCCGGTACTCTGCTTTGAGGAGGGCACGTGTCAGTGCTGCCTCTGTTGTCCGGGGCCTCCATGCATTCGAGAGACTGAAACGTGCTTGTGAGTGCCCCCTGCAAACACAGAAGGAAAATTTGTCTGTGTTCTCTGCTCTCCTCTGTTCCCGCTGACTGATTTCGATCATACCTAGCTCACTGCGTTGCAGCGTTAAGCACCAGATACAACAGCTTTGCCCCGCAGCTGCCAGCGCCAACTGTGCATGGGATAGATCGTAACATACGAATCACGTGGGCGGTACACGCGAGCCACGTGTGAATGGTACTTTTAAAGTGCAGTTTAAATACTTCTTTAAGGGAATAAATGGAAAATGAGTATAGGATAAAAATGCAGAATAACACAGAAAATTTGGTGGCCTGGAAAATTTATATTGACTTGACACAAGGGCTTTTATAGGAGTTCAACGTGCAGTTCCTGTTGAGCCAGTTTGAGGACGCTTATTTTAGAGCCGGAGGAGAAGGTGTATTTTCTACCGTGTTGATAATATGTTACCTGGTGGGCTGTGTGTAAGCTGACCTTTTTTGACTGGCCACAGAGCAGCTGGGGTGCCATCTGCATAAAGTAAGACGGCAGGTGATCGGTGAGGGAAGAGCAAATACTCTTAGCAGCAGCAGCAGCCGGAGCAGCAGCCAGGACCTTTCAGTTGTGTTTGCTTTACTTTCCCCAGTGTTTGTCAACAGCAGATGTGCTCAGGAAGTTTCAGCCTTGGAAATTTGACTGGGAGGGAAGACGTGAGGCTCATTGTGTGATTACTGATTTATAGCATCGAATAAAAAAAAAATGCGCGCCTTGCCAAAAAGCAGCAGAGTAGGAGAAAAACCAGGCTGAGAACACAGTGTTCTTTATTAATGATCTATTTCTCTCATACTGCTCTAATATTTTCATTTAGAAGTCAGTGTTTATCACCGGCTTGTCTTACCCTTCAAATCGTGCAGCTTAATCTGTATGTGGAGAATTTCTTTACTATCATAAAAGTTATTGCTGTACATTGAATATTTTAACACGTTAATATATTTTAGGTTACCAAACCCACAGAAAACGCTATTGCAACCTAAACAAAGTATATTAAGATAGACTTATTGTGGTTCCAATCCTTGCAAAAATTGTATTAGCTGATATTTTCACCTCAGAGATTCTTTCAGGGAAACTCAAAATTTTCCAATTTCTTTTTAATTATCTTATAAATTAGCTATGCTTTTGCGAAGGGTGAAGTTAGAGGGTCAGTTTGTAAAGGTTTCGGTTATTTCACTCAGTTGTTAACATTTTAACATTAACTACCATCCGTAGCAGAAAATGAGAGTGTAAGTATTCCTGTTGAGGCATATTCAAATGCCTCAGTGGCAGGTCAAGAATATATGCCTAATAGATACTTGGCCATTGCAGGACCATGCTATAAATTACAAAACATTAAAAGGTACAGTTGTCTTTGTAGCAAGACAAGAGTAATATGAATGTAACAATTAAGAGTATGAAATGTGAAAATAAATAAATAAATAAATAAAAGAACAAAACAAAACATTTGCTTCAGCAGCTTGTATTGCAAGCAAGGAGAAGAGTACAAATGTCATCTACTTCATGGAAAAGTGACCAGCTATGGCAAGTTGTAGTGCTTAAATTGCAGTTTTCGGTACTGACGTGTAACTTCATTTAGAATAATCTGAACTGGGGTTTTGGGAGGGGGACATATTCCTCTATCAAAAACCTCAACAAAGAAAAAAAAATGTGGAAGGGAAGTGCAGGGCCTGCATCACCTTAGTGATTGCTCCTCTGCTTGTGAAGGAGGGAAAGGGAAAGCTTTTTGCCTTGTGACCACAGAAAGAATGCTTCTGTTTTGCAACAAAACATCTGGTGAGCAAAGGATCTTCCTCTGTTCCTTGTGTTCCACAGCAAAATTCATGCACAATTTGTGCCCCTGACACTAATTTTCTTTTATGAATGTGAGGAAATTTCCAACTACTCGCTTGGTTTGTCTGCTTTATTTTTGCAGTATACAACTAGTTAGAACAACAGAAATGCTCCAGACCTCTGGGGAAAGGTAAAAGGACAGACCTCGTGCCTTAGGGACAGCAACAATATGACACTGTCACTTTTTTTCTCCTCCCTCTAACTCTCTCCACATTTTTTCTACTGCTTTCTTCCTCCACTGTCCTCGGAAACCCTTTAAGGCAACTGAAGGCTGATGATAAAAAAGAGGCAATAGAAAAAAGAAAAAGGAGTGTTTAATAAAGGTTTAAAAGCTACAATGAGAAGAAGAAATAAACCCATAAGCTGGCCTGCCATCTCAACAAAAGCATGCAGGTTGATACTAACAGAGCAGAAAATGGTATCCAGTTCCTACTGGAAACTGATGGGAAGTTTGATACAAAGAAGTGTCCATGTGCACAAACCCAGACACGTGCCATACGAAGCAAAAAGCCAGTTTTCAGAGAGACAAGGGAGGAAAAAAAAAAAAAGAGTTTTCTTTTTCCCTCCTGATTTATGAGTTCCATGAGAAGGGTGCTATTTTCTTTTCCTTTTGAAGCTGCTAGATTCTACAGAGAATTGCAGGAGCTGCTGCGCAGATGTCATGTCACCAAAATACAGCAATCTGCAAAGCAGGATACCTCTCTGGACTGTCAGCGTGGGATTTAGCTCATCACATAAACATCTACAGCATAAATGCCCAACTCTGAACTAGTCATCTTATTTTCTCGTTAAAAGACAAGAGAAACAGACATTTATAGGTCGTGATTTATCTTTTCAAAAGTAAGTCATTTCCGTTTGGCTATAGAAATCATGCCCTAAAAGCATCTGGTTTTATCCATTTGGTTTCAAGCAAGCCTGGACCGAAGAGCTTCAGACGTAGCCATTAACAGTGAAGACATGTAACCTTAGAGGAGGTGAATCTGATTTTTGCATTTAGTTCTGAGAAGTCATGATTGCCACATGAAGAAAGGATCTCCTGACTCTCCTTGAAGCATTGTGAGGGCAGATAAAGGGAAAAGTATTACCAATTCTCTTTCCAGTCCCTGTGGGAACACTCCCGTGCACTTGTGACAATAAGATTTATGTGGCAAACTACGTTACTCCAGACAAACAAGGCACTGTGGAAAACAAAGGAGTCAGCCTCAGCCTGCTTGGTCTTACATCAATAACTTGCTTTATCAGTAGTCCCCTAATGAATGCCGGGAAAAATATTTTGTCTCCCATATTGCAGCCTTTCTTGGAGATGCACAAGGATACACTGATTGCACAGATTTAGGTAATGGCTACAGGTGATTTTAACTGATGATGGTAGAGACAGTGATACTTTGAGAGCCTGCACTTTCCTTTGGAAGTGTAATTTGATTGTGTAATCAAAAGACATTTTGAAGATATTGAATTTCCTTGCTACTTTAGAACGAACTATGGGGCAATGTGGTGGCCCCAAGCCGCTATTATTACTTTAAAAAAAAAAAAAAAGTATAATTCCCAGAAAATTTATAATGCGTTGTGGTTACTCATAGCAGCTGCTTGTTTCCTTAGCAGTAACTTTTAGGACATGATTTTATTTACAAGAGAATCTTTTAAGTAAAGTAGGGGAGAAAAGGGATGTCCTGTGTCCTGATCTGTTATTGCTGTCAGTTATTTCTGGATCAACCAACTAAACACCTACTACAGAAATGAACAACTTTTGATTCTCACTTTCCTAATAGCTATTCTAAAAAAAACCAAACAGCACACAAACAGACAAAAAGATACACTAGTTATAGTTAGGGCAAATCCATCAATTCATGTAATCTGTGGTTTGGCAGACCTTTGGTAATTTATGCCATTTGAGGATGTGATCTGCACATTTTATAGTCTCTTAAAATCTAAACAAAGTCTTTTATTTCAGATTTAACATCTCCTTAATTTGCAAAAAGTGTTCTACTTTGATACTGCTAGTGAGGGCAACATTCCTCTGAGTGTGAGACCTGTGGAAAACATCAGAGAACTTCTCTGGGGCCAGCTCAAATCCCCATTCTGCATTCAGCATATATTTGAATTTGCTAATGCCAGACAGAATGCATTTTCCCCCTCTTGCCCATCCCTCAGAGGCAACCACCAATGAGTTACATTTTTCCTCTTTTAATGAAAAGGTCCTACATTAAAGACCCCTTTCTCTCCACATTTCCTTGCTTTTAAGCAGCAAGCCAATTCAAAGCAAGAGCCCTCGCATGCAGAAAAACATTTGCTTGCAAAGAATAATTCCTCCCCGGTGTTTGCCACATATTTATTTTGTCTCAGCACTATAAAAAAGGGTCTTGTTGCTGACTCAGAAGGAGCTCATTACAGAAAGACTTCACCTTTCAGTTGCAAAAGATGTTTCCTTGAAATGATAATGTAATGAGTGTTAGATCAGCCGTATGTAGCCGTTAGGCTATTCTTTTGATCGGTTGGAAATGCATTTGTTAAAAAGCTGCTTTATTGATTTCCTGGCTGGTTTTTATACTGTTTGGATCATCCGTACACACACACACATCACATTTTTACCACTTCAAAGTGGTTAATAAATTCACACTACTCAGGAGATTGAACACGAAATGGAGTGAACCCTTTCTATGGAGAACTCTGTTGTTCAACCTTTGATAGAAAGAGTCTTAGCTGCACGCTGAGTGTCTCCTTTAAAATATTTTTAAAACAATCTGACACAAAGAGAACAGCATACACTAAAGCAAAAGAATATGGCTCCTGGGGATATAAACATAGTGAGGGGTTGTGATTAAGATTTCAGTAAGTCCAGATGAGAAAATATTACTGAGGTTGTACAGGCTCAGTGCAGATATTCTTTCCAGCTAACTCACCCACATTTACTATTTCCACTGTGTTGTTTTTAAGATGCATTAGCAGTAAAAGTTTGAGACATTGTAAGTCTTAAAGTGAAGCATATGCTTCTACATATAAATTGCTAGAACTATGCAAAATGTCTGTAGTTAAATTTAAATGTCATGGGCTTTTTTGGCCTTGGATCTCTCTTGGATCACAGTTTTAGAAGTAGGTTATTGGATTGAATTGTGGGTCAAAATCTCTGTTTGATAAAGTTTTAAGATTATTTTTTCCTTCTTTTTTATTGTTTGGGTTTGTTTACTAACCTTCTAATATCTCTCTGAGATCACAAACCTGAGGAGCTACACATGAGTTCTTTAGACGAGCCTTATGAATGGAAATCTTAAGGAACCATTTTAACTGCTGTGTTGTAATTTGTCATTGATTCCCTGGTTAAGGATACTCATACTTCCCTTCCTCTCTCCGAGTAGAGTTGCTAACCTGTATTTCATATCGCTATGATGCTAGTGTTAGCAGCAAGCTTTTACACCCCTGTGCTGTCTATGAAATAGAATCTACAATTTGACTAGATATTTACCAGGCCATTCAAATGATAATGCTACTTATCAAAGTTCTTGGCTTTGGCTGTGTCCAGGGTAGGCTATCAAGTCAGAAGATGATGTCTTGTCATGAGTTTTAAGTTTTTTCAGGTGGCTAAATTAAAATGCCGAGACTGAAGCTTTCTAGTGTTGTGAAGTTATTGAAGTTATCAGGTATGAAATTATGAAAATGAAATTACCCAGAAGGACTTAAGGATATTTTCAGTATTTTGTGCATAAATGTCCGTATATATGCAGCATCCAAGGAACCTTGAGCATGAAGAATAGAATAGAAATATTTAACAGAAACCATTTAAATTTCAGTACCTGACTCCTCTATCTATAAAATAGGGATAATAGACTTTCTTGCCTCTCAAAAGGATTGTGAAAATAAATATATTAAAGATTGCAAAGAACTGGAGTATTATGGTAATTGATACCATATGCCCAACTAAGATAGCTGGGAACAATTTCTGAAGAGGCATGAGTTTTATTCATAGACTCTCAGAATCATTAAGGGTGTAAGGGACATTTAGAGTTCTTCTGGTCCAACTCTCCCCCCAAAGCTGGCAAATCTTCCCTTTCTCAATCTAATTCTATGAATAGTAGGTATCTGACCTTGGAAAAAACAGAAGGTCATTCTTAAAGCTCATTAAACAAGTCCTTTTTAATTTTATTTTGTTGGCAAAATTGAAACAAAGTCAGAAAATAAAACATTGTTTTCAATTCTGGAAAAGATATAGCGAGCAATACAGGACTGAGCTTGATGCTTTATCTTTTTAATTTGTAAAATCTTAAATCTTAAATTTTTTAGATTAATAATGATTTATTGAAATTTTTACAATGTTAAAATTGGTTGTTTATTTATTTTTTAATTCGATGAAAATCTAGCCTGATGAATGCAATCCCAGAGCATTTTGATGTCAAATCAGTATTTGTCTCTGGAAAGTGAATATATTTCACAGAAAAATATTGCCAGTTTCTGTCCTGTTATTTATTCTTTTTCTTCTAAAAATAATTAAGATGTGTTTTCTCCTAGGATGCTCCTTCAGTTAATTAGATTTAGATCTATAGACAGAATGAAGAAAACCACTGTTGTTTCCGAGAGGGTTTTTATTTCTGGACTTGTGGCAGCTTTTTAAGTAGTAGTTTTTCCTTACTTGGCAGCATATAACTTTTTCTTAGATCTCAGGAGTTGTATTTTAAAGCATTTACAAAAATTTAAGATTGATCTTTTAGGCTAATGAATGGCTTTTTGGCAGTCAGTCTTTAAAGTTTATCCTCTTGACAATGTGAATATACCAGAGAAGGGCATCTTGTTATCTGATCCAAGATCTCTGCAGATGATTGTATGCTCCCCTTGGATGGAATGCAAATTTGAATCTTGAGGTGAGAAATCTCTCCACACTTACAGAACTAAAGCGTGTGTTTGCATGTGCCTGTTTGGCAAAGTGGTGGGGTAACATGCCATAATTAACTGGACTGCTTCGGCCAGTGATTAGCAGGAAACGACCTCCCCAGGACAGGGAGAAGGGAGTTATTCAACAAATGGACAGACTCAGTCCTGTGTGTTGTGTGTATCCTGCACTTCTGTTGACTCACTGAAAGCCTGTATTGACGGTGCTTTTGAACGGGGGGTTTGTCTTTCTCTCTTTTCACTGAAGACAGCTATTCCTGTGATTAGTTTGATAAGAGATAGGTAAAGGAAAGAAAGCGGATATGAGTTTTGTGTGCAAACAGCGGTAAGTGCTTTAGCTGCCGTATTTGTCAGTAGGTGAGGCATAAAATGTGGAGGCATCAAATACAAGGTAGAAATGACTCAAACTAACTCTACATATGCTTACTAGTAATTTAGTTCTGTCAAGTTGGTATTGATCTCGAGATAATTATTTAATAATTGTCGATTCCTTAATATTTTCCTTAATATTTTAAGACAGTGATAGGTTTTTTAGATTCTGCTTAGCCTTTGGTGTTCACCAAAATTTCAGTCAAAGTCTTTCAAATGGTTATGCTGATAATGCTGCTTATTCTTTTACATTGTGGATATCCATCTATCAAACCTAGTCCAATGTATTACTCATCATCTTATGATCAAGGTAGTTTTAGGTTAACTTTCATACAACAAAAAAAAGCAAACAAAAAATCCAGATCTAATGTTCAGTTTTAATAACTACTTCGCTGAATATTTATATTAAACTGGGATAGTTTATGAGAAAGTTATTCATCTGATTGGTGTACTTTTAAAAAATGCATGATATACCTATCATGTTCTGAGCAGTAGATCTGTTTGTACGCCTTCATCTTTCAGAGACTGAGGCATCACTTTTATAATTAATATTTTTACCCTTTGATCAGCTGTCAGTCTTATTTCCCTGCATTTCTTTTTAGACCATTGAGTCCTTTGAATGCTTAGTGGCCTGCATAGAGCTTTGGCCCCATGTTGCAAGCTTTGCTCTCTGTTGCTGTCCCTCATTAAGCATATAAAATATATATTAATGTATTTTTAAATATATTTAATGTTCTTCATGTTACTTTTCCATATAAACAGTTGCTTTTCTTGCGACAGGTGTGTGATGAGTGGAAGAGGGAGTATTTCATTCTGAGACCCAAGAGACAATCTCTCACTTGCGTGCACTGGGTAATACCCATGCTGAGAAGTTTTTCAACCAGTACTTCAAAGCAGAGGGGTTCATTAGCTTTGGAAATCAACTCATCCAATATATAATGAATGGACCACTGCATTCTGAGGCTAAACAGTGCTCATGATCCAGTTCTTTTTCATTATTCCTTTTTAGATTCTGTACTACTGCTACTTCATCATCTTATTTATTCTCTTCACTGTTTGAACTATGCAGGAAGTGCTGTGCATTTCTCATTGTAATTAGAGGTGGGGTGAGCACATGTTATTCTGTTTTTGAAACTGTCGTTTTTGTTCTGACAACTGAAAGTTGTGATGTGTCTGATCAGGTTACAAACACCAAGGAATGTTTATGAGCGTGTTCTGTGGCTTGGAAATACAATGGGAATGTGAAACAGTGTTTCAAGTGTGTATGCTAACCAACAGAGAGAGGGAGGAAGGGAGAAAGAGTCCAAGGAAAAGTTAGCTGCTCTGACTAAGGTCTGATGACTGCTAAGAAGCTGGAAGGTGACATGATCAGCAATCCACCCGCATCCCCGAAAGGTCCTGGATCTCAAAGGTTGCAAAGCTCTGAGTGCTCAGGAGGAGATGAGGAATGAAATGACACTGAGTGCATGGTGGTGGTTTAACTGGGAACTTTGATGTCATTCCCAGACTCTGAATCATAGAATCATAGACTGGCTTGCGTTAGAAGGGAACGTTAAAGGTTATCTAGTCCAACCCTCCTGCAATGAGTAGGGACATCTTCAAGTAGATAAGTTTGCTCAGAGGCCTGTCCTTACCCCTTGTCCTGTCACTACAGGCCCTATTAAAAAGTCTGTCCCCATCTTTCTTAGAAGCCTCCTTTAAGGATTGAAAGGACACAATAAAGTCTCCCTGGAGCCTTCTCTTCTCCAGACTGAACAACCCCAACTCCCTCAGCCTGTCCTCATAGGAGAGGCGCTCCATCCCTCTGATAATTTTTGTGGCCCTCCTCTGGATTCTCTCCAACAGGTCCATGTCTTCCTTGTGCTGAGGACTCCAGATCTGGATGCAGTACTCCAGGTGGGGTCTCACCAGAGTGGAGTTGAGGGGCAGAATCATCTCCCTCAGGAAACTGTGTAAATCTCTCTACTGATTTATTTTGCATTTATTGTGCATTTCTATTGTAAACCTGTGACAGAAGGAACTGCTATTGTTCTTCAGTTGTTTCTAGCTATATCAAAAAGCAGTAGTCTACAAGCAGCAATGGTGATATCATGGCTGAAATTGTGTCTCAATCGATCTCTGTGCTAGAAATTACGTTGCAAATTAGAGCTCAGACAAAAGCTTTAAAAAAAGCTCCCAAATAGTCTGACGTCCTGAAAATGCACCGTACTGTGAGTAAGTTAAAGAGCAGATCTATTTCGCTTATCAAAGACAATGTTTAGCTTTCAAGAATGATTTTACCATGATACAAGTATACACTCGGAGATGAACTCTACTAATTTCATGAAAGTGCAATCAAATCTGGAAACTGCAGACTTTAACGTTAGAGTGTTTGTATTTGTTAATTTTTAGAGTATCTCACAGCTCAAAGGTAACCTTGGGTGATATAACCATTAGAATACATTGTGAACTGTTTTGGATATTTCCCTACTCTCTTGTTTTTCAGTCCTCTACTTGGGTAGCCTTCTGAAAGGTAAGTTTGGGACAGCTAAGAGGTAGCAAAGACAATGCTGAAATCACTGAGGTAAACTTTTTTGTGCCCTGTGATAGGAGGGATGGGATTTGATGCTGATAATGTTCCTGAGAAATGTTCTTGTGTGGATTAATCTCATTCTTAAAACAAGGGTGAGAATGTTTCTTACTCTACCTGGCCTTTTTCCAGTTTGCTTAAAGTAACCAAGCTGCATTACAGTGAACAGAATGGTTGCAGCCAACTTAAATGGTTGTTAGATAAGGCTCAGTGGCCACATCTCTACTAATAAATAAAACAGGAGTAGGGAGTGAGCTGGAGTGCCAGACTGCCCAATGATGATTGTGCAAACATTGCCTAGTTGTTAGTGGGCTCTTGGGCATGATTTCGGCCAGTGCCAGCAGATACTATGGCCTGCAGTGCTCAGAGGAGACCACGTACTTCCCAAGCAAGTAACATGGACAAGGCTGCACCGAGGTTGGCTCCTGCCGTCTTAACCTGTCATCACCTGTGTGCAGATGGCATCGGGACTGGTGGACTTCTGATTCTACTCAGAAAGTACATGAGAAATCCCATTTTACATTTGTTTCACTGAATCCCATTCGTCATTCATTCCCTAAATAGTAAAATGTATTATGGAAAAAGGTTACTAAAAAAATGTAATTTCTGCGTTATTTTGATGGGAAGTGTGTTTAGATATGACCACCAGGGCAGGTGGAAACACTGCTGGTGGGCAGCCTAGCAGCTGTTTGCTTCATGAACCTTACCAGCCCATGTCCTGCTGACTGAAAACAAATATATGCCGGAGCTGTACAGAGGCTTGAAGGGAGGCAGCCTTTTTCTCTATTTCAATGCTGGTTTTCATATTCTGTCGTTTGTGTGTGATTCCACAATCAAAAAGGCCTGTTTTCTAAGCCTCTAACCAATAGCTGGGGCTGTGGCAGAGTGACACTCGTATATTCTGGCTTATTCCATGATCCTTGCCTCAGTTTGGCCCTTCATAGGGCCAAATATTCTTAAAATATCACTTTAACTGTTATTGGGTGGGTTGTGCACTGGCAGCTGATGCTTCTAAGGAAGGGGCGAGATTGTGCTGTTGCAGGGAATGCATAGTTTGCTTTCTTAAAGTCAGCTTTCCCTCATGTAACTGGACCCTTCCTCTCCCTAGCATGTAACCTGTGGTACAAGGCCAGCATTTCAGTCCTGCAGGAGCACCGTGTGCTCAGCTGCTCACGCTGCCTGAAAAAGGGCTGTTTATTCCACTTGCCTGAAGTACTGCAGTGATGCAGCTCTGTAAGTGTATCAGTCCGGCACTGTAAAATTTACAGACTCTGTTTGCCTGTTGTCATTTTGATAGAGACACTTCTACCAGTTCAGAGAGGCAGACAGGCAAATAGCATATTTGTGTTTGTTCAGCATTGTTCTCGCTTTATTTCCTTGTGGAGTCATTCCTTGCCAGATAAGAACTAGAGAAAGGATGGAAGTCTAAACAAATATGTCTTCAGGGAGAACAACCTGATGACACAAAGAAGTTACCTACAGTCAGTTTAGCATGTTCTTTGGTTGCAAAGTGCCATTAATATCTGTCTTATAGCAACTTGACCATTTTTCCCTCTCTTCAGGCCTTTTTTTCCATCTGAAGTCGGTCTTATAGAAGTCGACACTAGAGCAAAAAGGCAAAACATACCATTTCTGTAAACAGCAGAATTGAGCAACCAATGGAGCACTGAGCAGTGGAGTTGCTGCCCCTTTTTCAGTCACAAAAATAATTTAACAAAAGACTGCAGTTATGTCTCTGATTGCTTTTTTAAAGCCTATGAGGTTTTGTCTGAATCCGTGTTTTTTGATAAGTGGTGAAACCGAAATACTTTATTTAAAATGTTAAAAAGGCCCCCAAAGAAATCCCAGAAGAAATAAACGGAAACAGTGACTCAGGGAATCTGATAAATTTCACTATCCCATAGAGACTTTTTCTGTTGGGGAAAATGTTTTATTAATGAACATGCTAAATCCTGGGACAATTCTGCTTTTTAACTCCATTTTCACACATTCTTTTCACAGACAAATATGTTGTACATTTAGTTTACCTCTGCCTTTCAAACTCATAGGAGACGTTTATTGGAAATAAAGAATAGACCTCAAGGCCAGAAACCTGTCATTATTATAGTGAGGAGATGTTTTGTACTTCCTAATCCTTTCTGTCTTCAAGGGAATGTTTTCTTATCCAAGGTGAAATTTTGGAAGTTGCGTACATGTGCATGTGCACATATATATGCTAATGACAAAGACTCTGCACCAAACTCTGTTCTTTTTTTTTTCATTTTCCAAGCTGAAGTACACTGGAATAATAGTCAGGGCTTTGCTGCAGTTAATACTTGCCTGGAAAATAGCCACATGTAAGAATTCACTGACCCAGAAATGGGAGAAACAAAATCAATTATTGAGTCAGTGACAGCAAATCTGACGGACCTCTGAGCGCTGCTAGCATGGATGATGTTCTCTACTTGCAGGTTTAGCCTTAATGGTAACACCAGTAGGGAGACAAAATTGCAAAGGGCGTGTTGTATCTTTGCCAGCTCTTCTCCTGTGTTCTGCAATCAGCGGAAACATCTGGGTAAACAAAATTCTCAGTGCTAGTTTATCTGGCAGTACAGTCTCAGAAGCTTTGTTAAAGGAGGACAACAGCCTCTGTGCTTAATACCTTGAAGGATCAGTGAAATTAAATGGTAGCATCCTCAACATCTTATTCCTTTCCTCTTTTTTTGAGTTGAATGTGGGCTTTTTTGGTTTTGTTTTTATTGGGTTTTTTTTTTGCCATGCAAGGTGACTCAGAAGAGCATATTGTACATGTATGTATATAGCACGTATGTGTATTCAGAGAGTTGCAAAGTGGGAAAACTTCTACATCATACGTGTGGGCATCTTTTTGAAAAAGTACCTGTTGCAAATAACGTTTACGTAAGCAGTAATGCAATTGCATGCACCTGTGTAGCAAAGCATGGCTAGTGCCAAGAAGTCATCAGATAGTAGTGGGGATGCTGAAGAACTGCAAATAGTAAAATGGCAGACTGTAAAAACAGTCTGTATGACAGTACTGTAAACACAGCAAGTACCTTGTGGGAGCAAGAAGAAAATGGTGTTGGCAAATTAACTTTTTAAATGCCAGAAAGATGAAAGCCTACTTTCGTAAAAAGTCAAATAGGTGTTTTTATGCATATAAATTTCCTAACTTCCTAAATAAATTAATGGCAGTGGCTTGTTGGCTATGAGACTGGAAAATATAACATATAAACATCATGCATTTGTGTATGAATTTTTTTCCCCAGTGCCACTTTCTTTTCTTCATGGCTCTGTACTCTCATCGTTTCCTATTAAGAAAGAATGAGCAGGGTTCCCTTGCTCTGGTAAACGGCCTGTGTACTTCCCATACCTTTTCATTGCTTTCTCTTACTCTTATTCTTTCCATAGTAAGTGTTGGGGAGCTGTGTGCTTTTCCCTGTGTTGGATAGATGCTAACACAAGACAAATAAAGAAATGACCAATTAACTTTACAGCTTCAGTGTAAAACTATTGCTGAATCAAATGTTGGAGAAATGGAATAGTTTCTCTTTCTGTCTCTCCCTAACTTGAAAATGCTGATTCTTTTGAAGAGATGAATACATCTATGTTTGAATTTTCCAACTTTGAGGAAAAAATTAATTGAATTGAGTGCCAACATAAATGTTTTCACATGAAACAGTGTGCGTGCGTGTGCCAGGAAAATGCATTAAAGTGACAGTAGGTGGCTGAATGCATCAAAAGAAATCAGATTTGACGTACACTGAATTATTATAGCAATGCGTTAACTTTTTATATTGTGACTGGAAGGGGAAGAGATCTATCAGTATGCAAATTGACTTCATGCTAAACCAAGCATCTTCTAGTAAGCAAAATTAAGCTGTATGTATGAGGGTTGTAGTCCTATTCAGGTTCAAAGGGTTACTTTGAAGTACTGTGTATTATATGAATGGAAATTGCAATGGGTGAGTAAAGACCAAATGTTTGCTGGTGCCAGCTTGCAGGGGAGGTGTGATACATTGGTATCTTTTATTAAGAAGAAAATAAGGGTAACTTTTGACAAGAGAACCAGATGCTGATTAAAAACGTTCTAATATATCTACAGAGTAACTGCACCAGAAATGTTGATAGCTAGAGGGTGTTAGCAAAAGGAGCAGAATTGGGATGAGCAGCAGAAGTAGCACTTCAGCTTGCATGGCTAAAGTAGCTCTGTATTCAGAAAGTGCTGAATAAACCCGCTGTGGTCATTCAGGCACATGGGAAATCCTGTGTAGAGACGGTTCGTGAACGGGGAATGTGGAGATGAAGTCAGTGATGGGATGGAGCAAATTGTACATCAAAGGAAACCACAGCAGAAATAGGCCCAGGACCTTATACACCGCTTGCCCACCTCTTGAATCACAAAGAAGAAACAGAAATCAAAACTTTCTATGGAGCTTTTCTGGACTTGCTGATGCTAAAAGACAGAGACGGTATAGCCTTCTGGAGTCTGAATGTTTGTGTCTGAGAGTGACAGGGAAGTATTTCCTCTCAGTTTAACATTCAGGAAAACTGGGAAATCTTACTGTGCTGGCAACTGACTGACCACATGAAAAACAGCCCACAGTCGTAGACCATAACTCTGTTTAACTCAGCGAAGTTATTTTTGGACCTGTCATGGTATCTCTCTCTTCTTGTGCTTTAACGTACCTAATGACAGAAGAATGGCTACAGAGTACCCTGTCTGCATATGTTTCAGTATGTCAGTGTAATGTTCTCAGTGCCACATATGCCTCTCTGTGCCTATATGAGAGTGCTATTCATTTGTTGTTTTATTTTAAAGCAGTAGATGAGGGATACACAATGTGGGTGATATCAGATTGATACAGTGTTTTGCTTCTCCAGCTGGCCTAGAACATGCTTTAGAATTCACTTTGTGTAGAGAAAGGAGGACAGACTTGTCCAGCTGTGATTTTTAGAAGCTGCCTCTTACAATGCACAGGATGTTGCAGGGAACGAACTTTCCGCAGCCTCAGTTCTAGGACAGAGCAGAGGATTGTTATCCCATTTAACTATCTGTTCTGACAGCCAGGCGTGCCTGCCTCTTCTGGTAATAACAATTTGTTTTTATGGCACCTGCTTTGGGATGTAGCCAGGTTACTTTCTTATTGCCAACTGTAACTGCTGCCTTTGTGCGTGTCACATTCAGGTTCGAGTTGTTTTTTTTTTTTTTTTTAAACAAACAGCAAATCAGTCTGAGATAATAATTGATTTGCAAGCAACAAAGTTATTAGTGGTTATTGAAGTGTACCATCTTCTAGTTATTCTGGTGTGGATCTGGTTTCCTTAAAAAATACTACAGCTCTGCTAAGAATGATAAACCCCTTCCCTGCTTTTCTTTATTTATTTTTAGAAATGGCTGTATGCCTGCTAGTTGCAGGATCAGAGTATCTGGACTTGTGCCTCCAATAATTTTACCAACCAGCCACTCAGTGTGTGAATTTAGCAGTGGCAACACAGGTTAAATACAATTGTTATTGGATGGTTTAATCATTTTTCATGTATCTTGGTCTTGCATTTAAATGGTACTGAAAATGCAGAATATTATCTTCCATCTTTGGTGAATGGTATTGCTTGAATTATGTTTTGTGATCCAAGTAAAACTGACAAGAGCATAACAAAGTACAATAGAATATAAACCTTCACTGACCAGGAATTGTGTGTGCATTGTATACAATTTTAGGAAGGGAGTCTTCGCTGTTGTTACAAATGGTTTGCACATTTCAAATTCTTTCTTTTGCCTAATGAAAAATACCTCATCAAACATGCTTTGGGTCTAAGATCAGTGCACATTTAACCAAGAGATAATTAAGTTAACAGGGTTTAGAAATGAATATCATGCACGCTTCAGAATTTTCATTCTGGCATCATTGAATACATTTGGCTGAAATATTGTGTAATTGGCAAGCACCAGGAAGGTGTTCTGCTCTTTTCATGCTGTAAATGAATGTTAACTATGCTCAGGGCTTCAGATGACTTAATTGGCTATTTTTTTCTGGATATCCCTAGAACTTGTTTGTGTCCAAAATTAGAAAAGATCCAGCTGTGGGGGCAGAGAAAGTAGAAAAGAAGAAAAGAGGTTACTGGGTTAAAAAAACGAGTTCAGAGAAAAAAGGGAGGGAAGAAATGCTGCAACTGTGTGCATTTAGTTGCAGAGAAATTAGTAGGAAACCGAGACTACATAGACTAAGCACTCAAACTGGCTCTTTTTGCTAAAGGCCAAATGATGCATTCTGATTTACTCATTAAATAGAGCCTTTTTATTCATCTTTGAACCCTTAAATAGACACATAGTACCAGAAAAAAATGTTTGAAATTTCAGACAATTCTCTTTTCAGTATTTGCCATGTTCCGCTATTTTTTACATTTTTCTAGTGTGTGCAATAAGCAGCCCAATAATGAAATGGTGATGCCCTCCGAAGAACATGACAGACTCTGCTGTTACAAATAACAGGAACATTGCATGTGATGTTCACTGTGCTTCTGGGAGACCTGAGGAAGGCTCTGAAGGCCCACACTGCCTAAGGGAGCAGACTACGTGTGCAGCCTGGCCTCTGAACTGGGATCAGTACTGAGTATTGGCAGCACAAGATGTAGTTAATGTCACTTTCTGTCTACGTTATACATCAGGGATGCCCTGCTCAACAGAGCAGGTGGCCAAAGAAATTCCTGGTTGTTAGGACAGGTCCCAGTTTCCATCTCTTACCAAAGTCTGTTTCCTCATTTCCCTCATGCAGTAATGCCCTGATGGCAAGACCCTGCCTCACTGACCTTCACGTGGTCTGTCTTCAGTCATCTTATCTATAACTGTACCAGTTTATTTATCAAGAGGAGAGACCCAGCTTTCTTCTGGGGCTTTCCGCTTTAGAGCTGGTTTTGTTTACCTGTTCACACTTTGGCCAGCTCACCTCGCAGCCAGCCAACAGTGCCCTTCTCCCGTGCGCTGTGAACCAAACCCTACCTGTGTCCTTTCCAAGGGTGTCACTGTCTATGCAGGAGACCCTCCATCCCTGGGCAGGAGCAAGTCAGCATGTGGGACGTTCCACGCTGTTAGTAGGCTTCACAAACTACTTTGTAAGTCTGAGTATCGGCATATGTGGAAGTGAGTGCCTCATGCCATTGGGCTATGTGTGTGGTTACACTTAGTTTTTTGGGTCACTGAGAGCAATTTAAAGCGGCTTTCCTAGAATACAGGGTTGTAAAGTATGAAAACACTTTTTGTGGTTTTTGGTTTGAAAAACCCAAAGCTAGTTCCATGTGCAGAAATGTTATTTTTGTGCATGGGGTCCTATGTATTTTGTTGCTTATTGCTTCATGTTCCTCCTTACTCTCTTTATTTCTTGTTTCTTGGTGTTTATGGTCTCCCTGGCTTATTAACTCTGCAGTGCCGTCTTACTTTGCTGGTGGTGACAGGCTGTCACACCGCTGTAGATATCCCCATTACAGAACCCTGTTAGTGACAAACACTGACTCATCGCCCGGCGCTGGTCCGAAATCACAATTGGAAAAATCAGAAATCCAGCCTTTGAAGCTTCCCTCTGAGGACTACCCGAAACTCCTTCAGCTCCTGCCCTCCCCTCTGTCTGTCTCTTCTACTCACCGCTGCTACCACAAGCCCTGCTCCCAACATGACTGAATCACAGTCCCTCGGCTGCAGCGAGCGCTGCGGGTGTGCGCTCTGGCACCGTGTTCAGCCAGAGCAACGTGGCAAGCTGCCGAGGGCTTGTCGGAGACCGTGTGACAGCAGCCGTTAATGCATGTTAATTTCATCTGCCTTTTTCTTTTTCCCCAGTTGTTCTTAATGCTTTTCTCCACACAGCTAGGCGTTCTAGGAATACCACCATTCCCAATGTGTTAGCTGTTAACCTGTCGGATACTTGGAGAAGACTAGAAGAGACCTGTAGTGGTGCATCTTGCACACCCCTATAAGGGTTACAGACCGGGACATCTTGGCTTGGTAGGGTGTGTTACTGGTGTTGATGCAGACAGCAATGCAGTTTATAGCAGCTGAAAAAATTTGAAATCTTTATTGCATTCTGTGTTTTTAAAAAAAATATAAATCAGTTGGTCATTATTTCTTTACTGAAAGTTATGGATGGTGGTCATTCTGTAGCAGAAAACACTATATCAAGTTGATGGGAAGAACCTAGAGGAGGTGAACAATGTCACTTGCCAGGGGAACTAATTTTATTTTCTAAATAGGGAGGGAAAAGGAAGGTCATCCAGTACAAAGGTGGTAAGAGGCAGGAATTGCATTTTGCCACTTAATTAACAGCCGGCCAATCTATAGCCTGTAGCTTTCCTGCAGACCCATAATTGGGAGCAGAACCCATACGTTTCAACCCTCAGACCTTCCAACACATTATGTGAGGGATCAGAGTGTGTGACAAATCACCAGCGTAGGACTCCTGTGCTGTCACGTGTGCTACCCCTACTATCAATTTAATTCCTTAATTAATTATAGATAGATTTGATGTCTCCATTGCTGTTATTTTTAAAATTTAATTCTAATCAATTATTGGTGGAATGCAATGATTTATTTGAAAAAAGAGCGATAAAAAGCTTTCCTTGATAAAGCCTGTTATTCAGGGATTATTTTTTTTTTGTGAAATATTTGAATGAATGTTTCAGAAGACTTCATTAAAAAAAAAAGAAAAAACCTCAAAACATTAGTCTTATTGTAAAAATGGAAGAAATACTGATGAATAGCACTAAGAAAGAGAGGAGAGATGAATATGGGGGGAAAAGCATTTTAACAAATGGATCCCTGTTCTCCTCAGAAGGCCTGCTTCCTAACCTGCATCTGCAGGCAATACCGACTGGAAAAATGATATGACAGTTTTTCCCTTCCCCCTCTGACTCTGCCCCTGAGGACTCAAAGATGCTTAATTTGATATGCTTTTGAGTCCTTCCTCCCACCGTCTCAAATCTCCAGGGATATTTTATCACGCAACACTGTTAAAATTTAGATGTTGTTAACCCACTGTCTCAGCTGGGCTTGTACTTCGCTGCTTTCTTCATCAAAAGGTAAAGGATTCAAAATAAACACAAACACAGTTTTTTATAGACAAGCTATAAGCAAATATAGGTTTCAGTAAGCAAACACTTCTGCAGGCTCCAGATTCTGCTTTTCCATGGATCAGTGGGTTAACTAAAGCCTATGTGGTTGTGTGATGGTTGTGACAGGCATTAGATTGGAGGGAAAAAGAGAAAAAAAGAACTATCAGTCAAAACGGCACAAGGTTGGTGCTTACAAAATACAAGAAAAATTCTGAGCTTAGACAGAAAAGGTTACTCACAGTTTACTACAATTTCACAGCATTGGTTGGCACTAATAAATCGGTTGGATGCTCAGCCTTTCCTCCTTAAGCTTATTTATTAATACATTTTTTAAAAATCTTGATCGCCCCCTCTTGAATGAGATAAAGAAAGATCTAAAATTAAACCCAACAGAAAAGCCTCTTTGGGTGATCACAAGAACCTCCTGATGTTTATAACTTTTCAGAACAACCAGCAATACCATGAGATTCAGCGTATGGATACCGATAATGTTCTTTGATGAGCCAATATTCGGGTGGGCATTTCATTACAGGAGGAGCTGATGGTAAACAGGGGAATGATGCACTGTAAAAATAAGCTTAATGAAGTTGGCAGAAGAAGCCCTAGTTTTGAAAAGCTGGCAGAAACTGCCCTTGCTCCAATTAAGACCTGCTTGGATGGCAGTGGAATATCAAGCCTATTAGCCATTGTTTTTAATGCTGTTGCATCCTGACAGGAAAGGAGTGAAAGCAGTTTCTCTGGCACATGGTGCGCTGGACATAAGACCTGCACAAAAATGTCTGTATCGTGTGGTTTTCAGCTGTGGAATTTTGCCAGAAGTTTATTTTACCTTAAATAAAATGGAGGGCGGAGGGGAATTGTATAGGAAAGTGAGCAGCAGCATCTTGCCTGCAGTCCCATGAGGTACCCTGTTGTTTTCAGTTCCAGTATTGGTATTATGGTCTCATAATTTCAAGTTTCAACACTCTAACGATTTTTGTCTGATGAGAATGCATAGCTGACTCCTACAAAACCATGAGAGAAATCTGGAGATAGGAAAGTCAAGAGACTAAAAAGAACTCCTTTATTTGTTTTCCATACTTATGTTAGGGGTTGAACCTGGGTGGATGCACAGGCTTCTTTTTTCTCTAATGCTCAAATGCTTATTGTTTAGTTGAATTGAAAGGTTCTTTCAGAAACGCATGGTGCGCCGGCTGCAACCAGTAACTGTGCTGTGGGGGATGCAGAGAGAAAAACCTCTGTACTTGAATTCCTCTGGCTATAGAGACTGCTTAGTGGGAGCCGGTTTAGGGTTTTTTTCCTTTCCCCTGGAACGTTGCAATAACGAGCCTATCTCCTTTTTGATAAGATTGACTTGCAAATGGATTAGTTTGAAGAACTAGGAATAAATGAAATCTACAAAGGTTTTTCTTTCTTCTTAGGGTTAATTCCCTCCCCCCCCCCTTTCATTTTCATGCTGCATATCAACAAAGAGTACACTACACTACACTAAAATCAAAGCAGCCTGGATGGGGGGAATAGAAGAAAACAAACAGAAGGTCATTAGTTGTATTTATTCCTTCACATATGGGTGTTTTGTTTTTTGGTTTTGTTTTGTTTTGTTTTTTTTCCTCTCTCTCCTTATGCTTCCTTTATATGTTTTTTAGCAGTTTCCACCAGGTAGTATATTATCTGATGCAGTGTCATTATATTGTAGAAATTGCGGCAGTTCTACAGTTTTCTAGATGACACCCTGCCAGATATGTGAGCCTACAGCAGTTTGCATTTGTTACCCTTTCTGGTATGCTCAAAATATCTTCTAGTATTCATGTACAGATATGAAAGATTGCTTCACATAGAGATGAATTGAACCAGCTTGTCATACCTATAAAAATCAATGTATTTTTGGAAAGGGTAGACATATGAGGAATAAACCAGAATCTGGGGATTCTCAGCTTCTTATAGTGCTGTCAAAACTCGGAATTATTATGATAGAAGTCATGGGTTTTAAAATAAGTGTATTCAGTATACTCTCCATTTTGGTCAAAGGAGATCTCCAATCAGGAAAGGTGGGATTTGTGATTCCACTGATAATGTCTGCCTTTCACATACACATCGCACTATGTATCTTGTTCTATGACACCTGGCTATGATTAATCACTGCTTTTCTCGTGGCTCAAAAAGAAGTAAAAATGTCTGAAAAATAGAAGGTGTTTTCCTCTACACTTCCCCTTTCTCTTTACGTCTTTGCAGAACACGTAAGTCTGCATTTTTTGTCAGTGTTGAGTTTTCTGCTACTTAATACCAATGCTATTTTACAGTGGTAGTGAATGCACAAGCTGCTGCAGAGCACCTGGGGAAAAAGCTCACCTGCAGTATGCTCTGCTAGTGCTCCCTGCCTAGCATAAAACTAGAGGCAAGCTGAGAAAAAGGAAATAAAGAAAATAATGTATTTTACGGGAGAAGGCAGTTTGTTGCAACAGATATATCCCATTAGTGCTGTGGTGACATTAGATGCCAGGATATTCCATTTTAACTAGATCATAAATTTGACTTTGCCTAAAGGATTTATCATCAGTGATGTCTGTGTCCCAGTAGTTTCTTTATGGTTTGCAATCTCAACTTCAGCCTCCCTCCTAAGACATCTTTTATCTAGAAATTGGACCTTGGTACTCTTGTAAATTAGGATTGGAGTGCAAAGCTGGATTTTTGTTGCCTTCCTCCTGTTGACAAATGTTCTTTCTTTTAATCTAGCTAGCAGACAAGGAAATGAATTAAACATTAGCAGAATTGGAGAGCTAAGTGTTGAAATCCTTTCCTTATGAAGAGAAAAAGCATTTCACCTAGCAGGTGTTTAACAGCCATTTGGTTGGTCAAGGTTGAAGGCAAGTAGGATTATTTTGTTTAAAATTAAAAATGAAAGAAACCAGCAAATTTTTTTCTTGATCATCTTTTCTGTAACAAATTTTTCCCTTATAAAAATCTCATTCTACATCTGCAGCAATTACAAATGTCATTTTACACCCTTCAAGGAAAAAAGTAGACAGACAGAGCCACAAGAATAACTCCTCTGAACTTAGTAATTAATCAGTCTAACAAGAAGTGATATGGCAAGATGTTGGATACTGGTAGATTTACCTAACCACTACTACAGAACTATTGATAAAAGTCTTGAGTGTTTACCGGAATTTAATTTATCAAGTGAATCCCATGCTAACCCTACTGTTTTAAATGCACACTTCATTGTATACCTGCCTACCAGGGTGAAAATTAGGTTTATGATGGGGGCTTTCCTGTTGAGTAGGATCTCACAGTGCTTCTATAAGCCAAATGTTTGAGTAATTTCAGCTGGTTGACATTGTGCCCACTTCACAAATTAGATAAGTATAGACATGGACAGAGGTAGATGAAATATTCTAATCGTATGTGGCTTCCCCTCCTCCCCAACCCCAACTGATTTTCATTGATAGTTTTCTGTGCAGATGAGCTGTTTGCTGCTGCTCTAAAAATTCTGTTATTAGATTATTTTTTTTATATGTATCTCTACAGAAAAATGTGCAGAAAGGCAAAACTGAAATGATGGGATTAGAGAGTAAGTTGAAGATGCCAAGTTCACAGTTAATGCAAAATCCTTTAATTTTGCCATAAGTAGAGCTGGATAATTTAGGATTGTAGATATAACAAAAAAAAATATATAACTGCAGTGACCACTTTCACAGTAGATGAGTACAGGGCTCTTCTCTTTTTTTCTGTGTGATGTTTTATTGGGGAGTTACTAGATGTACTTGCCTGCTCACAATTCAGTGGGGTTATTTTTTTGGTTTATTCTCTCATCACTTTGGCAGGTTTGACTCCAGCTTGTGCAGGCCCTTCTGATCTAGGAAATCCCAAGAGATGCAAGTTGCACTGGACTTCCCTCGGAACAGGGGCTAATTTTCACACCATAAAAATCCAGGATAGTATAAAGGAATCTCTTTGAAGCACAACCCATCAACGTATAAGGCCGTGTGTATTAACGCTGTGGCAACCCTTTCCAGACAGTATCAGCTCTGCTAGGGCTTATAGCTGTCTTTCTCCCCGCAAGAAAGTGAATCAGTGCCTCACTTCTCTATGGGTATGTGGGAAAGGTAGCCTCCAATTAAGATATCAGACAATATCTCAGAGAAAACACTGATGTCTATACATAAGGGAGAGAGCTCTTGGCAGCTGAATAACAATACCTCCTCAGTCCATTGCCTTTTGAAAGGGAAGCACAACTTTCCTTCTTATCCTTATCTGAACTGCGCTTATGAGACAAGAAACATCCTTTCTGCTTTTATTTTCTCATGTACTCAGCATAATCTGATAAAAGTGAAAGAATCAAAATCCATCACCTGATGTGGAGAAGTATCATTTACTGCCTTATTGAACTCTCAGTTTTGCAGCTGCCTAGACAGTCTTTTCCTTAGGACTTTTTTACTTGGGTCTGGCTGGTCTTTTCCCCCCAGATGAGAGCCGTCCCATACTGTTTGGTGTGGAGATAGTGGTCTTCTAGGCATTGCTCCCTGTACACACGTGGACTGTTTAAAAAAATTTTAAAAAAGTATATTTCCTTTCAAGCATTTTCCTTGGAATATGGGATTCTTTTTTAAAAACACATTTGGCTGTGATGCCATTCATCCTGTCTCCCAAACTATCTGGTGGGCTAAGGACCATGAGGACCAGGCAAGTATTATGGCTGTGTCCCTTAACATGTGGCCTGACACGACAGGTTCACTCTTTTGCATGTGAAAGGTTGATGCATGGTCATCTACCCCACTTCATAGCGAACAGGGTTGTTGGGCATGTGACTGGCCCCTTGTAAATCAGTCATATACGAGCATGCTCTTTACACATACAGATATTTCTCCCAATGTTTTCCCTTCTATTGGTAGATTTGTTCTAGTTATCCAGACAACATGCTGAATGCTGCACTCTTCAGCCTACACCAAGTGCTTCATTATCCAGGGGCCTCCACTGGGTAAAATGTAAACTGTGGATGTCACCCATGGATGGATATCTACACTGGATGTCATCCATTCTTGCTAATGGTCTGTGCAATCTTACAGTTAGAGTAACCTGGAAAGGACACTGTCAGATCACCTGGCCTATCCCCCTGCCTGAGAGTAGGATCACCTTATGTCTGTGCCATTTCTGAAAGATGCTAGGCCAACTTGTTGAAGTGAAAGAGAGACCTTCAGGTCACTTGTTCCTTCCTCATGCATCTTACACCCAACTGAATTATTCTCCTGAACTGAACCTAAATCCACTTTGTCAAGCCTGTGGTGGATGAAGCAAAACTTTCCTCTCTCACTTTTTCTACCTGTATTTTACACATTTGGTATGTTTGAAGACTGATATTTTCTCTTTTAAAGTATTTTCTTATTTAAACTAAACAGCATCCGCTCCTTCAGCTTTCCTTCATGTGTTCTGTTTTCTAGACCTGACGATGTTTTCATTAGTCTCATTCAGACTATCATGTCCTGCTTGACATATTAGTTACGTGTTGATCCAGGTCAGTACTCTCAGCATTTTGCTTATAAATTTTCACAATACATGCCCAAATTTACATATTCCTCTTTACATAGGAAGAGATGAAAAAGACCAGTATGCTTATTGATTTCTGCATTTGTCCTTGGTATGGTTTTCCAAGGCCTGGAATGAAAGTTTCTGAATGCTGTTGCTTGTGCTTGTTGCGTTCCTCAGCACAGAACTGCTGCTGCTTTAAAGCTATGCTGCTTTAAAGCTATTTTCTTTCCAGGGCAGTGTTAACCAAGAAAAACTTCACATGGTACATCCTGCTTTAATCAGCCTTTGGCCAGTGGCATTTTGGTCTCTTGGCATGTGCTGTAGACTATGTCTTCAGTACAGAATGATGACCTTTGTGCAAAATACTTTGGTACTTTGAGAAGTATGCAAAAATGTTGTCTGCCTTTCTTCTGTTATTTCCACTGGTCCAGTACTGAACGCAAAGCATTTTTCATTCTGCTTCTTTGAAATCCCCAACATTTTGATGTGAGAAGTTTCAAGATAATGGCCAGAGCGCATTTTGTACTAACCTATCACAGCTGATGAAAATGTTGAAGATGTTCATTAATAAAATAGCTCTGGTTGGCTCATGCTCTCTCTTCACCCATCTTTCCTGGGGAATGATTTGGATCCATGTTGGCGTCTAAGAGGTTAATGTGTAACTGCACTGTGAATAACTGTATCTGCATTAAGTAGAGGAAGCTAAAAAGGAAACAATGAAAGAGCATTTACTGAAGCCTGCTGGGTGATTAGGTGGGCCGTAGACATGAATTAGATTTTAAACTCTTAATTTTAGAGCCTTGGATGTTTGAGTCAAGCCTGCCATGGAGATAAACACTCTGTATCTTCAGCAAGACAGATGCTTGCTGTCGAGAGAGGGATCATGGCAGTTCAGCGGGGAGTTCTTTGCCAGCCTCTTAGGAGCAGTCAGCATTCACCTCGATGACCAGCAATCTAGCTTATAACCAGAAATAAGCAGGACAGAAAAGATTTTTAGTGAGATTGAGTTTTTAGCTGGCGTGTGCTTAAATATGATGAGATTGTGTAAAGTTTCCAGAATATCTTCACTGAAAATAACAAAAATGGCAATGTTCTGCTTCAGTTTGGCTGCTTCATTCACTGAAGAATTCCATTCACCATATATTTTTACACTAATATTTTATTTAAGCACCTGCAGAACTTAATCCAGCTCTGAAAAATAAACGTCAGATGACATTTTGGCTTTTCTCAGATATAGTACCTTGAATCTCAAAAAGATGGCAATATTGGAACAAAAATTATTTGTTTTTGCTGTAGCTCTACTATTGATAAATGTTCTGTCTTTTCATCTTGCTTCAGGAAGAAAACATGAATTAAACATTAATTGAACTGTATTGACTGCCAACACGTAGAAATCTTATTGTAGACGTTGGAGAGTGCAGAAGGCTGCAGGGTAGATTGCTGTTCCTTCATTGATTATTTCAGTGGTAAAAAAGACTTGTTGACAGAGTGCTGTTCGTATGTGAATGATATTTACTTCCCACAGTATTCCAACAGAAATGAGAAGCGTAGGAAAGACACTGTGTAATATATGTTCTGTGTGACACTACGGTGTTGGAAATGCTGATCTCTCCTTCAATTTTTCTTTGATTCTAACTATATTAAGATTTTTGGCTTTTCTAAGAGAGATATTTTACAAAATTATATCCTACTAGTGGCTGTGAATCCTCTTCCCCTTTGCCTTTTTTTTTTTGTTTTTTGCTTCTTTTGGTTTTGTTTTGTCAGTGCTACAAATCTATGTGCCTTTTCTTTCTTGTGGCTCTTCTCTGTGTACAGTAATAGGCTTTCCAGTACCCATAGTAACGCATATTGAAGGTGACGGGCAAAGAATCCCAAAGCTGAGATTCTTGGCCTAGATGACAGCACTAGAATTTAAACGAAACATACAGTAGACTCTGTATGAGACCCCTTAAGCGCTGAACCAGGGGGATGAGCGGAGGATTTTAAAATACAGTGTGACTTGAAGACTTCTATAATATATCTATAGAGGGGAATCTGACTAAAGTGATGCTTTTGCTTTTGGGGTTGGACAGCCAGCTTTTGCAAACAGCCTAAAAATAAATACGGCTCTGAAAAATTGCTAGTCCTCAGAGCAGGTGGTCATATACTGCATATAAAGAGCAATGAAACCCTCCCAATGAAACTGTATTGCGTGATGTAGAATGAACTGTTTTCATTTCATTTCAGTTATCCATTCTTGTTTTTGCATTTTTTTACTATATCAGGAACATGATCCACTTCCATGGATTTTGTAGCGAGGTAAACACAAAGACATGAACCAGGATCATCAGCGGGAGAAAAAGCCCCCTCAATTTTTGTTTATTGTGTGTGTTTTGTGGCATTTTGTGGATTGGGTTGCAGCGGATTTGCTGAATTTCACATAGGAAGAGGAGGAGGCAGCCCCCGACGTGCATGGGTGAGGTGGGCCGTTCCCTGCTCCCCACCCGAGGCAGTGCCGCCATCATCCTACGCTGCCTTTTCCGTCACGCTCCCTGCTTCTGGTGCACGGGCCGAAGGGAGCACAGGGAGGCTGCGGCGCTGCACTGGGAGATGGGGAACAAAGCCCTTTCCCTACAGCCTGGTAGGTAGATCTGTGAACCCAGTTTTGCTTTAGCCTTTCAGCCATTTCCAGGTCTGGCAGCCGGAGTGTGGAGTGCCGACAGGCTGGAGCAGAGGCCGGTGGGCAGCCCAGGACAAATCCCAGAAGCTGCCTGGCCTTCGCCTCCATGTTAGGCCAGGGCCCTGCAGCCGCTGGGGCCCGTGCTCCGGGCAGTGATGCACCGCTGTTTCTCCTCTCTGCTGCCGTCTACCGTGTGTGGCTTTTTGTTTAAAAAGGGAAACGAGATGTGAGCGGAAGATAATCATGCCACCCTTTGCTTCCAACTGTCCACCTTATTTCAGCTTTTGTACTCCCATCCTTGCTGTTATTTAAATTAGTATTTGCCTGAAAACTCTAAGTACTTTGCTTGCTCTGGCTTGTAAAATGTCTGAGTTCGTTCAATCAAACACCGATTCAGTCCTCAAAAGATATTTACATTATGGATTGATTGTATAGTTTGCATTAAACTAGCACACCGGCTTAACCCCAACTGCTAGAAGCAGCTGCTTTTAATTGTCGCCAGTGGTGACCTGTCAGAAATTGATCCTCATCTTGTTCTGAAACCAGTGACTACTTTCTAATGTAATTACCCAGGTGAGTCCCAGAATGGAAGATGAAAGCACGATAATAAATTCTACCATACAGAATCAGGTAATTATCAGTACAAAGCATAACAACCTGAACTGATATTTTTTTTTTCTTTTTTTCTTTTTCCCCCTGCATATATTTATGATAGAATAGTGGACTGGATTTTAAGTTCTGCAGCAAAGATCTTCTTTCTGTTTGAATAAGCAGTTACAAGTGGTATAACTTCGAAATCTGCAATGTATAATGTTGCTTAAATGAAAGTATTAGGCCTTTTGAAAGTTGATTTTGCAATATCAGGAATGTAGTTATTACATAGTGATTTTTTCTGTTATTTTTTTCTGCAAATGCTTTTCATGAGGTTTAGAAAGGGTGATTTGAAGGCAATGTCACAGGTCTGGCTACATTTTAGGCATGACATGACTCACTGTGTTTCCAAAGTCAATAACTCTATGATACAAAGGAGTCTGCAAAGGGTTGTTGATTTTGACTGGCACTAGTTTTTACCTGAAAAATGGTTTTGGGCTGTGGTATTTGGCTTATTTTTTGAAGTCTGTGGGATGTGCTCTTTTAATTTGAGAAAATAAATATTTACTCTCTTATAAAAATCTTGCTCTAATTAGTCACGAAAATTTCCTGTGGTTAGTGTAAGAAAAGATGGTAAAGAAATTATATATATGTTGCAGGCCAGAAAGGTTCCTCTCCAACTGCAACTTAAAGACACAGAGATGAAAAATTTAAACCCAAATGGTATTTCCTATCATTAACTAAGCATTGTTAACAGTTAATGTCCCTACGTTTGCCTCTCATGGACTAGTCCTCTAAATATGTATATTTCTGCTAAGACCGTTCATTTGAATTCTCCGATCTTCAAGGCCTAGAAACTGTAGGAACTTGCATTCGCGAGGCATCAGACAAGCAAGCACTGAAGTTGGCTGTAGTTTTCCTTGTGCTGGGATGAATTCACCTCTGTGCAGGAACAATTTTTTTTTAATTTACCTTATTTGCTAATTAATTTAATAAGGCTCAAATACCAGTTTTTCAGCATAATGCAATGTATCATTAAATAAGAAAAATAGGAGCGATATATGCATTTGAAACTCTTGCTAGGTAGAAATTAAATTTGTGCTCTTACCTTATGCTTTTTGTATTTTCTGCCCTCTCTATGTGTATAACTACCATTAATGTGGGTTTTTTTGTGTTAGAAAAGTATAAACAGACCCCTTATTGCAAACCCAACATGGATGGAGTTCATAGTCCAGTGGAAAGCATTTAGCTTCAGTGTTGTTGAAAATTTGTTTTCTTAGTGTCACTAATCTTTTAACCTATTTAGCAGTTAGAACATTCCACAAAGCCATACTATCTCTGCAAGGAAAATGTCCTTTAGCAAAAAAAAAAGAATTACTTTTCTGTTTCTTCTATTGTGATTTAGATTGTCTCTTAGTTTTGCATTTTGCTGCATATTCATTGCAGTACCTCTATTTCATTCCAATGTTTCTGCGGTTTATTGTCTGACCATTCTATTTATTTGAAAATAAAATATGTGATCTAAACCTGCAGCATTCTTAATTGGCTAAATACATTCATTTATTCTGTACTGAAACACTATTCTTTGCTCTCTAGATCAGATTCATTTCAGGTATCTGCTTCTGCCAGTGACAGTTGAAGATTCCTGATGTTTTTGTGTTGTGTTTTTTTTTTTTTTTTCCCTCAGCTAGCTAGAGGTATTAAAGCTGTTTTATTTTCAGGCAGCTTCAATTTGCAAAGGCTGAGCAGGTCAATCTATTGTCCTTGCTGGCGGCCCAAGATGCTGCTGGCCTGCCACACAATAGGCAGCCTTTGGGGGTCAAAGCCTGCATGTGGCTGATAACGGTGCTATTCTTGGCTGGAAAACACCGTGATTAGCGGGCTTCAGCCTGCCTCAGCGTGGGACTGGAGCTCAATGGCAAATCCTAAAGATGCCACATTCAGGGATCTCTTCTGTCCCTATCTTTTTCTCTAAGAATGGAAGGTGCATACTCAGAAATTAAAACACTGTGCCTTTTATTATATATTTTTTAAAATTATTTTTATTGAAACCTTTAATAAGTAAGAGAGTGTGTGTGTGTAAAGGGGGCAAACTTCAGATTCGCTGTCTCATTTGTATGCATAGTGTCTGTATAATTCTGCTACCTTGGACAAGTATGGGCTGTGCTTCCTGATTTTCATCCTCATAAACCCACATTCCTCTCCCTGGCCTTGGGATGGACCAAGCCGCTGGCAGGGCACAGGCTGGGGACTGCCTGGCTGCGGAGCAGGTCTGCGGGAAAGGCCCTGAGGGTTAGGGCAGCAAGCTGGACAGGAGGCCATGTCCTCACAGCAGGGGGGACCTACAGCAGGCCACTTTTAGGCGCATGGCAGGAGGATGAGCGACAACAAAAAATGAGAGCTTCAGCCTAGGCGTGAGGAAAAATTTTTTTACCTCAGAGAACAGCTGGGCTCTGGAGTAGGTTGCCCAGGGGTGTTGTGCTGTTTCTGTCCTTGGAGGTTTTCAAGGGCAACGGGAGCAACCTCTCTGAGAGCTGATCTTGCCCTGAACATGAGGTTGGACTAGAGACTTCATGAGGTCCCTTCCTACCTGAAGTATTCTGTGGTGCCATCATCTTCTTCCTTTAAATACCTTTTGAAAATAATCACCTTGAACCTAACTCATGATAAAAGAAAAAAATGAGGAAAGTGGTACAAGTCAAAATGTGGGGAAAGACTTATTATTTCTACAGATTTAAAATTAAAATGGATTACCTACAGTTAGGTGGGAACCATAGAGAATCTTATAAAAGGTATTTACAATGCATAGCCACTTGCTGGGTGACTTAAATGTGGGAAATCAGACCTTCCTTTAGGCTTAGAGACGGGTTATATCATGACCCAACCAAAAGAGATTTCAAGCAGAGGTGGAAACCATCTTGGACTCGCAAATTATTAATAGAAAATCTGGTTAGAAATGTATAATTTTAATGACAGTAGCCCTAAGTTTATCAAATGCAGCATGCTAAGCAAGACTGAATACAGTACCACAGCAGCATAGTATAAGCTTTCAATAATTTGAATAGGCATAAATGAATGAGTATAGGGAGCGTGTGTGATGTACTGGAAAGAAAGCAAACATTACAGCAACCTAGAGCACTCTACAGTTTAGTCATTGGTGTTACTACAAAAAAAAACATTCAAAAAACAGTGAGCAATAAAGTAACTTTTTGAAGTGTTGTGTGAAATCAAAAGATAAAGCAGGCAAAAATAAAGAAATGTGAAAACAAAACAGAAAGTATTATGTGGGCAAAATAGAGTATAGAAGAAGAGCTTTTACTGGTGGGAAGAAAGATCAAAAGGAAAAAAAAAGATCAAAGAAAAATTCACCATATTCTAGAGACCTAAAAATACAGAAGTATATCTTACAGAAAAATAATCAATCACATCATATGTGCAAGCATGCCAGAGGAAAAATAAAGACTAAACTGAAAACAGTTTCATTAATAAATGAAAGAGATAAAATACTGGTGGTTTTAGATGTTTCAGCTAATTAAGCACTTCAAGAATTATTTTCACATGTAGAAATATGGAATACATACAAGAATGAATTAAGTGTATGTAGTGTTTTGGACTAAGGTTATGCAAAACTGAAAAAGACAATGTCTGTGTTTCATGGTATTGACACATTGCTATTCTTTTCTGCACTTGCTAGATAAGGTTACCTAACCTAATGTCTTTGCAGGAATGCATTCCCAAGTTCCTCATTGCTTTGACAAAATCTGCAGCATTACTAGTACACTATAAAGCCAGAGAATTAAAGCTGTGCCACACTGTTCGAATAAGCAGGGGGGACAATTCATGTTTGCTGTGTTATTACTACTAAGTGCATTGTAACTTTAAGATACATATAGCTTTTCTTTGTGTTATATGCTCAATAAAGCTCCCCCAACATAAATTAGACCAAAAAATGCAGGATTATTGCAGACTTCTCCAATTGAGGAGAGGTAGATTGGACATAGCTTATAAAATGGTAGAAATGCTGAGAGATGTTTAACAATGAATAGAGCTGTAAAAGTAGAATTAAAAGATGTTTGGTTCACAGAACTCCTGTTTTATTATTATCTTTGATGCTCTTATTGAACAAATTAATCTTAGGGCATTTAAATCAGAATTTAACAGCTGATATTCTCACAGGAGCAAGGTACTTCTTTTTTTTTCAAATGGTGTGTTTTATTTTGAATTTTTATGATGTTTCGTTTTCAAAAATACTGATAAAATAAAGTTTGGCATGATTTGAAATTGGTAAAAGAATGAGTAAATTAATTTAGTTACTCATGCAATTTTTTTTTATTTAAACGAATGCTGGCGCTTCAGCATACGGTTATGTTCTTGAAGAATAAATGCAGGATATTATTCTTGTTAAGGCTTGTGGTTCTATGTATGTGTCAGAGGAAAATATACTGTATAAATCTAAGTGGGATCTTTGATGACAAACCTTCAGAGAAGTGTCCAGGTAGTCAGAGCCCTAGCATGAGGTATGAGTAACATGAATAATAAACAGGAAAGATGTAGAGATGACAGGCTATTTCATACAAGTAAGACATTTTGGGAGGAGTTATAAAGTTAGTGACTGAACAGTTTTTGGAAATTGTGCAAACTAAATGAAATAAATCTTAATCTATTTTTTTTGACAAATGGCATGAATTTAAACTGGTGTATGTTATAGCAAAATTTCTGGTAATTAGAGAGAGACATTTACCATCCTTTACTATGAAATGAATGGACTCAAGAAATGTTGTTAGCCTTTCTGTCTAACATGCAGTTGTGTCTTGATTGACTTAGTTTTATACCTTTATCTCTAGGCAGAAGCCAAAACAAAGTTTGCACTT
Organism: Larus michahellis; assembly: GCF_964199755.1. Lineage (NCBI taxonomy): Eukaryota > Metazoa > Chordata > Aves > Charadriiformes > Laridae > Larus > Larus michahellis. The sequence continues at coordinate 124,596,480 of NC_133896.1, read as the reverse complement.
AAATGTCTTCTGCAATCTAGTTTATACTAACTTTAAATCAATAGATCCTTACAGTTACTGACTGGGTTATTTTCCATCTTGAATAGCAAATCCATTAGAGGTTTAACTGAAGTTTTGCACCTCTGATGAGTTCTCTTACAGTGTCAACTCCCTGGTCAGATTTCATCAGTTTTCCTTGTGTTGCCTGTCAAGAATCTGCAAGGAATGTAAATGCAATGTTATACATGTCCTCACCGTATTCCACCTTTCCATGTTCTTTTTTGTGTTTCCAAAGCAAAATATCTGCTGAAGGGAGAAAAATAAAGTTGTATAGGAGAACTAGAAATCCTATCAAGCAGTGTCTTTGGAACTTTCAAGGAAAGCTTTCCTTGAAATCTACAGCAAGTTTCCTGTCTGAAGCACTTAACCTTTGAGGGATTATTGGCTGGAATAAGGATGGAAATGTATAATAACATTAATATTCAACTACATATAGAAATAGCAGTACTGAGTTAAGGGAACAGTAGTTAAATGATATCTAAATTCCTAGGAAATAAAGTCTAGGAGGGAAACAGCAATAGCGAGAGAAGAAAGTATAGTACCTCCTATTTGAGCAGAAGGTGTCTGGTTACCTGTGATGAGGAATCTTACTATACTAAAATGTATTTGTTGCAAAAAAACTGAGGAAAATAAATTGTGAGGTGACTTTTTTATGAGAGCTGAAAAAAAGCAGTCGTGTTTTCTTGACTGTGTCTAAATAGAATCAGCACAAAATCTGTTCCAAGACCACAACTGAATAATTATGGTATGAATTTTTGGTTTCAAAAACTTCAGTCTAATAGCAGGAGAACATAAGGCAAGGACCAGCTGGTAAAATTTTGTTCTCCCCGGCACATTTCTTTTTAGACTGGACTCATTTTATTTCTTACTTTGAAGCTATTCGCAAACAGCTGCAATGAGAAGACAAGGAAGTCCATAAACTTAAAAATTCTATCAGATACCTCTTAGTCATATCACACCCTTTCTCCTGTCCTAAAACACGTATTATATACCCTTGTGGCAGGAGGATTGTGCAACTCTGATATAGACAATGTTCGCAAGTGAAATATTAGCACCTCTGAGACTGTAGGAGAGATTTGTGTGGGTGTGTAGATGCCTTGAGCATAGTGGTATTTTCAGAAATACTTAACTCTGTCTTACTTAACTGTGTCATTGATATCTCAATACCTGTACAAGTATGACACTTTGTTCTCTTTGCCTCTGTTCCCCCAGTTGTTTCCTAAGCACAGACTGTTAGTTTTCAGGTAGATGCTTTGAGCAGACAATTGTGATTTTTCTTCTGAAAAAAATTTTCCTTTTGTATGGTCCTTTAACTGTTCAGAGAAGGGTGAAAAACAGAGCTATATATGAAAGGAAAGCATTCACTGGTAGAACTATGAAACAATTGCAGCAAATCTAATCTTCTCAGAATACATCTCCACTTTATTGTTCTTGCCCTCAATAAATATTTAGGTTCAAGCTACACTTCAAATTTGCCCTGAGTCAGATTCCACCTGACGCAAATAATTTCTTTTGAATATCTTTAGGAAAAGGAAAAGGTACTTTAGGAAAAGGAGGTTATTTGCTATGTGGTGAAAGGCTGCTCAACCAAAGCTGGTAATGAAGAAAGAACAGAGAAGCTCCAGATGACCATAGCTCATCAAATGCTAATGCTGCCAGCATGCCTGCAAAACAAATCATTGCTTGTTACTGGAGTGTCATTTTGCAGTGCAACTGCACTCACTCAGGTCCGTGCAGTTGAAGGCTCTAGTGGACCAGCAAGGGAGTTCTAGCTCTAGACATCTACTTGGGTATCTTTGAGTTTCCTGCCGCACTTGTCTCAGCTGGTTTAGCTCAGTACACGAGGCTCTGCACTGTAGCAGGCTGTAGTGGAACCATGCTGCAGTGGGGTTAACTGTCCAAAAGTTGGGTAGTGGGGCAGGAACCCGTCCTGCCTTCCAAAGTAAGCCATCCCTGCTCATCACAGTCCTTATTCTCTTTTTCCATGTAGTTTCTAATCCTTCAGCAGATCTGTCCAGAGGAGTTTCCCATTCAACCTTCTTCCCACTCTCTTGTTCCCTGTCCCCTTCCACAGCAACATTTTTAGCTTCCAGGTCATCTCTTGTTTCTCCCTTATTGCTGGGCGAGTTTGTGTTTTTCCTTAAAATTTCCCCAAATTCCTTCTCTTTGCAAAAGTTGCTTTGTGGTGTCCTCATTTTTATTTTCCTCTCTATTCTTCACTATATTGTTATAAAATATATAGAGGAAAAAACCTGTGACTAAAGTTGTTCATATAACAACAAGTACAAGAATTACAGTAGTTAAAATAGTTATTTTAGGATAGATCCATCAGGTTCTGATGTCTCAAACCATACCTTTAAGGCAATGATTGGGCGTATTAATTGCTACAAGTAGCATACATTTTGGTAGAAAATATCAGCTATCTTTTAATAAAGGCAACAATAATAACACCTTTGAGACCACCTTGATTACTTTCAGAAATGGGATTGAAGGAAAATAATCAAGAAAACTTCTGACTCATGTCTCTTTAGAGTTATTTTAAATTTTTATCTTCAGTATCTAAGTAGGTTTCAATGTTTATTTTACAAAAAATATTTTTGTCAAATTTGCCTTTTTATGAAACATAAATGCTAAATATCCATTGTGTATCAGTTATCCCTTACATTCTTAGGTAAGTCAAAGTGAAAACCTACATAAAAGTCACTAAAATCAAGTACCAAACTGCAGGCATTATTCTCTTGTTGAAGGTGTTGGATTGGTTGTCAGCCTGAGAAATGTAGTTGTCCTTTAATCCAAACACCATTTTATGCACATAATAAAAGTGATTTCTATCCAGTAGTAACATCTAGCCATTGGCTCATAAATTCTCACCAACCCCATCTTGTTGTCCCTGATGAAGGACGTTCCTTTACTTGAAGCCAAGAGCAATCAGGTATTAAAATCACTTCCAGCAGGGACTCACATGGTGAATTATGAAACAACTGTAAGCATGGGAATTAACAGAGAAGGGCTGACTGGAACAGTTAAACCAAAGCAGACTAAGCTTCTAAGCTTGTTCTCTTCTGTGGTATCTCCTGAAATAAAATATAAAATTGTGTGTGTATGCATATGTATATAAATAAATGTGCGTGTGCATGAAAATGCAATGCTTCTCAAAATATTTTAGAAAATATTTTCATTGTGAAAGACAGATGAAAGTCTTTTGGCAATTTTGTTCATCTGTCAACCATTACTAAATGAAGAGTGAAGTCAGGTGATAGTAAATAATAATAATCATACTACAGACTGATTACTAGACAACTACTCAATAAACCTGGTTTATTGCAGCAGAGAAACTACTTTTCTGAAGCAGTTATGACCGCCTCTAAATCATTTTTCTAAGTAATGTGTCAATTCAGATTCCATAAAACTGTATTGCTCCAACTCAGAACACAATGTTTTTTAAGGATGCAGTTAAAACATGGCCAGATAGGGCTGACTTCCCCTAGAAGTTCATTGTCTTATAGGATTCTCCACAGTTTAAATTGAGCTTAGAGAGTCCTCATTGTAATTGCCTGAAGTTTTATTGCATCCAAACAGTATATAAGTTTTTTTAATGCTTTCTGCGGTGTGTTTTTCCATCCTAGATAACGGCTTTCTGCTTCGCTTGGAAATATTGGAAGGTAGGAGTGCTTGCTATACTGGGGTAGTGTTTCAGTGCAGGAAGGGCATGCTGTCCATTGTGGAAAGGGCCCATCTTCTCCAGGGGTCTAACTAAAAACTGGCCATCTTGGTCTCCTCTCTCTGAAGAGCTATAGAAATAGGTGAGTAATTTCATCTCCCTGATCTAAGGCACCTTCCTTAGAAGAGCATACATCCCCTTTTGGAAAGGTCCTATTCTCTCCATTGATTAGTGGGAGCCCACCTGATCATCTCAGACTGACAAAGTTGGATGAGCTGAATCTCATTTTACACTTGCGTGTTTTTGAGGTGGCTCTCTGATGTAACTGCATACAGGAAGGCAGTTGGAAGACTTTGGTCTGAACCATTTTGCTGGTGTTTTCCAAGTCTGTAGTGTGGTTCTAGACTGGCGTTGTTGGGGCATTTCCCAGGAATGTTGGCCAGTTGGTTTGGTCTTTTCCTTGTGGTATTCAGCTGGCCCAACTCTGGTGGCCATTTTTTTGTTGCCCTTGGCCTGCTGTCAGAGTAAGCAAATAGAACTTCCCATCACTTGGTCTGTGCCCTAGCAGTCCTTAGTATTGCTTAGGCCAGTTATGTAGGCTGTCTCTTCTTCCATTTTGGGTAGGAAAATTAACAAACCTTTTGGTTACAAGATTTCCCCAGCAGATGGATGGAAAAGAATGGGGAAGAACAGCTGTCCCTCTGTTTCCCCACCTCAGTAACAAACAGCTCTTGAGGAGAATGGACCAACGCTGGTCCCCTGCTCAGAGATCTATATCCTATTTAGGGAATATAATACAATTTGTCTGACAGATGTGACAGGGTCAGGAAGAGACAGAGAAAGAGTTATTGGGAGCAGAACTGTGAGTATGTGTATGTCAGGGAGGGAATTCAGCGTCTTGTAAGAAAACGCAGGAATATGAGGGAGAAAGGGGTGGTGGTAGATGAGTTGAAAAGGAATGGAAAAAGATGATTTGTGAAAAACAGAGAATAAGAGAACGGAGAACAAAATCTGAGGTGAATAAGACCAGAATGGGCTGCTAAGGAAAGGAACAGAACAGTTTTAAGGAGGAGAAGCACCTTGGGGTGAATGAGAGTTGATGGATAATGATATGAGTTCCTAAATTAAGGAGAAACTAACATAAGGATGAACTTTCTCCTAAAAAAGGAGGGAAGGCTCACCAAAACACATACTAAATTGAAAGGAGAAATGACTGAAATTAAAAGGTGGCTATCTAATTTGATAGAGCTGTTAATGCCAACATTTTACGATAGCTAACCTGAAATGTGTATTAACATTGCGTGCACTGCAGAATTGTAGGGTCTTGAAAAAATGCTGTTAAAACTTCCCTAGACAAGAGCACTAACATGGAGGTCTCTCATTCTCCGTAGCGCCAGGATGCTAGAGTAGGCAAAGGCAGTCCTAAAGCTTTTGGCAGTCTTTTAGGGATCCCTGTTGCTGATCATTAAGCAGCTTGAAGTTCAGAGTGAGCTCCTATACTTGCCATGATATCCAGTAGGGAGCCAATTTAGAGAGCAGGGGACAGGTGCATTATGTCCAGGCTCTAGCTTCCTCCAGGCCGATAGTTTTACATCTAGGTTGATTGTGTTGTTTTAAACCAATCAGGAGATCACGATGACTTATAAATCCGTTTTTTTTGGTTTTATGTTCTTTTTCCTGTGAGGGCAGAGGTGATATTGGAAATTAGTCTAGTATTTAAGGATTGTAAATTCAGATTAGGAGCTAATCACCCCAGTTGCTGGTGTTAGTGTTTACATTGGAATTGTTAATAACAGATAATTGGAATTGTTCTTAACAATTGTTAAAAAGATTAGCTATATATTTCTGATGTGCAGTTTATGTTTCTTTTTTTGGGGGGAGGGGGAGGGCAATGTTATTTCATAATACTTTCTAGCCATAGAAAGAGACCTCTCATCTTTTATTTTTTATAAAGACCAATTTAATTGTTCCATTGCCTTAACTTCCATAACCTAAGGGGTAGGGTTAGAAAGAATATGATATAAGCAAGTTAATTATTAAATAAATATTCCTGTTATTATATTGCTCTGAAGCAATATCTGCAAAACCTTCATTGTTATGTAATATTTTAATTATCATAACAAATACTGCACTGTTTGTCTCACACTTCATAGTTTTATAAGGTTTTACTACTTCTGTTCTATTAGTTTTCCATGCATAAATAGTGTTTTTATCTACTTGGATCCACATTTTATGACCTTGAATATCTGTGTGTCTTTGTATAGCAGAAAACAGAACAGGATCCCACTGGCATACTTAGTAATTATAAAGATTATAAGATTATAACAATACTTAGTTATTATAAGATTTAACTGTAATAGGTTAACCCTTTCAAAGTGTCACATCTGCCTTTGCGGACCAGCTTTCCCCTCTGAGTGGCATCTTTTATAAGGCAGGAGCGAAACACATTGCCATGAGTTAGCGTGGCTCATCCTGTGAGACGTATTCAGGACTGCAGGTCCAAGCTTGGAAGGAAAATAGGAGGCACGAAAAACCCTGAATTGCCTCATTGCAGTTCAAATGCATGCTGAACAAAGTATTCACTATCTTGCTTTGACAAGCCAAAATATTTCATTTGACTTAGGCTTTTTTTCCTAATGGAAAATTTGAGCAAATCTTTCATTTTGAGGACCTTCAATGGCTGGAAGTTTTGGGAGGTTTAGGTGTTTTTTGATTTTTGTGGGGGTTTTTTGGTTTTGGGTTTTGTTTTTTTTTTTTTTCCCACAGAGAGTTTTCTGTTTTACAGTCTGTGTAATTCTGCAGTCTTTGACAATAAGCCAATGTTTATGTGAATTTTAGGGATGTCCAGCAGCCCTGGAGTACCTTCTCTAGAACAAATGGGAATTTTTCAAAGTTGTCACTGTGGCTAGCATCTACACTGAATCCTAGAGAAATTTTAGAAATTGAAATTTGTCAGTTATTCCTGGAGTAACTGACCCATTTTAGGTAATCTAACAAATGTGGAAGTTCCTTGATTTTAGTAAAATGAGCAGATGAATACGTGCAGAATGCATTTACTGATATTTTTAATTGCCTTTCCTCAGGGGCTGAGAGGAATCTCAGCAGTTAGGGCTTGGAAGCCAAACTCAGTTTGGTGTTGTGGCTCTCACTTTTTTTCCCTTTTTTTTTTTCCCTTCCCCTCTGTGGGTTGCAACAGTTTCATTGACAGAAGTGTGGTGTACACATATGGGAGCTATAACATTAGCTGGTATGTTCTGTGTAGAACATGCCTTAGCATATGGGCAAGAGTGAAGTTGCTGTTTGGGTTTATGTCAGCTGTATGTATTTGTGAGCTGTGTTTTATTAAAGAGATTTCTAATTTTTTTTTAACATTAAATCATACAGTCATTCTCATAATTCCAAATGAAAAAGAAATGTAAGAAAATAAAGAAAAAAAATATTTTAAGAAATAGTTAAACCAGACCTTCATTTTGACAAGATCTTCCTTGTCTAAGTAAAATAAATCAGTGAAGTTCAGTTAGAGGTATACAGTGGAACTAATAATTAGCACTGAAAAAATACCTGAATAAAAATTACTTTGTATTATTCACAGTTTCGTTTTGTAATAATGTGTAACAAGCATGAAAAATGAAATTAATTATTCAAAGAAATGTCCTACAAAGCATTAGAAGTTCTTTTCCTGTTTTATTTTGTTTCCTAAAGAAACACAATTTTTAAAAATTATTTCTTGAAAATACTACTAGGTATATAATCTTCATCTTCTATATTAATTGTGGAATAGGATCTGGTTTAAATATATGGAGGTATAAATTCAGGATTGTGGCCATTTTAAAAATTAGCATGATTCTACTGAACTGTCTGATTCAGAAAGCTCTGTCTTGCCCAGAAGCTATGGACGCAATGCACTTTTTTAGCACATCTATACAAATTTGCCTTAAAAAGATTACTTTTCAGAACAGTGTGGCATATGTATAGATATAAAAGCACTAAAAAAATCAAATTAAACAGATTTATTTGAGACAAAGAGGTTATGGGGACACAGACATTTGACCTGAAGGATGTGCTGCTTTGTAGGTTTACATATTGACTCTTTAGCTTTTAAAGTGCAGTCTGAAATCTTAACTAGACCTATGAGTTGGGAAAACCAGTAAAACAGTGTGCTTACGCAGAGCGCTGGATGTCAGCACTAATTCTGAAATAATCTTCATCTCAATACATAGCAAAGTTATGCTACTGTACCTGAAACTGGATTACTGTATCTCTTCCTTTTGTCATCTTTTCAAATTAGAAGTAAAATATGATTACATTTAAATTTAAGCTTGTAGAGCTACCTTTGCTTAAAAAAAAATAAAAAATTGTTTTTCTCTATTTTTGAAACCATTGCTGATTTATTGAAAGGCATGTAACTAAAATGAAAGTAGAGATGTTAGCAACAGCTGGTATTGAAAGTCTTTGAAGAGGGGGAAAAATCCTTTTGTTTAAAGGCTTGTTTAAAAAAAACCAACCAGCCATTATCTACTATTTGCATGAATCTCAAATAAAGCAATCTTAAATGTAACTCTTAACTGAGAAATTGTAGAAATGGTGTTGCTTACTGTCTGTCCTAGATGATATTTGACATTTTTGTGTTAACAGTAACAAATTAACACATAAAAGAAAATTAATTGAAAACAAATTTGTAATCTGGACTCCGGCAACAGTATACAGCTTTGGTAAGACTGGAGAACCATTGAGAGTAATCTATGTTTCAGGCACACAATTATCTACTACATTAAAAAATGTGTATGTTTAATTTAAGTAGTAGATTATTTTGTTGTAACATCTTACTTATCTTTAAATATTTTACCAGTTATTTTTAAAGCAAATTCATTTCATTTGCTGCATAAGAGATCCCAGGAGACAAGCCACTTAAAGGTTTTCAGAGTTTTTGATATGTTTTATAGAATGCTTGAATTTCCTTTTTTTCTAAAGATTTGCTTTTCTCTCCAAAATAATGTTCTCTTTGAAACAACTTTGGAAGATTCTGTAAAAGTCTTGATGGTTGCAGTGCATTTACTGCTCTCTATCTCCGTTTTTACGGCATTTATTTTTTATGAAAACAATTACATAGAATGTTAAAGAATGGATGGGGAGAAGATAAGCAGCAGTGAGGGTTACAAGTACTGTGGTCAGCTGGGATAGCTGGATCTGAAAAAGGAAGGTATATAACTTGTAAAGAGAAAAAATAGAGATCTAAGAGAATAAAAGAATTAAAAGAGGAACTTAAACACATGAAGAAAGAGTCCCCAAAAGAAGTTGTTGTTGTCAGATGTGCAGGTTTTTCTCCTCTGCAGATATAGATTTATTTGGACGATCTACCAAGTGATGTTTTAATGAAGAGTACTGTAGTTGGCATGTATGCAAACTTCTGACTTTGACTGGTACATGTTAGTTATTTATCTCATGAATTGTTATTTAATTGCATAATATTACTTCCTATCCAGTAGCTGGAACAAATCATGGCTAGCAAATAGAATAAATTAGAAAGAACACAAGCATAGTTGAATAGGCATGACATTTGAAAAATTTTTGGAGCTGCTTGGTATAATTGTGGGTGTTCATCAGGAGCAAATTGACATAATGCCATTCACGCCAAAGGGTCTTTGCTTGGGTGACCCATTTGTTGACTGACATCCCCATTTCTCCCCTTCCACCCAGCTGTAACCAAATCTGTGTTCCTCATTCTGCATAAATGAAATTATTTCTTTTGCTATACTTGAAGCACGGCATGCAAAATGTCTCCCATCCTGCTCTACTGGCCCAGTTTCTCCAGTTCTGGGAGTCAGTGGGACACTGGAGGTCAGCAGTCAGTCTTCTTGCCTGGCATGAACTTTAAGAGTAAATGTCAGCAAGCTCTTAAGCTAGCAGTGGATTTCTTATCAAAGTTTAAGACCCTGATAAACCTCTTAGTGATGCTGTGGGAACGATCAACATGCTGTATGTATTTCCATTTTAGAAGAAGATAAACATAGGGACTTGACTGAAATAAACCAAGTACACAAGAAGTGCTGTGATCTTAGCAGTCTTTAAATTTCTCTAATGTGAACTGTCCATAAGAAGATTTGTCCTCTTAATCCTCGCTGGTTTTTAGACAATTTGTTGTCTTACAATTAAGTACAGATGGTTTGGAGCTGTAATGCTGATAAAAAAAAAAAAAAAAGATGCTTAGGATTGCTTCAATTTCCGGGTTGGGTTTTAACAGTAATCCATGTCTGAAACGTAACAAATCTGGTTTTATCTGATCTTTAATGCTCGTTTACAAATAGCTGACATATTTCAGTGATTAAAATATGTATATAAAATAATACCATTATCATATGTAGGGAAAGAGTAAATCTTTAAGAACGGTGGATAATAGCATACAGCTCTTCAGTTTGTGCTACTTGTGGCATAACTTGCTGCTTTCATTTAACCATGCAAGAAGGGTCTCCTGACACAGGGGAGGTTTGATTTTACAGATGGAATACCACTGTCAAGAAATTGGGTACCATGTGGGAAACTCTTCAATATAGTTATTTGAAGTGGAGAAAATAGCAGAAGACTCACAAAATTATTCACTTGCCAACTTCTTTTTAGGAAATTCTGTCTTTCTCTTCTTAAAACACAGACATGAGCAAACATATAAGTGTTAAGGCTGTGTAATACTTTGTTTCAAAGCAGGATAGCAACTCCTGATAGGTTTCAAATAACACCTTTGCCATGAGTCTATAAAATAAGCATTTGAAGCTGTTAAAAGAAATCCACTCCCTAACTGCTCCTCTGATTGTAGGTAGTCCTGTCCCCTTGCACCTGCTTTCAACAAATACTCTTGCCTTGGTCTTTATCAGGAGCTAAGCTGATAGACAGAAAACAGCATTTTCAGCAAGGAACTCACGCCACCTAAGACATGTCCTGAAGTTTGTATGTACCTTTGGCTTTTCAATGATATTTAAGGCAGTGATTCCCAATGTTAGGTGTCTAAGGTTAGCAGGGACGAGGAATAGAGCAAATGTGGGTTCAAGCAACCACCTTCTTATATTTTTATCCACGTTGGGTCTTACCATGCTCTGTGAATATTTAAATTTTCAGCTGCTGGTTGAACTGTTACTAGAATAACATTTAGCAAAATTTAAAGTAGTGGAATATGGCAACTTTTTCCTAACAGGAAATGATCCCAGAGTTGCGTATTTAGGATAGGTAGCTTCCATCCCTGATGAAATAACTATATCAACATAGAGAGAATATCATGCCAGATCATTTTAAAAGACATGTGAGTAATCACCTCTGTGTGATTTCTGACTGATGAGGCTATATTTTACAGCAGCCGTACATTGTCAGTCACAGTTTCTGTGTTGACCCTCTGCAGGTCTTAGCAAGACAAGAGCTTTTGAGTCAGCAGGAACCACCCCAGCACTGCTGTATTAGTAAATCATTGGATACACAATGCATACATGTTCAATGCAACTTGCATGAGATTGTATTTCGCTTGGGCCTAGTGCGTACTGTGTCAGGATGTATAAAATTCCTAAGATGGTGGAAGCTGATGCTGAATTATTTCTCATATTCAAAACATTCTTTTGGTGAAACATATGCTTGCCCTATAGTGGAGGTGTTAAAAGCCATAGTTCCTGATGGAGCAAAACTGTGAAAAGTTTTTTGCTAAAGACAACAATGTTATTTCATATTTGTTGAAGATTTTATTCTTTAATGCTTGAATATCAAAACGTAAGGGATTATTTTGTGTGAATTTACTTGTCTTTATTAACTTGCAGTTTGAAATATGAGGAATGTTGTTGATGCCGTTCTAAGTTCTTTAAAATCAGTGATTTAATAACATATGAGACCAAATTAGCCCTTTGACTGCTTCTGGATGAGAGGAGCAGGAAGTTGCTTAGGGAAGGAGTCAGCAGAGGATAGTCTGCAGATAAACAGCAACCCAGCCAAGACCATTTTGAACAAGCTGTGATGGAGGATCCCTGCTCCCTGCCCTCTCCTGGCAGCTCTCCACACTGACAGGTGCTTAAAGTCCAGAAAATATGGAAGTTTTCACTGCTGCTCTGCAGTAGCAGTCATCCGTTGTGGCAGTCTTTCTCTGCTTTACTGTCCTAGGTTGGCTGGCTCAAGGTCTCTTGCTGGCTTCCATGCTGTTTTGAGTGTTCCTGCTAGCTGCAGTGTTCCTGCCCTTACCTCCAGGGATGAACACATGCAAAGTGAGGAAAGTCACCTTTCCCTTCATAATCACTGCAGGAGTGATCTCTCTCACTTTTGTCCCCACAGGCAGATCCCGAGCATCTATTTACTCCTCACTTCCAGTGGTTTTTCCAGACTTTCGCTCTCACCCTGCTCCCTTTCAACAGTGAGAGTGCAGGCTTAAAAAGGAGGTGCCACGCTGTTCAGCCATGGGCAGACCAACAGAGATAACACCCACGCAAATTAGTCCCTTTGGTAATACAATCAAATAGAAGCCCTAAATGACACCCAGATCAGGAGGAAATTTTTTTTAATTATTATTTTTATTCAGTATTCAAAAGTTGTATGCCATGGAGGACAAAAGCAATGTCTGATCTGTGTCTAGGATCCACATTCCTGGATATCTTTGTCAGTATTAGCTGTCACGTTCAAATAAGCGTACTGGCAGGAAAGCACCCATTATGATGCCATTTTCCAAATCTGGTTGAGCCAGTGAAGAATCTTCTCAAAGGAATGGGTAGAGTCTGTGCCTGGACATAATTCCTCTGCATTTCAGGAATTTCTGTATCAAGTAAAATGGTGAGTCAGAGTTAAAACTGCATACAGAAATAGGTAGCCATGTCCTGACACCAAAATTATCATGAATTATTTTTTCTAAGGAAAAAGAAGAAAGCAAATCAGTTGCCTGGCTTTGCTTTGCTGCAGTAACTAAACAAACCCTGCAACATGCACAGGAGTTGACAGGTGAAGAAATGCATGCTTAGTTTTCGTTTTAGTTAGCTTTTTAAAAGGAAGGAATGGTCATGTTTGTAAAACACTCTAGTGCTCTGGTGAGGAACACAATATAAAAATAAAAGCTTAAAGATGAGGAAGAACCGGTTTCATTCAACTACAGCTCACACATTCAGAGAGCCAGTAATTATTTTAAGGACATTCCTGGGTTTTGATGCTTGATAACTTTCCTTATAAATACAAATAATGGAAAATCAAAAATAGGAAAAATAACATTGTAGCAAAACGTTATTGGAGGCCTGCTACCATAATAACTACATAATTCACAGGGAGCCTGCAAGACACTGTAGCTTTCTGCTTTCTTCTGAAGACAGCGAATCTGTAGTGAACTCTGTTTTCTTGCATGTTTTTCCAACCTGCTGCACAAACAAAACAGTATTTTCCACTCTCTATGTTAAATGGAAGTACTTTTATTTGGTCCAGAACACTGTGGCTAGAGATGTTATGTTCCGTAACACAGTGAAGAAAGTGCCTTCTTGCAACTGTTATAAAAAAAACTCATTACGTTTATATAATTATATGCTGAAAAGTTTCATTTTAAGTTCAGGCCAGCTCTTCTTGAAAGCCACTCTGACAATAGAGCCTGAATTTTGTTTCTGAAGCCAGGCACAAATCCCAGAGAGACATTCACAATATCATTTGCAACATGTGCTGAATAGTACTGTAGAAACCACAGCCAATGTCTAGGCCTTTTGAAATAATGAAGTGTCGTGATGACTACTCCAGCAGGGTATGCCAAAAGTGGGTTATTTTCCTGTTTGCAGAGAAGCAAGGTAAAGCAGATCGCCTGGGCCATTCCTTTCCAGCTCAGTCACAGCCGCGTATGCTGCTTTGAAGTGTAGATGGTGCAAGGAGAGCATACCTCATGTCTCCTTCACGGTGTTCGCAACAGCTCTTTGCTGGTTGGCAGTGCTGTGTTTCCTCCCTGTTTCTTGGTTTGATGAATGACTGGCAGTTGCAAGGGTATCTGCTGGGTCCTAGATTATTGTTTAATCATCTCTCACTGGCTTTTTTTGTATGCTGGGTGCCACTGTGTATTTGGGTACAGGATTCCAAGAACTAGGATCATCTTTTCTGTGTGGAGCTGCTTTGTAATAAAGCCATCTCTCAGAAAGAATATCTAGTTGTGCCATTTTTTGTTATATCCTTCTTTAAAAGAAAAATGTGTTTAAATTCCTGTTTCTATGGACACTGTTGGGTCCGTTCGCCTCTGTGTCTTGCCCAGTAGCTTGACTCATTACAGAATTAAGTGCATCTATGTTGACCTGTTTTAAGTCTTGCATATTTATTTCAAGGGAATGAATTGTTTCGTAATGCTACTATTCTAAAACAGACAGAGGTGGTGAAAAGAAATATGGGAAGATAATTTGGAGGAGTACTGTAGCAAACACAGGCTGTCTAGAGTGCTGTAGCTGTGTAAGACACTACAGATGGTGTAACTGGGTACAAGAGGCTCTTGTTTCAGTGATTTATGTCTGCCTATAGGTAATGATGTAGGATAATTGAGCACAAGAAACAGCAAAGGAAAAAAGTTTTCTGTCTTTTAAATCCCCTTTCTAGTTTATATCATAGATGAGATTTATAACTGAGATCTCTAAATTCAACATGGCTTGCTGCCAGTGAGATGCAAATCAGAGCCTGGCTTCTGCAGGCTTCAAAGCCAGGCAGAAAACAAGACACTGCATCTTTAAGAAGTGCTTATTTGGCATTTACTTATTTAGTTAAAGATCATTGCCAGGCAGAACTCCCGTGGGAGGAGTGGATGGCTCATTGGGCCTCATGGGGAGGGCGGTAATTAAACTCTGAAGGCAAGCAATGATGTTAAGCTAAAAGCTCATCTTTAAATAGTAATACACTTGCAATGTAAAGTGGAAGGCCCTCGGGTGCCTGTTGACATAGCGTTAGGAGCTGGCACTTTTTTATATAAAAGCTAAATTGAAGAAACTGTTATGAGCTCATCTGCATAAAGCAATATGATTCTGCCTGAGGGTGTGGGCAACAGGGAGTGATTAGCAAAACGTCTTTTTCCCTGCTACTCTGTTGCTCTGCTAACATGCCACTTGTCACTGAGAAATTTGAGATACCATATGCCAACCTGCATCTACAGAGTCCCCCTTGCTGATTGCACGTTGAAGAATTCCTCTTCAACGCATGAGGTGCTGTCAAAAAGCATTTCTGAGACTGCATGAAACATGCTGTAAAGAAAAATCTCGTGTTGCCTTCCTGTTTCTTCCTCTTCTGTTGCATCAAGCCCTTCCTAGTCACAACTTTAGATGTGAAGCAAAACGCGTTTACAGAGAAAGAACTGGATATACTTTGCTGACCTTCATCTCCTCCTCATCCCATGTGGGTTGGGCTTGCTTATACAGACTAACCTTCAGCGACTTGAGGCTCTAGTTCCCATAGAGAAGTATGAGACAACTTGATTTCCACAGAGATCTGGATGGGGCATTCGCTTTCCTTAAAATCAGTTTGAATTCCTTGTAGCTGTGTCTCCTGGGGCAAGGAGGGGATGCCCAATGGAACAATCCTAATAATTAAGAGAAAATGAACATCAAGCAATAATATAATTTCCTGTGATATCAGTTTCAGGGCTCAATTACTTAAAATAAATGAAATAAAGAATGCCATAAATTTTAGTTCAAGAGGCAATTTCTTGTTTTGAGGTAAAAATCACTTTTTCTGTTTTAACAAAACAACCCAAATTTTCTTTCTTAGCCTTTTGATTTTCATATCTGGTGTTGAGTGGAGGATTTAATTAGTATGTGTAGTTTGTGCATGTAAGCACACATCAAACTCTTCAGAAACATATTTTAATGTAACATTTCAATATCCTAGATAAATACTCTACCTGTAGTTCAGAACCGAAAAAAAGTGTTGGAATGTTTTCGCTTTCAGATTATTTTGGTTTTCTTTGAATGAATGTACAGATGTGGTAAAATACAAGGCTCTCTTAAGTCTTGTCTTCACAAAAGATATCCTGGTGGTTATTCTAGAAATCAGCCTGTGAAGCCATGGTATTATTTACTCAGGACTGTTGCCATTATTCTAAAATGTACCCTATCTATCAGCTGTTGTACGTATTTTAATAGAGACCTGATCTGTCCAATTGCTGCTAGATGACTCAGTCTACAGCCCAAATTATTTTGGGTGATCCTTGCAAACTTGTGCCTGTTCACATGCTGTGCCTCACTGTACTTATCTGCTGTGGAACTGCTGAAGAATGAACTGCTAGTTTTTTGTTACATGGAAAGAGACTGGCTTTACTGCACTGCATACACTGAAGGTCATTTCCTGAAAACATTCCCTTGGGCCTTTGAAACATGCTGTTTCAGAATACAAGGAAAAACACTTTTTTTATTTGCATGAACATCCATGCAGTTAAAATGCCAAACACAGTGTGACTCAGTGGTTGAACAGTGATGTCTGGACATTCATCATAAACTCATTGATTCTCATACAAGAATGATAGGGAGTAAGACAATTTCCATCTGTTCCGTACTAGGTGAGCAGTCTAAAAAGATCACATAGAGATGCTGTCCATAATGACAGGATGCCTATATATCAAATCCACTACATGGCTTATACTCTTGATTATTCTTCCAGTAATAAATCCAAACACTGGCAGGATGCTGAGGACAAACTAGGCTTTCATCTTTGTGAAGTTTTGTTCAGGCATTTAGCACCAATTCAGAGAATTCGGGCCATGAAGTCAGTCTGAAAGGAATGTGAAAGAGGATGCCCTCATAAAAAGAACTGAAACATAATGACAGGTTAGATTTGGAAAGCTGGTGTGGCTATCATGCCAATGCTGTTTCTAGCCTATGCATGGAGGGTTTCAGTGCCGCAGGCTGCCTGTATGCTGAGGGTGAGGGGGAAGGCTTGTTTATTCTTCTTCCCCTGTCATGTCACTCATGACAAGAAGAGACATGAAAAGCTCAAGGGGCTAATCAGTTTTTAGGCTCTGACCCATATTTTGAGTTAGCAATAATTATGAAATAAAGGAATTCTCATGTCTTATTATACCCATAAAACTGCACCACTTCCATAATTTCTCCAGACTTAACTCTTTATGACTGAGAAGTTAGCAGGCACTGTATTTTTTTGAAGAAACTAAACCATGGAAAGGAATGAAAATGAAATGCAGGTGATGATGCAAGTGTAAAGGTTTGGTGGTCTTGGGTTTTTTCAGGTTTGGTGGGGTTTTTTTGTTTGTTTTGGTTTTTTGAAGCTGTGCCAGGTGTCTTGAAGGCAGCAGGGAAAAGGAAGACAAGTGTACAGGCTGGCTGCCAGCACTTCCAAAAGATAAGATCAAGTTGGTTTTGGCAACACGTAGAACAGACCTGATAACATGCTTTCCACTCTGAAACATGAGAAACACCTGCATCTCTTGAACTCTAATGCTTTCGCTTTTTAACAAGGGTCTGTTTTGCACAGCCAAAGCTGGAAAAAGCAAGCAAACAAAAATACATCCATTGCAATTCCCAATGAATGTGATTGCTGCAACAGTAAGATTCTCCATTTCGTGAATTTATAAAACTCACGTGACCATAAAAAGCATCACAGTTGTGTGGAGTCATTCTCTTTGCAAGTTTCTTTAACTGTACTTTAATCTTTTCCCTGTGATCTGGGGCATGGGCTGAACAGTCCTGAAGTAGGAACCAAGAGTGCTCTCAAACATGACAAGAAGGTTTCTGCTTCATTTTATGCTAATTTCTTGTCTGGGGAAACTCTAGGAAGAGGCGGTTTCTGCTGTGGCTTTTCTTTGTATGCTACTGGATTTGATTTTATAGCAGATTGAGAAGGGCATCTGCTCATAGCACTTGTAAGCTTAGGACATTATATTGAAAGAAAAATATCCTTTAATGTATCATGAGACAAAGCTTAAAAAAAATCCTGTTAGTGTCAGCGATGGTACTTATTTCTCTTGTCCTCCCTCTCTCTGTTCTTCTTTTGCTCTAGCGGCTTTGACCATTGATGCTAATTAGTACTGAAAAGGACATTTTTGGCAAGGCTTTTAAATACAGCTTTTATCTTCTCTAGCAACAGACAAAGTTGTATTTAATGGTATTTGACATCTAAGAGTGACTGCAATGTCTTTTTTCTGTTGATTTTTTTTTTCCTAAAGGAGTTCCTTATTCTTCTAATTTATTAAGAAATCAGATGTACTTTTATTCTCAACTTACTTCTATACTTGCTGAGAACACACTGTGTTTACCTGAGTGTACAATATTGAAAAGAAAATAAGAATTGTATTAGTGTTGCACTGAGTGTTCAACATCAGAAGATTTCCTTTTATTAGGTTTACATTGCGTATTCTGTTGAGCTACTGCTTTTGATATACATA
Source organism: Larus michahellis (assembly GCF_964199755.1). Taxonomy (NCBI): domain Eukaryota; kingdom Metazoa; phylum Chordata; class Aves; order Charadriiformes; family Laridae; genus Larus; species Larus michahellis. The sequence continues at coordinate 124,578,433 of NC_133896.1, read as the reverse complement.
TCTTTTAAAATCATTAAATGATGTATTTTTACACCCTTTACTGTGAAGGTGGTGAGGCACTGGAACAGGTTGCCTAGGGAAGTTGTGGGTGCCCTGGCAGTGTTCAAGGCCAGGCTGGATGGGGCTTTGAGCAGCCTGGTCTAGTGGGAGGTGTCCCTGCCCATGGCAGGGGGGTTGGAACTAGATCATCTTCGAGGTCCCTTCCAACACAAACCATTCTATAATTCTGTTTTCTTCTTTTAAAGGTTTTAAGAAAAATCCTCACAGCACCATCTAGTTATTGGCCTATATAGTGTAGTTGGTATACAGTTGCAAGAGACTCATGGGAAATAGTTGATCCAAATCATTACTTGCCTATCTGCAATGGTATTTTTGCCATGCGTCACTGTAACTGTTTTCTTTAGAGGGGTATTTCTGTGTGGACTTTGATTTTGGCCAGGCAGCATTGCCAGATGTGACTGTGCTAGTGTTACATTACACTGGATAAAAATTTCTAGAAACAGTAGCAATAAAATGACTACAGCCTTCAGAAACAATGAACTGTCTAGGTATTTAACATGGATCCTACTTGCAGACTTCTTTCTGTTTCTATTTCATGAAAGGTGTGTCCCAAATTTAGGCAATCTATTTCTGCTATGACAAACCATTAATTTTTCCTACTTTTAATCATTTATATTGTAAACCGCTAGAACAAAGCTGAACAGGATGTAGAACACAACAAAATAGAAAGAGCACCTCCTGGTAAGATACTGGACAGACATATGTTAGATTCAGTTGATGGCTAAGTCTAGATTTGGTTGCAGGGTGGAAATAAGTAGTCTGTAGAAATAAATGCATTCTCCTTTGCCCATCTTCCTCTTTCATTGTTTCCTATAATTCTCCTAAACTGCTAGAGCTCATGTTAAGACTAAATTTTGGGAGGCAGGCTCAATACTTTCTATCTCTACTAGACAAGGCAGTTCTGCAACCTGGAACTCTTTTAGGCTACTTTCAAATGCTTTCGCCTTCCGTCTCTCTCTGGGGTTTAGCTGCCCAAACCAAAAGCATGTGATATCAGTGCACACCATCATGTGGACTTTCGTGAACTTTTGGCTAGGGTTCTTGGCCCTGCAGGGGTTATAGCCATCTGTCATCAGAGAATGATCTAACTTACACTGGCAAACTGGCCCAAGGAAAGGAAATATAAGATGAGCTTTCTCTCATTTTTTGCATTTCTCAGCTGCACAGCGTGGTCTGCCACAGCCCAGAGGTATGATTATGGTTGTAACTGTTGGACTAAATCATGGATATGGCATGTCAGCAAATCTCAGGAATTTTCCCCCCTCAGTTCTCTGTTTGCAGGTTTGACTTTTGAGACTGGTTCCACTGAAATAATTTTCATTTAAATTCTGTTCTTTTCCCAGAAATATTTTATTTCAAAGCACCTAAGCAAAACACAGTTCCCTAGCTCTGCACTGCCTTATTGGAGTTCCAGCTTGGAGGCTTCCCCATAGGCACGGTTTGTTTGAGCAACTTATTTCTCAGAAGACACCAGAGATTTATTTTGGTCAGCTGTTTGGATTACAGCAGATACAGCTGGATTAAAAAGCTCTGCACAGGAAATAATAATGCCATTTGGCTCTCAAATTTCAGTTCCCACAAGCAATGCGTGTGCCCTGCAAGAAGCATAGCTACATTACCCCTGGGAAGTGCAAATCTTCAAGGAGTTGTTCTGTAGGTGAGAATGGTGATCCAAACCTCAGATTCCATGATACTTATGCTTATTTTTTGAACAGACAGAAAACAAGAGTTTAGTTTTATTAAAAAAAAAAAAAGTTTTGGGAATGCTGAAATGTTTCATTTTGTTGGGACCTTAAAGTTACATATTTCAGAAATTAGAGCCTTTTTTACCTGAATACCTGTTCAGTGAAGAACATTGATGTGTCAGCTTCTAGCCCCTATACAACATTATCAGATGCTGAAATGTGGTAATTTCTGATGAGCTGGAAATTCTGTGTTTTGCACAGAAGTGCAAGCTTCTGTCAGAAGTGAGCTACTTTTTGTAATTTCATGTTTTGCATTTTATATATGTCTATATTTACTGTGTGACACATCAGCAGCACATGCTAACTGATGCTCCTGCTAACTAATAATTGGCATGGTGTACATAATTGTTCACATACTGAATTAGATATAAAATATTTCCCATATGAAATGTAATTACTGTGACTCAATAATCATTGTAAGAAGAACTGTTATGCTTTTCTATATATACAGCTTTTCTTTGGGGATGAGAATAACATAATAATCAGCATTTGGCAGGTGGGACAATCCCTATATTCTGGAGTTGAAATTTGTAGCAGTTCACATCAACTCAGATGCTTAAATGAATATTGGGTTCAGCAGAATTTGGGATAATGCTGTCACTAGAGTGAAATTCTGCCATGAAAGACCTTTAAATTAAGCTTTTTGAACCTAATCCAATAATCTAATGGAGTGATTGAAAAGTCTCCCATTGAGTTGAATAGGCTTTGGGCCATTAGCTTTCAGAGCAGCAGTCCTGCATTGGAGCTTCTCGGGGGGGTGGTAACTAAAAACCTTCTCTTCTGTCAGATTGTAGAGCCAGCTTTTAATATAGCTTTTAGCTGGGATCATATTTTCAAACAGGTGCCTAAAGTATTCCTGTCAAATCAGGGTGCAGAAATTTTGTATGCCCAGTGTAGGTGCCTGTGTTTGAAAATTTGGTTCTAAGAGTCATTACTCTTTGATTTGTAATACCTTTTATATACCAAATCATTCTTTTTTAGAGTGATTCTCTGCAGTCAGAATTAAGATATCCAGTCAGGAAAGTCAAAGAAACAAAAAGGACAAGTGTTTAAATGTCTTTTCGGTTCCTAATTCTGCTCTTTAAAGCCAAATGTTCCTGCTTGGTGAAAAGGCAGTAAAGGAAGAGAACCTTGAAACCTAAGGAAGCACAGAGACCTCTTCCACTTCCTAATATCAGTATTTTTACTTGTAGTTTCTGCTTGATTGGTTTTTGTTGGGGTTTTATTTTTTTTTTTATTTCATTTGGTTTTTGGTTGGTTGTCTGTTTTTCCAGCAAATATATTCTTCCATCACTTCTGACTTTCTGTCTTTTTTTAAACCCTGCTATATTAAACCCATAAACTCATTTGGACCCAGAGGGTATTGCAGGAATTAGTTGCTTTTTTTTCAGCTTTCTTTTTGTGTTGATGGAATTTTATCTGTTTGTATTCCTGAGATTTACGTATCTGCCAACTCATCATTACCATAGGGAGATACCTTTATTTCATGCTTATTTTAAGCCCTGTTTCAAACAGTTTCTTATTATGTATGAATGACCCCAAATATTGTTATACCTTAGTCAGAGTAGCCCACTGGACCACCTAAGCTTGAGATGAACCTTTGACCTTGCCCCTGACTTGTTGCAATTTTAAATAAAATTTGATTCCTGGCATTTCTACACATTACACGGTAATGGCATTTCAGCACCTCTAGCAGTAATTTAGAACAGATATTCATGGGCAAAAAGGTCTTCAGCGTTCCAAAGGGCTGTTGGAGTATGGCAGTAATCTGGTTAGTTTTCAGCTATTTTTTGAGAGGGATAAGGAATTTTCCTGTTAAGTTTTCAGAGATGCTTTTTCTGAAGTGCTGTTCTGGCTCAATCAGAGTAAAGTATTTGACATTCAAATCATTTGCCTATATAGTCCACTGGAAAACACAGATAACTCTTGGTAAATTGTCCTTATTGATTCTTTAAAAGGATAAAAGAATGGAAATAAGAATTTCAGGATCTTCTTGGGATGACCTCAACACAAGATAAAATGAAATGCTAAAAAATGTAGACCATTTAAGCAACAAATTTAAATAATAAAGGGCATGGAAAGAGAGGGATACTAAGGGCATTAAAGATTCTTTTGCAGTAGCAAAATGTTATATGTCATCTCAGATAAGTACGTATATCAGTTCCTGATTTTCTGGATCTTTGTCAGAAACCACTGAGTTTTCAGTGAACCCATCAAATAAAAGAGTTCTAGACATATACAGTATGCATATACATAAGTTCATGTATAAAATAAGAGGGAAAAATATGTTTCTAGAGAAAAAAGTCTTACTTTTTAAATTTTGTTGATTATTTCATCTTACTGATAATACCTAATATTAATCTTAATAGTAATGAAGTTCGTGGCTTTACTTAATATCCAGGATTTCTGCAAAAAGATGAGAGAGAACCTATTTTATGTTTCACATTGACAAGAGACAGAATATAGCAAAATAATCATTACTATCAGGAATGACTGAACTAGACTGAAAAACTAGTTGCACTGAAATCAAAAACTACCACCAACTTCTCCCCAGAGCTAGTATATTATTTGCAGATTTTTTTCCCTCTCTACAATGTTACTGTGGTCTTATCTCAGGGCTCTTTTAAATCAAATTCCACTCCTTATAGGAGGTAGCAAAAGACAGTACAAAGCATGAAGACCACTGTCATTAATCAGTGCAATTAACATTAAAGAAATAAAAAATAAAACATGTCCTTTTTGGCATTTAAATGAGGCATACGTTCTCAGGACTCGCAGACCAGCTACTTCCAAATGCGTGATGCCACTTAACAGCTACAGAAAATAGGGGGTGATGGAGGGAAATATATGAATATTACTGAGTACTGAAGAGCTTTTATTACTCTGTGAAATGTGAAGCTCAGTGATTTCCTGCAAATCCCACCAAGTGTACAGTTCAGTTACCTCCTTGTGCGGTCTCTGGTAAAACATCAGTGGGTTCCAAGGTGGCCTAATTTCTGTCATGTGTGCAAAGATTAAGTGTGTTTTGAATATTTGGGATGTCTTCATGTTTGTAGCAGAGCAAGGAGATAATCCTGAAATTAGAGAGGATCCTTCTGATGTCTTAATGAAAGGCTATTCAAAATTGGCTGAGCTGTAATCTGTAAAACTTGCCATTTGCAGTAGATGTTACACTCCACAGAGCTTGTTAGATCCTTGCTGTTAAGGGAAAATGGGAACCTTCTGTTTGCACCGAACATGTCTCAACCACACTAAGCCTTTGCGATGACACACCCTAGAGCCAATGCTCTCAGGTGTTTCCCTGCTCCTTGTTAGAGGTGTCGGAGAAAACCACTGATATGGTCATAATAAAGCATTGCTGCAGGTTTGTTATATAGATTGCCCCTGTTTTTTGCTACCCTTCCTACAACTTTGGCAACCATCCTTCCAAGAGCTAATACCTGCCCTAATGCTTTTCAGCCAAGAATTCTTAGATCTAGTGATATCCATTTGCAGCATTGCCTGGAATTGTTGGTGTGCATCCTGCTGTGCAATGAAAAAGAGATTGCTTAAAACAAAGACAGGATGTAAGTATAGCAGCGTTTAATGGTGATCGAGACCTTGAAGATGCAAGGAAAAGGGAAAGAACAAGATCATATCAGATATTTCATCTCGGGCATTGTCCAATTTCTGGTTGCCTGCTTGCTTTCGTAACCCAAATAAAATGTCAGTATACATTTTTAAGTGCATTTTCCTACACAGAAAAGAATATCTTTTCTGAGCTATTCTGAAAATAGCTTAAATAATATCTTTATCATATGCACCACTTAAGGTCCCGTATGAGTTATCAGTTGGGCTTTGGACATCTAGGTGCACAACAACATTGTCCTTGAAGGATTTAGGTGGGAAAAGGTGGCAGCAAAAGAGTATTTTTCTTTATAGAGCTTCAGCAACTAGCTGGGCGTTCAGAAAATCCTGTGTACCAATGATTTCAGAGAGGAATCCCAAGGTACGTTCAAGTTCAGAGAAAAGCCTTTCTGTACTGGTTATAGATCTTTTCCATCCCTTTTTCTTTTCTGGTTTTGCTGCATTTTGTCCTTTTTCATTTTACATGTGCCCTTTGCATGATCCACCTGCTATGAGTTCTTCTGACCTCTGTATCCAGGTCAGCTGTTTTGCCCTCTACTTCCGCATTGCCTGGATGGAAGTAGAGAGGAATATCAGTTGCACAAACAATGCGGTCTCTATCTGACCTGCTGACACCTTGCTCCCATGGAGGAACAGTACAGATTGAGTACTGGAGGCTTTAACCACTACCTTGTATTGACCATAGTCATCTCTATTTTGGTATAAGTACAGAATTGCAAACATTTATTTTCAGTGACAAAGGGATAATTGTAAACAGTAATCCAGAAGTAACTGTATTGCAAAATATTTTTTGTTTCACAGTGAATTTTCCCATTTGTAGAGAAGCTATTGTTGAGTTTCAACATCCTGAGCCATATTTTTGTTTCCTTGTGGCACTACTTCTACATACTTGTTTGGATAGGATATTAGTATTCTTGTTGCATATACACAACTGTGCAGTCTTCTTGGAGTTATCTATTACTTCAGAATTTATGAAGACAAAATATGAGGCATGTATTATCATGCAGAAATAAGAGAGAGAGAGGAGAATCAGAGAGGAAGTAAAAGTGAGTTGGGCCAAATCTTATGCTCTTCCATTTTAGTCTCTTTGTTCCTGCATTCTGTTCTTATTGCTGATGTCACGCTGTTCTAATTTTCTTTGGTTGTCAGAGTAACTATCATTTTGGGCCATCTGGTCATCTTAAATAAATAAGGATGTCAAGTGAAGGAGAGTCAAAGAAACTAGACAGAGGGAGTATTAAAAAGGCACATGATTCATATCAGTAAATCTGTCATGTAAACTTTGATAATTAATTTGCACCAAGGTTAAGTTTTGTGCCTGGTTCTCCTAGACACTGTCATTAGACTCTAAATGGATATCCTCATGCATCCAGTTTAGCTCTGATTTTCATTTTAAATGCTATGTTTTAATGGGAGCCCAAACCGATGAATTTTGCTATAGGTACAAATTACAATCTTTAGTTTATTCAGAGTCAAGCGGTATCACTTGGGTGAAACACTGCCAGAGTTGTGGAAAATTGGGAACAACTAAATAGCCGAAACACAAAATGTATTTTCCTTCTGACTTCTCTGTAGACAGATCATAATCTCCAAAGATGTTAATAGCTATTCACAGCTTGGTTGTCACCATTATTTGTTTCTCTTTCACTTGTGAATGAAGATGGTTTCAGAATGTCAAGCTTGTTCCTAAATGCCTTCCAGATATGATGGCATTTTAGGAAAAATGAAGCCTACTCCAGAGGAGGAGAACATTTCCCTTAGATCTGGTACAAGAAAACATGGCCAAGGATAGGGGAAAAAACCCAAGTAGGCTAATTACTTATTTATTCCCTGTTTCCCTATTCAGATTTTATTTGAATTTCTGGTCATTTGAATTTCTGTTCATTTGTTTTAAGTCCTCAAGATAGTTCTGTATCTAAATCCCTATTAGGAATCCTAGTGTTCATAACAGCTTTGAACTTTGAACCAGAGCTTTTTTTTCGTAGTGACACAGTGCATATATTTTGAATGGGTAATATTTTATATTTCTTTGGAAATTATGTTAGAGATACCTCCTTCTCATGTCTTGCAGAATTATAAATTATCTTGAAGGGGTCCTCCAGAAGCTAATCCAATTCAACCCCATGTTCAGAAAAGGTCTAATTAGATCAGATTTTTCAGGGCTATGACTAGTCAAATCTTGAACGCCTCCGAGAACAGAGATCCCACCACTTCTCTGGGCCTCTGTTCCAGTATTTAACCTCATGGCAAAAAAAATAATTGTTCTATCACTGCACACCTCCAAAAACTTCTAGCTCCAGTGTCTGTGTTTTCTCTGATCTGAGAGGTCCAGAGAGCAATAAGATCTCCCTTTCACCTTCTCCAGCCTGAATGGGCCCACTTCTTTCAGCCTCTCCTCATGCACCATGTTTTCCAATCCCTTGACCTCCTCTGGGCTCACTCCAGTATGTCAATATCATTCTGCATTATCCCAGTCCGTGGCTGGGTGCAATAACTGTTGCCGCAGAGCAATATGCTGTGTGTGGGTGGAGTAAAAAACTCTACCTGCTGGGAAAATTTCCATTAAAAGCTTCCAACCATATGAGAATTTGCTGCTTTACTGCCATAAACAAATAACATGTCCTCCTCAGCAATACTGATATTAGAAGTTTGCATTTTAGTGCAAAGAGCTGAATAAAAACTTTACTGCAGTTTGGTTTTGAAGAAGCTAACAGCAAACCATGCTTTTCAGCTTTCAGGGGAACTGCCTCCGACTCCCACTTCTTTCCTTTTTTTATACTCAGCAAGAACTGTAGGTGAGCAGTTCAGAGTTTTGCTGACACACCAACACCTATAAAATAGTATGTTGTACCGATGCGTGAAAAGCACTCAGCATTAAGTTCTTGAAATAATCAATTATTTAGCAGCTCATCACATTTACTGTCCACTGAAGGATCTTTATAGCAATAATGAGGTCACTGCAATCAGATCCTCTTCTTTTGGCATTTCATCTACAAAGCCTGCATACAGCCACAAAAAAACTTAAAAGACTGCAGTTTGGAATCTGGTCTAGTCTCAGCAGGAGATGATTGCTTTTGAATTCTCCTTATCTGGATACCTTCTTGTACGATAAAGTACTCAGACTTGCAAAAGAAAGGGGCCTTTGGTCATTAGAAACAGTGTCTATGCATTGACTTCACTGGTCTTGAATCAGGCCTGTGGAATATTGTTGGATATTCTCTAGTAGGTGGGAAAGCTAGTTGGAAAATTGCATTCAAGGAACTTTGGGAAGCAGCCTTTTTGAGTTAAAAAAGGAATACCTTTTAAGCATTATATGGCATATCCTCCCTAAAAGAAAAGATTCTTTTAGAAGAACAGCAGTCAAGAAATGAGTCCAAAATATTGGCATTTAAGCATCTTCCTGAAATTTTTGAGAATTTTTTTTTTTTAAGCAAAAAGGAATCATTTTCAAGGATCAGTGATTAATAATTATTCTTTATTTTCCTAGCCTTCTTAAGGAGACTGCATTTGGTGTTAGTGAGACAATAATAGGAACACCATATGGGATTGGAGAATTATCCTCATGAGGGTGGGTAAAGAATTGTTTGATATTATTTGTTAGATTAAGGGTATGAAAAGCAGTGAAATCTGGGGAGTGGGTTTGAAACAACAAGGTCATTTGGTGCGTTGCTGGGTCTTTGTGCTTTTCTGACAAGGGAGGCTTGTGCACGGTGAGCAGAGCGTGCAGGTGCAGGCACGTGCCTACGGCTGGCGGAGTGACTGTTCTTCCTTATGGTTACAGCCTGCTTCTGCAGACCTACCTTCATTTGTTACTGGTCAAAACGTGTCAAACACTTTATTTTGTAAACATATCTTAAAGAGCTAAAAAATGGAGATTTTTGTTCTTTATTTTCCCCTCCCCTTGTTTTCTCTGCAATATATGAGGAGGGTTTGAAACTTGGTTTGCTCTAATCTGAGATAGTTCTTGTTCCTTTCACAATGAGAATTGAAACGTTTGACAGAGAATGGTTAATGGCTGCAGGAGAACTAACAACAAAATGGTGTGGGAGAAGGGGATTGGTGAACTGAGAAGAAAGAAGAAAAAAAGGCATAATTGGAGTTGCTCTTTTTTTTTTTTCAATTTTCATATATTAAATATAGCTTATAGATAATAAAAATAGCTAATAGATACTCTAGAGAAAACTTTATTTGTGAAAATTTTCAGAAAGATCAGAGATTTCCTGCAGAAAAAGCAAAGCCCAAGTTAGACTTTTCTAAGGTTAAAAATGCAAGCAGAAACATGTATTAGCTTGTAGTCAGACAGACTGATAGGTTGACAAAAAGTGTGATGTATGGTTGCGGTGAGAATTCTGCATTGCATGTCAACAAAGAAATATTTATTGGCACTACGTTATATTTATGGATGCAATACCACAGCCTGAATATAGTGCCATCTTAAAATACAGTGCTAGAACTCATTAAATACAAGTAGAAAATTTGAAATACAGTTTACTCCTAGAGATGTCTTGCTATTCACTAGTCCTTCATGTTAAAATCGTATTAAATACAGGAGGTTGGATTCAAGTTCCTCACCATGGAACTCCACTGAAGCTGATGAATTTCCCATATTACTTTGGCCCTGAATCAGCTGAAAGCAACAAGGGGTGTTGGTAAATGTCAGCCCAAGTTTACAGGTCACAATTCCAGAACCAAAGCAAAAACATTTATGCTGATCTGGGGAAAGAGTGACCTTGTTGACAAATAAATCTGAGATAGTATGGCTCCTGTCAAGGCCTGAAAGATCTGAATATTACATAGCTGTGATAAATGCAATTTCTTGTTATACACAGCATGCTGAAATGGCCCAGGATCCTGGAAGGTCTGATCGCCAGTGAGTTACAAATATGCCCCCTAGCCTTTTCAGAAAGCAAACCCTCTTATTTGCATTATTAGATGCAACTCATCTAGATACATCATCTAGAAACAATTCAAGTAGCTTTAAAAATGTTGTTTTTAACTAGTACGATATGTAGATAACTTGAATGGATTTGAAACCTGAACTGAATAGTCATAGCGCTCGTATGTACCAGTGTATAACTTCCAGACAGACACACCTTCAGTTCAATAACTAAGGTGAATTTGCATTAAATTAGAGGTATGCCTGATTTGACTTCAGTTACTCAAGTACTAAATGTGCAGCTTCATTCTTAAGTATTGCAGGTCTCAGATAGGTTTCTGCATTCTCCTCGGGTTTCATGAATGCCAGTGCCCCGACTCGGTGGGTTACAGCCGCATCAACTGTGCTTAAGCATGCTGCAGTCAGGCTTTAGTTTGTGCATGGAGTCAGTGCGTGTACAGTGCTCCCTGATGCATCTGGTAGAAAAATTAGGCCTCATTTGTATATCAAGCTGTGGTTTCATCCTTTGCACTAGGAATATAAAAGAAAATTATGGAACTCAGCAGATACGCTCGTTTATGGGGAAAAATAAAAGCAATAACCAAAACAGGAATGAAATCCTTGCCCCGCTGGAGAGCATGGCATTTTTTGTGTTGATTCCAGTGTGACAAGATTTCAGTCATAATCATAAAGGAGTCCATAAGAAGCTTTCTCAGAGAAATATCCTTTCCTCACCTTTCTTTCCGTATTTTCTGACTCTCAGGGCAATACGCAGTTGTGAAATCTTCTATCCCATTAAGCAAATCAGATAAACATGGTTATGTCTAAATGCATTTATGAACAAAATGATTTTTCCATGGTTTTAAGCTAAGATGTTTCTTCAGATATCTGCATTAATCTTTAAGCTAAGGAGAGAGTAAATGGGAAGTGCTGGTGCATGTAGTTAAATATTTATTAAAGTAGATGTGGAACTAAATGAGAAAAAGTGAAGAAAACGCGAAGACCTGGAGGGGCAATAGTGTTTAGATTTATCTAAATCTAAAGAATATTTCAGCAGCAAGAAAAAGCCTCATTTTCCTTCCTTGATCAGTTTGTAGCTGTTAAAGTGCTGACAGCCAGTATATTGGAAGATCTTTCCTCCCCTCCGAGATTTGAGTGGGAGATAAAATTACCACAATAGGAAAAACAGTGGGAACTCAACTACACTAAAAGAAGAAAAAAACAGACCAAAACCACCCACAAAATCCTATACACTGTGCCACAAAGTGCTTATCAGTTTTTAACTTCTTATATGAAGGGCACAAGCCCTACTGGCTTCTGGTAAGACTTGTGCTTCTAATCCGTTTAGATAAAAATCCCAACCTGTTGTGGATTTGTCTTTCACCAGCATCCCTGCCTCCAGAGGAGTGTATATGGGCGGTATTCCTCTTCGTGCAGAAATCATATGGTAATCGATTGTACTTAATCAATGCATTTCTAACTTCTTATTGTGGTTTGTCTGTCTGCAATGAGCATGGTAATACTCTGCAGACATTTTGAGTTCTCGGCTTTTTGTCAAACTGAGGTAAATTCTGAGGTTTACAGCTCCTTTGCTTTTTACTGAAGTCTTTAGGCTAGTACAGAAAATAAACATTACTGACTGTGTCAATAATACTTCCTTTTTCTGAAATCCTCCCCCTGCGAAAACATGATTTGCAACACTTTCAGTGACTTCATACTTAGACGATTTGAAGAGTCCAAGGTTAACGTACTGTCTGATAAAATGATACTGATTTTATGACTGGATGGAAATGTCTCCTTGACTTTTTTTAAAGATGGAGACAGGCTGGGGTGGGGAGGTCTCTTTTGGAACTGCATCATCTTGAGGCACATAAATTTCACTTCTAGGGCTACTGTTGTCATGCAGCTGGAGAGCGTGTCTTTTTTTTTGCATAGCTCTGTGGCTTTGGATCATATGCAAAACTGTAAATTCCTTTCTTACAAATCTGTAAGACTTATGTGCATTTATTATATTTTTTTAATAATGCAAATTATGTTAAAGACAGCAAACAGAACTCTCCCCACTGCCTTTTGAAAGAGGCACATTTTTGTGAAGTTTGGTCAGAATGGAAAACGCAATGGAAAATCCATGGTAGTCAACAACAGACAAGAATGACATGTGGATTTTTATTTTTCACCTGCTTCCCATTTAGGAAGAGAAAATCAAGTGGTTTGTTCATAAATGACCATTATCTGAAATAGATGCAGATAACTTTTTATCTCTCTCCAAGAGGCCTCCTTGTCGTTCTTTCTTGTTCTTGAAGATTCTTCCCAAGCTGACTTCTGTACTGGGGCAAATCTAAATACGCAAAGACAGAACAAAAAAAGAGAAGTTATTCTATTTCCATGGCAACATCAATTCACATTCTGCAGGTACAACAGCTGCCAGTTAGTCCACTCACTAAATGAAAGCTCCTGAAGGGTCTTTATACTGTAACATTTGGCCAAAAATAACTTGGCATGCCACAGTTTTCCCACAAACCCACCGAGAGAGGGAGATTAAACTGACTGGCAAGCAGACTGTCAACTTGCTTAGTGTCTTCATGCTAAGAGGAAGAAAACAGCCTCTAAACATTTAAGAGGGAAAAAAAGAATGTTTATGGTTGGCACATTATATTCATGGCCTAAAAGGTAAAATATTTATGCTGTTGAAAGGAATATGAAATGTCTTCTGTCTCATTCACCCCAAGGGCATCAGGTAATTTGTTTTCCAGCAGAAAACTATTGTAATTACATACATTCTGATTTGGAATTAATTAGCATTTTTTGAAGCTACAGTGACAAACCTAGGCAGTTGCTTGAAATGAATTTTAATGGAAGTAAATCAGCTTCTCTTAGTCAGACTTGGACTTTCTAGAGACGTTTTCTGAGGGAGACATAAAATTATTACTTTCATAACCATTTTATGATGAAGTTCTGTCAGTAATTAGATATTACCACATGATACTAAAATTGGTATCACTGTTACCTGTCTTCAGCAGATCTTAATGTGAAGCAGGTGTTGTATGAGCACTTCATAAGAGTATTCAATATGAGGCAGTAAGAAAAAAATGTAAGGCTTTTTTTGGCAATTGCATAGGTAGTGTTCAGACCTGTAATTACAACTGATTAACTTAATTAAAACTGGGACAGACAATCCTGAGCTGATTTTTTAGAAACCTGTGCAAATAGGCCATCATCAAGAAGGAGTTGGTGTGATGTCTTTTTTAATGGTAGTCTTGGGAAAGTGACTGCAATATACTGAAAATCAGCTCCTGCTGGAGAAAAAGTGGGCATTTAACCATTTACACCTAGACAGAAATAAAAGGATTCCTTAAGGGAAGTGGTTAAATCTTTCCGATTTAAATTTGTAAAGCAAATAATTTAAATTAATGATAGCATTTTCTGGAGAGATTCTCCTTCATTTATGTCTAGAGCTCTGCAGACCTGCCAGCCAGTTGAGTTTACTGGTGGGTTACTACTTTGGGAGGCAGCTGACCTGCCAAGTGAGTTAGATGTGAGTATAAGTTTGATTTAGGTTCACGAAGCAGGCTGATTTAGGTTATGTTGGAATTAGGATTTTAAAAACCTCTCTGACCATGTTAGCGGATTTATACATCATTCTGAGCTGCTATTGTAAACTCGAAGCACGCCCACCACTAGCATGTTCAGGTAGTTAAAAGGCTACATTAAGACACTGAAATTTTCTACATCTGCAGAAGCAAAGATTGTTTACATACAGGCATAAAAAATGTAGCCCCGTGTTATTTCTCTTCTTTATGTGTTCATCGCTGTTGGTGGATGATATTACAATATTGTACAGTGTACTTAAACCACTACAAGTGACATTTAGTACAGTAATGTATTCACTGTGTGTTTTTCACCTTAACTTTTGAATTGCTCACTAATTTTTGATAATGTAGTTTTTCATATATAATAATGATTAATGTAATTTCTTTCACTTTTGACCATTTTTTTTTATTTTATCTATTATCTATAACATAGCCAATAGTAGGAACCTCACTTTGACGTTTTAAAGGTGCAATGTGCAAATATTGCCACCTATACCTAATCAAATTCTCTGGGGAATCTTCTGTACTGGAATATATTTCAGTTACTGTATTTCTCTGTGAATACTGCTTTTGAAACTCTTCTCGCATATGCCTTGGGAATGTATCCAGAAATACTTATTTTGCTTATTTTGAGCTAATGTATACAGGGATCATCTTTTTTAAAATTATTATTATTTTTTTATTTGTGACCTGTGTTGCAGAGGGTGTATGATGTATCCTTTATCTGAACGTAAGGTGACTCACAAGTGTGCATTAAACACAGGCCTTCCAGTATGACACCTAGTGGGCAATCCACACAGATAGTCCTGGAATGCTTTTCACATTAGGCAAGGATGATTAGCTTTTATCAAATCCACAAACATGGCATGTGAGAATAATATGCGAAAAAGGCATAAACATTTCCAGGGGATCCTTATTGATGGCAGTCTGTGTTACTTCCATGACCTATAATGCATGACTCTTCTGTCGTTTAAAGGAACATCAGGTATTTCCCATCTTGTTCACACCATTAGATGCAACCATCGGCCATTAGAACACACATCAGTGCAACCTGGCTGCTTTTAATGGTATCTGTAAATACAGGAGAAAGTCGGACAAGGCAGTTCACGTTTTGGTAATGCACTGTTAAAACACAGAAAAAAGAATAACAGTGAAAACAGTAGGGCCATTCATTCACCTCATTTTCATTAGGAAAGACAGTGTGCTGCCTCTCTGGTCATTCTGAGAAAAAATATCCTCATCAAGAAAAATGTTGGTATCTCACTCATTAAGTAAAAGTAACTTGAATTCTACAAGGTGCTCAAAAAGATTACAGCCTTTCTCACTGTTTTCTGCAAAACCAGAATCTTTGTATTTTTCCAACCTGTCTCTTGCCTGTTCTCCATAGGACCTTTTATATCTTATTTACCAATAGTATTTGAGGGACCTTACTGTGTTTTATGTATTCAGTACTGGTATTTAGCTTTCCAGTGCTTTGAGAAGTAGAGGTATGCCATCATACTCTTTAACAGATGTGGAACTGAAGCACAGGGAGAGGTAAAAGAGTGAGCATATACAGTCAGAACCTGAACTCTTGATTCTCACTTTACCATATTAATGCCTTGATATTTTGATGTAGGTTTTCTTAATCCACACTCCCATGTTTTTTCCACCTCTTCCATTGCATCTACCCAATGAGAAATGTTGGTAGTACATCATCACACACAGTCACATACTGGTGCTGCAGCACAGAGGTGCCACCTTTAAAGCTTTCTTTTGAGCTATCTTTGATAGAGCAAGGAGCAATCTGTCAGCGTGATGCTCCATGCTGGCTCGTTTGAAAATACCTCGGATATGCTCTCCAGCTGCCTTCTGCAATGATGGGCCAATAATCAGCACATCCTCCTATAATGAGGTCTAACTAATTAAGCAGAATTATTTAAATCATTTCATCTGCAACAATTCCACAGTGATAGCTTTTTGACAGACTATGCATCTCAGTAGAACGTTATGCTATGTTTTGAAGGGTCAGTGTATCCTACAGAGCGTGGGTCATGCCAGTAGACAAGGTTGCAACACTGAACAAAGCAGTCCCACAACAGCAAGGGGCTGTGGGGATGAGGAATGACTGTCATTATCTCAGCTCACCAAAAGGAATTAGATGACAACTTCTTAATTCTTTGACAGGAAATCGTGGGATACAAAGACTGGCTTTGTGATATGGAGGCCAGTGTCTTCAGATTCCCTTTACTGATGTAGAGAGGCAGACACTTAGAGGCATACTGGAGGCATACTGGAGAGAGAGACATATTTCTCTTCATGGAGTGAACTTTTATGGTTCCCCCATTTCCTCTCATTCTTGAGAGGTGACAGGGGGAAGACTTGAAGAATGGTGCAACTGGGACTATCTGGCAGTACGGTTGGAAGTGAACAGCCTGATAAATTAGTGTTTGGTGAAGCTGAATGGTAAAAGAAAGGTATTAAAAGCAAAGAGCAGCAATTTATTGATGATGCAGTGGAAAAGGCAAAGACATGGAGGGATGCAAATGGAAAATATACCTCCATAGGCCACATTTTGCATGCTCTGGAAAAGAGTGAGGTCCTTGCCATAAAAAAGAAACAGGGGAAATCTGCAGACTGTGTTAGAAATAATTAATTTTCTTTATAAATGTTTAAGCAATTCAAAATGATAGTCAACTGCAGATATTAAAATGCATACCAAAAAAAAGAGCTCTCTGTAGTTACCAGTAATAGGAAATAAGTGAGGGGGAAAACCAGTCAGGAGTTCACATCTGGATTACTTGGAAGTGGGGCGCCTAATGAAGATTTATCCCCTAAAACTATGCCCGCACTAGTTATCCCACCACCACCTCTTGTCTGGTACTTTGCTTGGGGTCAAGTGAGGATCTTCTTCTGCCTCTCTGTCTTACCCAAATACCAAATATAGATTGCCACTACTACTGAGCAGTTTGCAATCTTTAGTGAGAGACTGACCTAGATTTTCTCGTGGATCTTCCTGCATAGCATGGCTTAAAGGCTGTAACCTCATCCTCCCTCCCTAGGCTACAGATCCCATCCTCTTTGAGGCAGAATGTCTGTCTGAATTTCTCTAATGTTTAACTCACAACTTTTCAAAGCCATTTTTGTCTCCTTGTGTCTCTGCCACTATGCTGTTCTGTCTCCTCCAAATACAGACAAGAAAATAAATATCCCAAATCAGTGTCCTTTAAAACATGTAAATTGTTTTAATGGAGTTCATGGATTAGAAATGAGGCTTAAGTGCTGGGTAATGAGGTACATTATATAATTTTGTGCCAGGTATGAGAAATTAGACTCAGGATAGATAGAATGGACAGATATAGAGATAGGAGGTTGTTCCATGACAAAAACCTACTCCAGAAAAGATGCCATTAACTTACAAAATAAACCCAAGCAGCACATTTAGGTATCTTTGCCTTAATAAAACACAACAGAAAATTTAAGTACATTGGTCTTAGGATCCCCAAACAGCTGATGTTCTATAGTCTGTTCTCTACCAAACCCCTCATTTCCTCTCAAAAAACTTTCAGTTTGGACAGCTGTTTCTTCCGAAATGGAATACTTTTTTCCAAGGATAGCCTAGTTGTTGCTAAACTTGTATGCCACATCTGTGCTATGGAATCTAATAAAATAATCATGGCAAACTCATGATAATTACACACATTCCCCCCAAAAAATTAAGAACACAGTTTAATTTAAACATAGAAAGAATGGCTGTAGGAAAGACGAAGCAGAACATATTGAACTACGGCATTCACTATTAATAGAAAGCAGATATTTTTGGAAGTATTGAAAAAGTAATTGCACTAATATATTGGCTTTTAAGGAAGAAAACAGTTTTTGTTACTGATTTAATGTTATGTTTCTATTCAATACACTTCCCAATATAGTCATCATTTTCATAACAGGATGAAATCATATTTCTTAGGAATCTATTTTTTCTGCTATTTTTGACTGCAGGAGAAGTGAAAGGTTACTTCACTGAGATATGTATCTCAGTAATTTGTGACTTACTAAAACAATGCAGTCTGCCTTTTTTGGACCAAATTCTACAAATCCCCAAGTCCTTAGTTAACAAGATGGTCACCACATTCATGTGATGTGGAAACACATCCCACATTAAAATTTGTGCTATTAGGTAACAGTCTATGAGAGGTTGATAACTTTTGCTCACTATGAAGCGAGGCTGGACTTGTAGACCAGGAAAAGTTGTGTTCCCTGAAGCTTTCGGTTCCCTGCAGCCCCAGCATGTTAGCAGAGAGAGCTTGGGGATCTAAGTGAACTTGCTTTCCATGTAGTTGAATATCACCCATTTTGGCGTTTGCCCAGACCATCCTGAACTATGACATGTCACTTCACTCATAGAGACTAAAACAGATGTGTGCAACTACGTGATAAGACGATCACAAGAATTCAAATGCAGTCTGCAAGACTTCTTTTCCTTTTTGCTGTTTTGCAAAGCCATCACTTTAGGTGGACATTAAAACAATCTGACCAGGAATCAAACTAAGAAAAAAAAATAAATCCAAGCATATGAACATGGCTATTAAGCTAAGTTCTCTGCAGAGCAATGTAGTCAAAAGTTAACTACAGCTGAATCTTTCTTGACCTTTGACCTTTTTATCTCTTGAAGTTTATGTAGGTTTGTTTCTGGCTGAAAGGAAGAAGCTAAAGAAACTGGTTAAAACCCCAGAATCGCATGGTAGCATTAATTGCTTTTCCTGCAGGTTAAAAATTTGTAGGTTAGCACTGGCATTTGGTACTTGCAATGACTCATTAGTGAGACATACAGTACCAGCTCCCGGAAAATAAGATCAACTGTCTAAATTGAGTATCTTTAATTACTTGGCATAGTCATTCTTTTCCTCCTTACTCAAGACCAAACGCAATGTTGCTATTATTGTTTCAGTGCACAAGTGTTGGTGCTAGAAATAAGTCTGTAACAAAGCCCTGACAGTAGTCATTCGTCTTTAAGATTAACAAAGCAATTCTGTACATTGGTTATGTATTAATGAAACACAAGTGTGGTACATTATAATGAATGTTTCTCCAGCAGCCTGTAAAGATGCTTTGTTGCAGCAGCACGAGTCCACCAAGTGTGTTTTTTTCCACTCACTGTAAGAGACTGTCACCGGTACTTTTAATTTACGTGATTTTATGTCACTATGCACATGAATGAAATTAAGGTCAAATGTTTATTATTGCCTTTTCTCATTAATTTCAAATATATGTTTATTTCATAATAATCAGCAAAATGTGAGGCTAAATTATTCTGGTCCCTGAGAAACTGCAAATAGCACTAACAGTGTTTTGGGTTTCTTTAATTAGAAACACTGTCACTGTCAAGGGGCAGGCCCCAAGTGACCTTGTTTTGCGAGTGGAAGTCCCAGGGGAATAGTTTAATTGGAGTACTCGAAACTGAAAGTTACTCTCTGACCACCATCTGTGCATTAGCCTGGTTGCTTATCATCCAGCATAGGCTACTGTGATTACTATAAGGAGGAAACTCAACCAGGACAATGCTATTATAGTCAGATTTTACATCTGTGAATTACAGCACCAGTAAAAAAAAAAGTACATGTTACCGTCAGGAAGACTGCCATATTTTCAAAATGATGGAAAAGCAATTTAAGTTAAAATTCCCTTGTTTCTAAAGATTACAAAGTATTTAGAGTGAAATTCATTAACAGATTTGGGAAACAGCTACCACTTCTCTCAGCCCAAAGGATTTATGCAAAGTATTGAATCAGTAAGCAACTTTTAAAAATCTAACTTTTGTTCCCAAATTGCCTGATGGAAGAGGTGAAATCTCCACAATGCAACATGGGAACTTTAATTTAAATTCAACATTTTCAAAGGTTTCTAAGGGATTCGACTTGCTGATTCTACCCCAAACCCTCTACCTAGGTATGAAGACAAAAAAAAAATAATAGCAGGGAAATACAAATATTTTGTTCAAAGATGGTGTGATTTTTCTTCTCTTGAAAAGATTATTTCAGAAAGAACTCTGAATGATTCAATCACTAGTGTTTTATACTCAAATCTGCCCTTATCATCAATGAATATCACTCTGAAAGTGTATTTTGAAAATAACGACAACAGGAAAATTGTGGCCTCTTTCAAGATGTCTTCCTAGAGTTGACAGATAGATAGTATAAAAATATCCAGCCAGGGTTATCACCATATCTACTCTCTCACTAGTAACAATATTTGTGGAATGTCTGGGCATACAGATATAACTTGTTGGTATCACATTCATCTTGGGCACGACAGAGAAAAAGTTCTCCTATAATATGGGTGAATGAGACACGTTTTGGAAACTGGGGATGAGGAGATTTGAAAAAGATGGTGAAAGACAGGCAAACTATCCCCACATTATTAAAAATAATCATCTGCCTTCCTTTCCCTTTGCTAATTTAGGTATTCTCCCAAAGTGAGAAAAAGTCCTTGAATTAGACTGAAGAAGAGTTCATTGTTTTAAAGCAAACATCCATGATGCTATCATCTATCTGGACTTCTGTAAGGCTTTTGACATGGTCTTCCACAACATCCTTCTCTCTAAATTGGAGATATATGGATTTGATGGGTGGACTGTTCAGTGGATGAGGAATTGGTTGGATGGTCACATCCAGAGGGTAGTGATCAGTGGCTCAATGTCCATATGGAGATCAGTGAAAAATGGTGTCCCTAAAGGGTCCATACTGGGACCAGTATTGTTCAATATCTTCTTCAATGACATAGACGGTTGGATAGAGTGCACCCTCAACAAGTTTGTTGATGACACGAAGCTGAGTGGTGCAGTTGACATGCCTGAGGTGCCTGCAACCTCCAAATGCCATTTCAGCAGGTAGAGAACATCACAGGGTTTTAAACTGAATTTGAACTTTCTTTGGAAAATTTTCCCATTTTAGTTCTTGTAGGTATGTGACACACTAAGTATCAAAGCTAGGGTGGGTAAGAGTAAAGACATATGTCAGCTCAATGAGAAAATGAGCACTTGCTTACTTGCTTATTCTAGTTATTGCATGACAGTGACAAGAGGCAGTATTTTCATGTCAAAAATTTGTTAATAGTTTTCCTTTGGTAATTCAGAATGGTTGATGACTAAAGTAACTGGAATTTGCCTGTCAAAGTTAGATTCCCAGCCAAGGCTGCTGTGTCTGCAGTAAAGCAGAGGTAGATCAAGTCAAAATAACTCGCTGTAGTAAGTTACTGATGTTCTGATGTAAGCCTTCAGGGACAAAAGAGACGGAGAAAGGAAAAAAAAAAAGAAGAAAAAGCAATTAGATATTACAATATGTTAGAGAACTATATATTTTCAGAAATAGTAAAGTCAGAAGGAATAAATTATAACCTAGTTTGCCCTTATGGATAGTATAAGCCATATAATATATTGCAGATCTCAATAACTACACAGTTTAACTGAAGTATTGAAATAGGTTTAGTTGACACTATTAATGTTGAGATAATAATTATATTTCCCCTTATACTTCAGTGTAATTAACTTTTAATTTACATTTTCTAAGCTGTTACATGCAGATATGCAAATATACTGAACTCTAACTTACAGCAATAAATAATGGTCAACCAGAAAAACACTGAAACAAGGAAAATTTGTAGTGCTTCTTCTGTGAAAACTGCTGAAATTAGGGCTGGGGAATAATTGTCTTGTCTGCAAATTTGAAATGGAAGAGGAAAAAAAAGGTTTCGCTCTAATTTAACTTCCCCTGCCCCCTCCCCCTGTATATCCCACAATCCACTATTTAAATGAATCTCAAAAAATGAATCTGTTGCACACAGACCAGACACAGTAAAGTGAGACACTGCCTTTCCTCAACCCTTTGAAGCATAGTGTTACAAAATTGGTCATGTTGATATGAGTGTTAAGAGAAAGCTTAGAGTTAGTTCACGTCACTAAAGTAAGGGAAACAACAGGCAGCGCAGATTGAAATCTCAGGCCTAGACAGGAACAGCAAATCTTCCCTGCTGTCTGTGCTGCCGCAAACAACTCACTTGTGGAGGGAAACTCAGGAGATGAAATGTTAGCCTTTCCTTGGGCCTGAAGCGTGCACAAGCACTGTCCAAAGCACTATGGACACGAAGGTTCTCCCTAGTAGTGACCATGTGGCCCTTCCATGTGTTCTTGCAGGAGTGATAGAGTCAAGCGTTCACTTTGCAAATGCTTGATGGCAAAAAGGGAGCTCCAAGAAAAATGAGGAAGCGCCTTAAAAAAGGAAACTAAAAAGGGCAGCTGAAAGCACAAAGTCTTTTCAGGTGGCATGGCGACTGCTGAAAGACCACATATTGGACCATCTATTAAAAAGGGTATGGAAAGACTATCAAAAGCTGCCATGGTCAAACAAGGGGGTAAGGGAGTATAATAGAAGAAAGAAGGCATCCTTCAGAAATTTAATATCATGTCCAAAAGAGGAAAATAGGAAATAACTTGATCTCTGGCAGTTTTTATTGAGTAGAAACATAACATGTCAGGCTACAAAGATTTTTAGCAGCAACTTGAAAAGGTATTGAGAAAAGAATACATCTGCTTACAGACACAACAGGAACAGAAAATCTGCCAATGTATGCAGAGGGCCAATAGATTAGGAACATGTGGAAGGACTGCTAAGAGAAGATAAGACTGTAGCTAAAGAACCATAAAGGATCAGTTGCCAAAGAGGAAGTCTATGGAACAAGTAGACAAAATAAATGTTAGCAAATTACTAGCACCACTCACAAACACTCAGCTATCAAAAAGCCCCAAGATAACATAAGAAGTGCCAAAAGACCACCAAGGGAAAACCAAAACTGTTGAGGAAAGAGAGGATAGTTCCTCACCAGTATGAAAACCTGTCTAAAAAGCAGGTCCCGGTTTTAAGAGACTTCTTTTGGGAAGTTACCAGCAAGAGTGTGAAAGGGTGTGAAGAGTGAGATGACAGAAGCTGCTGTCATTATGCAGTTTTTCTGAGAAACATGGGTGAGGGCTGACTCTGAGAAGTTAAAAAAAAAACCCAACACACAAAAACCCCAGGCAAAACTCAGTAATATAAATACGAAGTAGTGTATGTATATGAAGTGTAACAGGCCATGAGCTAATTGTTAACATTGTGTTGTCAGATCTGAGATTATGGTAGCTCTCAGCTCATCATTCTTTCAGGTCAAAAATGAACTACGTTTTAGGAGCTGATAAAAGGATAGGCTCCAAAGCAACCATTACTGTGCTGTTCTGTAAATCCTTGGTGTATGTGTATATCAATCCATGATGTACCTTAATGCTGTGTGCAATTTGGTTTGCTTCCACCTCAGGAAAGAGGCAGTGGATTTAGGACAGATTCACAGAAAGGTGACAGTGTTGGTCGGTATGATCTGCTTGTGTATACAGGATTATTATATAGTGTAAGAATTGGGGCGGGGGGGCACATGACAAAAGACTACAAAATCCTAGGTGCCATGGAAGACGTGGTAGCAAAATGATTATTCTTTTTCTCTCTCCTCCTTCCTTCTCCCCCCATATGAACAAGCTATCAGATTGCATTATCTGGTGGTAGATTTGAATGAGCAACGGAATGTATGTCCTCACACCTTGCGTAATTAAGCTGAGAAACTTATTGCATTGGATGTCACAGATACTACAAATTTACATGGATTTAAAAAGTGGTTGGACAAATTCATGGCAGGAAACATCCCATCAGGGACTATTAAATACAAGGATGTCATCAGAATCTCAGGAGGTCCCTGAGTTGCCGACTGTTAGAAAATGGGAGGGTATTCTGCTGAAATATCAGTATATGCTTGCCTTGTTTTTACGGTCTTTTTTGGGCCATGCACTAGCATTTGCTATTAGAGACTGGATGGTCTGATCCAGTCTGGCTGGTTTTTTTCTTGTTGATTGTTGTTTGTTTTTTAAAGAAAAGTCTTGCTTTTATTATGAAAAGTATTTTTTTTTCCTGCAAAACTGCTGAAAAATATGATCCTTTATGCAGTAGATCAGATATAAAACATACAGGAGACAGGGTCCAGATTCCCCCTTGTTAGAAGGTAATCAAACCTATATTGTCTACCTATTCAGGAGGAACATTGTAGTCACATAGCTACAGGTTTTTTAGGTTCAGAGAAAGATAAAGTGCATTCTCAGTCTCTCCTGTTGACACTTCCATGTTATGTAAATAAGTTAATGTTCAGTAGTGCTAATTCTGGAAGCATTAAATCCTCCTAAATGATTTTTGAAACTACCACACCAGGGATTCACTCACTTCCTCTCCCCCTCTCTGCTTCTGTTACTACTTCAGTATTTCAAGACAAGTGTGAAGAGTCACCTTAAAAAAAAACCCAAAAACAACAAAACAAAACAAACCCAAAAAAGAAAACCCAAACCCAGTGATGGATAGGATGCTTATTGCAGATGTGAAAGAATTATCACCTTCATTTAATCAGTTATGCAAAGTAGAGCAAAAAAATCAAATATGCTTACAGGATGCTAGTCAGGATACTCTCCAAGGAGGGGAAGATTTGTGTTTTGAGCTTTGTCAGTCAGAGAATAAATTGATCATCTGTGTATTGAAGTGCTCAAAGCACTAAACAAGAGTTTTGTGAAAATCAACCTTCAACACTTTTTTCACTTAGTTGAAAATCTTTGGTGAATTTCAGCCAGATTTGCAACCAGCTTGAGTCTAACTAAATTGCTTTTCTTTTGGGTAGATATACTGTTTTCAGAAAATCCTTGCCTAGATCTCTTTGGAGTTTTCTTATTCAGTGGTTCCAGGAAGAAAGAAGCTTGTTTATTTTATTAGGATTAGAGAGCAAACCTAAGTTTTCCCCGTTTCTATGAGGAATTCAAAAACAGAGTTATGTCAAACTCCAGTAGACTTGTAATAACAACACAGAAAATTTCCCTAGCATTGAAAATTTTCAAAGATGTCAACAAAGGAGTGAGTAATCCTCAGAATTATACATTACCACTTACAATACTGATTCCACAGATTTAATTTTGTTATCACGTTGTTAAATATTTTCTGTTTGCTTGTGTATGACCAATGCAAGGTTTTGCAACCTCATTTTCTCCAGATTGTGCCTTAGGTTATTAAAATATAAGTGAAAGCAGAATTTGGCTTCAGGTGAAAGATAATGTAAATATAATTTTTCATGAACAAACCTCAACAGAACCCAGGACATAAGCCATAGCTGCTTTAACTCTCCAAGGTCTGTAATTACTCTGTAATTTTCTGTGTAGCAACCCATAGTATTTGAATTTGGAAGTATTTTATATGTGCCTTATAAATTGCTAAACTAAAGCGAACACTTATGTACAGAGCTGGACGTTGAATTGCAAACATGAGACCATTGTGTTGTGGTAATTTGAAGAGTAGCTCTCAAGCCTTCTTAGAAGGTGCTTTCTGGGGACAACTCATTTCTACAATATAGCAGTTGTGATCCCTCTGCACTATTTGAAGGACTGTTTGCTGTAACGCCCAGTGCAGAATTCAAACCTCAGTGAAAAACTTACATAGAAATGAGACTAATCTCTGCGCTGTTGTACTACACAATGGCCAAGCACTCTTCTCAGGTTTTTGTAGGTGCTGTTTGTCCCTACCCTGTAGAAGAAAGTATTTTGTACCTCTTCGTTTTGAAGACTTGGAGAAGGGATGCTCCGTTACTGTATGTGTAAATACTACCTATTATAACAGGGTCCTGATATAGATGAACCCTTTCCAGTAATGCAATATTTCCCTAGCAGATCTGACAATCTGTTCTTCAAGTGACTTGAAACTGCTGTATAACTTATGATTATATCTTTTAAACTGGTCCACCTTGACAGGAAAGTAGGAGAACAGACTTGGGAGTGGAGGGAATATGGACATATAAAGGCTCTACTCAGTGGGAGGAACATTTTTACTCTCTGCTTCAAAAAAGTAACCACACTGCTCTTACTAATATGAGGAGAAATCCATGAAAGATGCACAAGCGTTAATTTCCTAAATAATCTCACATTACTAGAATGCTTGAAGCCTTTTTAGTAAAGGAAGTCAATAAAAAGGGAAAAGCGGAGCTTTATTTGCACACATGAACAGGCACAAAGCAGAATTTTCAACTGGCACTGGAGTGATGAGAGCAATCCCCAAAGAATGCTTCCTCCGGACCAGTCCTTGAATATTTAATAATGGTGAATTACCAGAACCCTTCAACCATAATGAAGGAATAAGCAGGCAATTAGAGCAAACTGCAAATCCCTCGCCCTAAAAACCCGCCAGCCTTTTAACTCTCTCTGTGCATATACCATTCCCTTCTGATTTCTCCCTCTTATTTAAAAATCACAGTGAGAAAAGGCTTTTTACCATCTCCTAGAAACCCTCCTCCATCCTGCTCATTCTCAGAAAGAAACTGTATTAGTATCTTCTCTTGTAAAATTCAAAGCCACTACCGCTTACTGAAGTTTATTGTAGCATCTTCAGTTGGTATCACAGCCATTCTCATATGAAATGTATGATATACTTCGGAAACCCACTTTCATCTGTAAAAATGTTTAATCCTTGCAGGATATCAATAAAGCAACTGATGTTGTCAGGAGCACCTGAGGACATGAGCAGCCAGTTGTGTGTTGGCCTTCTTTCTGTTGGTTAATAGTTAGTTATTTAGTGTTAGACAAATCTGGCAAAGCTGAGAAGCAAATTATTTCTATCTGCAATGATAGCTACATATTTCAAAAATATCTCTGAAATCCTTAAAAGTGAGGAACAGTTTTGTATGTATATTGGCTAGTATCATTTTTATACCATTTGAGGAAATAATTGTCCAGTGCATCAGATTCAGAATGCTCTTCAGAGAGATCTGACCCTTTAGATTGCAGTCTTACGATCTACTGATATATGGATGTAGAATGGAAAATAAGCCGTCATAGCTTATGGATGTAACTGAAATGGAAGTTAAAGCAAATAATGAGAAACTGCAACCAGACTGAAGAGGATTTGGATCATTTAGGTAATTGGGTCAACAGATGGTAAATACAGTGTGGTATAGAAATATGTAAAATAATTAGTCTGGGAAAAAGAAACCAATCATCCAGTACACTGATGAGGAAAGAAGGGTTGATTATTGTGGAAAAGTCATTGAAATAATCAAGACAGTGCACAGCAGTAGGGAACAATGCAAACAAGTCATTAGGCTGTTGTAGAAAGAGGATAAAGATAAAACAGGTGTTTTCATTTCTGTTTGGAAGATCTGGCTTTTACATATGGTCATTGGATTAAGAAGCAAAATCAATACTTCCTTAGAAGTGATACTTAAGATCTTAATAGAGATGTACTGCACTAAGTAGTCACTGCTGAGAAGACGACATATAACTGCATAAGAAATTTTTGGACACCATCTAGTATTTTTTTATGTGGCATTGCTCTATGGATGGTAAAAACATTATTATTGTCTTGGAATGACCATTTAATAGAACAGAGTAGCACAAACAGTAGAGGATATTATGGCATACACAAAAGCTACTACAGTTAAATTTATTCTGTGTGCCTCTAATTAAAGTTTTTTAGATATTCAGAATCATGGTTGTTGTTGGAAGTATCTTGTTTTTCAAACTGACAGGTGGCAAACCTCTCCACATTCAAAGAAATATAAAATAAGAGTAACAGTATGACAATTCCTAGTACATAAGTAGCTCTAGGTCAACTAAATTCTCTGCTCTTGTAAATTCTTGGGCTCTTGAGAAGCTCTGTAGTTTGTATTAGCCTAGTCTTGGGCACTGTGCCTTTTACCAGCTGCAGAGGTGTTTTTTTTTAAAGCCCTCCTTTGACACAGCTTCATCTTTAAAGTCTGCTTTCCTTTTGTACTGAGACCGGATGATGTGCAAAAGAGATCTGCACTGAAAGTCACTGTCAGGTTTTGAAACCAGAACCTTTTGTTTCTAGTATCTACATGCATGCTTTTAAACTACATTATTTTCCAACACTTATCATGTTCTAAGCCGTTGCAGTTATGTGAAATACGATAACAGATCAGGACAGGGGAGACAGAGCATAGCTGAGCCGAAGGGCAGGTCTATGGGGGTGAGTGCAAAGGTGAGCTTTTCTGTCCGTCGTCTGAACAGGCTACATGCCAGCCAGACCCAATTCAGAAATTGTGTAGCCGTAACGGTTTATCTTTATAGCTAGGGAATAAGCTGTATTGAAAGGGAAGGCAGATTGTTTTTAACATGGTTCTCCACTTAGCATGGATAGACGTTCTCTAAACTCTACCTGGTTCTACTCCAGCCTGATGAAAACATGGACAGATGAACTTGGATCTACCCATACGCATCTGAAATGTCATTGCGTCTGAGAGAGAGGAAGGTCGTGAAGGTTGATGGGGAACGGAAAACGAAGGAGAGGAAACAAAGGCATGCAATTGTCTCACACAATGGTCTTACATGATAGGAACTTTGGGATGTGTGAGTCCCCCATCAAGCATATTTTAGGGGTATTGGCAAGAAACTAATGACTAGCTATATAAAGAGTACCTTAGTACCAGTCCACAGTTCCAAAGGGGAAAATAACCACCTAAAATTCAAAATGCTTCATTTCCTTATGGGTTATGGTGGAAAAGTAGGTGTCAAAATAGATGTTATGCTTGGTTGGCAGGAGGCACATTTGACTGCCAGCCCTGTCTTATTAATTGCTGACCTTGGTTTTTATTCCCATATGCTTTGCATAGTATGTTTGAAATCAACTCTTTTTCACTAGTAATTTTCCAATACCTTGCTTTAATATGTTGTTGAAATGCTTTTCAGTACATCTGCATTGCATTCTCAGGGTGCTTGGCTTTATTCATCGAGGGCTGCTGTTCTCTCAAGGAAAAAGGATGTCTCCTTAGAAAATAACTGCTATTGACTGGAGCTGCTGGATTATCCATGATTTACAGTTATAACTTTTTATGTGAAAAGACATTTGTGAGTTCTAATTCATTCTGAAAATCATGTACAACAGTTGGCCTAAACTACAGTTGCAGTAGCCTACAGAAATGTAAATAATTATGAACACAAATTCCTGTTCTAATATATTATTATCTGTTTTCACATGAAGTTGCATTTCATGGTACAGTATGGAGAAAAGAAACATGGTACATTTGAAGACAGAGAGAGAAATGGGATTGTTGAAGCTTTTTCAGAAACTGAAGTGATAATATTTAGTATTTGGTTTTTCCAAAACGTGTACACCATTAATTAGAAATTAACTGTATCAGGCAGGACACTCCTTTAATTAAGAGCTTGGATTCTTCATCTTAAACCATAACACACACATGAACCTTATCTGCTGCCTTCCATAAAATGGTTTTCTCTCCCTGCTCATTCTGTTGATCTGTAACAGAAAAACCTATTCTTAAAACTATTGTTGCTCTTATATATGTGAATCTTTATGTTTGCAGTGATTTTTCTAGACAGCAGATAAAATTCTTTTTGCTTTCTAAATATATTAATGCTTCCCATGCGTATATTGCATGGTGTTATCTAAAAGCACTGAGCCGACAATGTTGTTTCCTCTTACTTACATAGACTTTAGGGAACAAATTGTGTTTTATAATCCACACTTCCATCTTCTTCTTTAGATAAATAGTAGAATATGTTACAAGCAATTATTCTGAAGTAACTGCTTTTATTGTTGTAGCAAAGAATTTCTAGTTCCTCTCCTCTGTTTGATTGTCCTCAGTTCTTTCAGAAATTATATTCCACCTAAAACTGGTTTGTTCAGAGCTCTGAATCTCTCATTTGATGATTATAATAATAGAAATTAAGCCATTTTACACGTTCCTGTAGCTTGCTTTCATGCTAGAATTGCCATTAGCTTTCTTGCAGCATATTGAGATGTTTTGCATGTTTGACTGTTTTGACCATTAGATATTGGAGATAGGAATATTTCTACCATTTCTCCTTTATTTTTACTCTTTCCATTCTTTTGCACCTTTCTTCAGAGCAGTTGTGAATGCAGGTGTAATAAGGTGTAAGAAAGCCGTTAATGAGAATTTGAAAACTCCAGGAGACACTTCTTATTGCTTGAAATAAATTCATTTGTAAATCTGAGTACTGAGAAGGTTAATAATATTCTTTAACATTTTAACATCTAGCTGCTTGCTGTTTCTCCTGTTTGATTGGTGACTTGTCAGACTGGGGTAATAATACTTAAATTGCAGGAGATTTCCTATCTTCTCTTCCAATGAGTAATCAACCCGATGTCGCTACTTTCAATGTATTTGAAAGTTGATTAGCAGCATGGTCCCATGAGAATTGTAGGCTAAAGCTTAAAAAATATGGGAACTTTCAGTAATGCTGCCAGTAGTGGCTCCATTGTGTCAACACAGTGACTTTAGACAGCTGTGTTGTGACCTTGGAGAAGTTGTCTTCTCTGTAATTTAGTTTTCTCTCTATTTCCCCCTCTGTCTTGTCCATTTAAATTTCGAACTCTCTGACGAAGATTCTGTATATATTTATGCAGTGTGGATGATAATGTTGTCCTGGTTATCTACTGCAATGCCTTGGAGCTAACCTGTTATAAATACTGATTTTCTGTTTACTTATGATTTTAGCATTTACAAAAGTAAGCGTGCACTGAATTTTATGGTTTTTTTTCCCCAAAAGTCTGCTACAGTGCAATTGTGCTGGACATAGTAAAAAACAGGGAGGAAATAAGTAGTTTTCTTGAGGCCCCAGCTTAATGATGTCCGAGGCAGAGGAAGATAAAAAACGCCATGTGGCAAAGTTAAAGGTCATGGCATGCTCTCTTGCATCACTTGATGTATCTGCAGGTATATGAAAACCTGGGGGCATAAAGCCTCCTAGCACCCTCTGTTACATAAGGTTCTGCAGCCTTTTGTATTCTTTTAATTCTCCTTCATTTCATAAGGTATGCTTAGTGTCTAATAATGAAATCCTGACTCCCTTGATATAAGTAGCAAACCTCCCTTGCCTAAGTTTCGGTCAAGCTAGAATTGTACAACAGCTCAGTTTTCAGATGGGATATTTGGGAGAGATAGGTAAGTCAAATGGTTTTGTCAGTGACAAAACTATGCCATGTATGTATAGAAGGGGTTATTGGGCTTTCCTTTTACAACTACAAAAAAGCCCTACAACTTTTACAACTACAAAAAAATCCCACTTGTTTTAGCTAGAATATGTGGATGTCTTGCTCTTAACATATCTTCAAAACACCTATAAAGGAAAGGTTGTGTTTTTAAAGTCTGCTTTGGAAAACATTTGTAGACTATTTGTCCAAAGTGAAGTTCTTGTTTAATTGATGTATATGAACTTCAGAGAGTCCTCCTTGAAAGGGAGGGAAATTTTGTCCTTCTGACAAAAGGATATTATCAGAATACCCTTTTGCAAAGGAAGGGGATAGGAATCACTCAGAACCAATTTTCACATTAAAAAAAAGAAGGATAAAACAATATTCACTATTCTTGCTTCAGTAACAGTGGTGAGATAAGGTGCTGTATTAATGATTAACTTGATAACACAGAATAAACAAAGTGTTGTGGAGGTGGTTTAGTTTCATTGCACAATCTTAGTAATATGATGTGTGTTACTTATGTATTAATTATGGTAACACTCCAACCTAGTGACTGATCAGCAAAACAGCCGTGGAAAACACTCAGCTTGAGAAGTAAGGCTTTAAACTTCAAAACACGGAGTATGCATTACGTTCATATAACGTTTCTCCTGAGTTCTGCAGTGTTGTACTCCAGATTGTCCCACTGCACAAGAAACCTTACTGCTTTGGTCAATAGAGTAACACTCTAGTGTGTCACATGATTCTGATATTCATGCTTCTGTAAAGCAGGAACGACTTCCCTGCAATCAATGGAGTTGTAGCAGTACAAATGAGTAGAGAACTGGCACTGCAAATGTTGGCTTCATTATGTAAAAGAAAAAAATTATGTTAAAGCTGACAGTACAGTGTCTAAGTCCATTAAATTACAGAAAAGGAGAACTTTTATTGCCTTTTTAGGTGAACACAGCTTTCAAAATGGTGTGATGAAGCCAGGGATGGAACGCTAATAATAGGAAATAATGTAGTACACAGGAAATTTAAAATCCAATAGTACAAAATGTGACATTAATTTTATCAGGCTGCAGGCTGCAATATTTATAAAATAACAGTGCTTCATATTTTTGACATGTTTGTTGAACCGAAATAATCCCATAATGGAGTAACAAAATATTTTGAGGAAAAAAATTAGCAAAACATGAGCAGAGTCACAGTTAGCAGCAGGTCATACAAAGCAATTACTTCAATTTAAAAATGTTTTAGAGGCTATAATTATTTTTCGTTAATGTAAATGCTCTTGTAGCCTGTTTTATTTCCCTTCATTTGGGGAAGTAAAAAGGAGAAGAAAGGCAGAAACATAAATAAGTGTGAAATATGCTGGTCTTTATATGGCTTGCTTCTGATCCATTCAAGACTCAAGGTAGTCAATAATACCTCTCAAGAAGTGCTGTTTCTCACTTTTTTTTTTGCCATCTCGGCCATTTTCTCTCTCACGGCAGGACTTGAGATCTTCCATGATTACAAAGACTTTTTCAGCTTGCTTCTTATTAAACCAAGATTACTTAAATTCACTAGTGAAAGACCATATTTCACATATTTATATGAGGCATAATGTCTTTGCAGGATCCTGATCATTCATAACGAGGAGGGAAATTTATAGTTCATTCTGTTCTATTTGTCTTCCTAAGTGCAATCTTGTATGGCAATATGGGGACAAATTACAATTGCAAATTACTTTTCTACAAAATGATTCTTGAACATTGAGATTTTCTATGCCATAAAAGGGAATCTTACAGACTTATAAGAAACTGAAATTATTTTCATTGTGCTTACCACAAAAGACCCTAAGGACACTTTTCCAAAGGAATAAATCTGTAAGTGGCTGATAATTGAATGTTGGGATTTCATAACCTTCTTGGGCAACCTGGTCCAGTGCTGCACTACTCTGTTATTAACTTTTTCTTCATAAATGAGGAGCAACTTTGTTGAAGTCAGTGGACTCCTAGTGGTACACTAGGAGTGTAACTAGGACACTGACACTATAAACTTTGTGTCTGAAAGTAAAGAGTTTCTATGTACATGAACCTCATTTTGTAGGGTCTACATCCATTACATTACGAGAAAACAGTGAATCCTCTTAGAATATGGATCTGGGCACAGGAAGTGAGAAGAAGGTGATTGAGAATGGCCAGCATGGATTGACACCTGGTCAATCCAATCCTTCATGGCCAATCTGATTGCCTTCTGTGACAAAATTACTAGATTTGTCGATGAGGAGAGAGTGGCAAATGTCATTTACCTTCAACTTTATCAAGATTTTCAGCAATGTTTGAGAAAATGTTCTTGTATCCAAATCAGGACACTGTGGTCTGGATGCATGTGCAGTTGAATGGATTGCAACAGGTTAGATGGCTGGGCTCAGGCAGTCATAGTTAATGAATAGTTTGTACTCTACTTAAAGGCTAGCAAAAAATGGAGTACCACAGGAGCCTAAGCTGGGACCTGTCCAGTTTAACTTTTTTATCGGTGACCTGGAAGAGGCAATCGAGTGCACACTCATCTTGTCTGCAGATGACACCAAACTGGGATCAGTATACTGGCTGCCATACAAATGGGTACAGACAGGCTGCAGGGATGTGCCACCAGGAACCTTATGAAACTCAACAAGGAAAAATGCAATGTCTTGCCCCTGCAATGGACCAACCTCCTGGCAGGGCACAGGCTGGGGACTTCTTGGCTGGGGAGCAGCTCTGTGGGAAAAACCCTGGAGGTGCAACCGACAGCAAGCTGGACATGCAGCCACGGAGTGCCCTGGCAGTAAGGAGAGCCAACTGCATCCTGAGCGTATGACCAGGAGCAGACAGTGGATCAAGGGAAGTCACTATTCCTCTCCGCTGAGCACTCATTAGATCTCATCTGGATAACTTTCTGAAGTTAGGGCATGATCTAACAGCAACCTACAGCTTGAAGGGTAGTTACAAAGAGGACAGAGAAAAACTCCCCACAGCAAGGGAACAGTTACACCTTGGGAGGTTCAAGTTGGACGTTAAGGAAAAAAAGAAAGTCAATAACAGGGAAGCCCAATACAACTGTGTTGTATACAGCAATGACTATCAAATGACTATACTGCCGAGTTATTCTTCCGGATGTGTGAACTACTGCAGTTTTTCATGGTTTCATGTTAGCTGGCCCAAATCCACAGCAGAACAGTCCTATCAGAGGTTCAAAGTCATTTAGACTGAAAGATTAGTACTATGGAGCAGAATCCTGATGTTCAAACAAATTATTTTATGGAGAATATTTTTTTTTCGGTGCTTGTATAGGGTCTGTTGAAGCAGGGTTGTGGTACACAACAGCGGCTCTGTGCCAGAGTGGCACTACCATTACCGGTAATTATGTTTCTAAGTAATCTCCAATAATGAAAAAAGAAAAATCATAAATTAATAAAAAGGATGTATGAAAAAGGTTTTATATTATATAGCTTTTTAACCATGGAGTGTTTACTGCAGTGGCCATCATGAAATGCATTCTTTCCTAACAAAAAGACTTGTAACTCCAAATTGAACTTCTGCCGTGAGTAAAGAAAACCAAATATTGAATTATGTTAGGAGAATCATAGCCAGCAGTGTGAGAGAAGTTTTTATCCTCCTCTGGCTGCTGCTGATGAGGTCACAGCTGGAATACAGCTGTGGAGATGTATGTGGAGAAGTTGGAAAGCCTCCAGTGGAAGGCAACCATGATGGTCAGGAGTTTGGGGCACAGGTCTCTTAAAGTAAAGAAATAATTTCACCTTTTAAAACTAGAGTTTGAATGTCTTGAATTCTAAGAGTGGTTTATACTTGGCAATAAATTATTTTCTTTAACTGGATTTAATTCAGTAACATACAGTGTAATTATCAGTACATAGAACAACACTGGAAGAAAATTAGACCTCATAAACTCTTTAATGCATCTGATATCTTTATAAGTAATATTTTTTACATTTGGAGTCACTGTTTTGACTCTAATCTTTTAAAAAT
Source organism: Larus michahellis (assembly GCF_964199755.1). Classification (NCBI taxonomy): domain Eukaryota; kingdom Metazoa; phylum Chordata; class Aves; order Charadriiformes; family Laridae; genus Larus; species Larus michahellis. The sequence goes on along the minus strand of NC_133896.1, from coordinate 124,543,489 downwards.
GTGCAGAAATGAATAATATATCCCAATCAAGATTGGTCTAAAATCTAATTTACTGGTAAATTATGTGAGCAATAAATTTTACCTTAGTCATGTCTTGTGAATAAGAGATGATTCACTATAGGGCTGGAAGAAGGAAAACAAACCCAAAGTATTTGCGTTACATAGACCTAAAAGATTAGTGCATTGTAGAGAGCAATAATTTAATGAGTTATGTCTAAAAGGGCCCAGTTAATCAGTACCTAGCATTTGCCAGGGTGTGGGCCATCCAAAAGTTTCACAGAAACCTAAATTTGAATTTTGCCTTTGGTTGGCCACTTGGCAAAGATCCCAATTGATAATCAGTCTTAGAGACACAACTGAAAGCTGTGAATGCATGCAAAGATTTTTCTCCTCCATTGCATTTTGTGCACAAAATAACTTTTCTGTTACACAAATCCCTCTGGGGTTGCCTTTTGGGTCAGAGCATTCTTCCAGGTCAAATGTCAGTCAGTGCACTAAGATTGCAGAGCTCACAACTAGTACAAATGCATGGGATGGTCTGCTACCATAGTAATGTTGCCCCAAGCTGCTATTTGCCTATGTGTTTCCTAACACTACAAATGGGACTGTTACTTAGCTGTGAAAGATCGTGCAGTGAGCATGGTTACTCGTCCACGTAAAAATTTGCAGGATCAAGTCATTAGTTTAACCACAGCTGAATACTGAGAAACAGTAAGACTTTGAATGAAGACTCGTCCTTTTAAATTTATTGGGAGTTTTGACATTGATTTCAATGGGGCGATATTTTTATCCTGCAAATAGAAGTCATTGCCATTACAAGCACACCCTGTTTTTCACTTGTTTTACAGACAACGGGTGCAGTGGAATAAATTTGGTGTCACAAATAATGTAGAAGTTGTGTTTGGGCAAGCTATCCTCTGGTAAAACCAAGCAGTTTTCTTCTGTCGTGGTTTAACCCCAGCCAGCAACTAGGACCACACAGCCAGTTGCTCACTCCTGCCAGTTGGAATGGGAAGAGAATCAGAAGAGCAAAAGTGAGAAAAATCTCGTGGGTTGAGATAAAGACAGTTTAGTAGACAAAGCAAAAGCCACGCACGCAAGTGAAGCAAAACAAGGAATTCATTCCCTGCTTCCCATCAGCAGACAAGTGTTCAGCCATCTCCAGGAAAACAGGGCTCCATCATGCGTAATGGTTACTTGGGAAGACAAACGCCACCACTCTGAATATCCCCCCTGCTTTCCTTCTTCTTCCCCACTTTTATATACTGAGCATGACATCATATGACATGGAATATTCCTTTGGTCAGTTGGGGTCAACTATCCCAGCTGCATTGGACCAAATTCTTGTGCACTCCCAGCCTGCGTGCTGGCAGGGCAGTATGAGGAGCAGAAAAGGCCTTGAGAGCTTAGCAACAACCAAAACCATCAGTGCACTAGCAACCCAAATCCAAAACATAGCACTATAACACCTGTTAGCAAGAAAATCAACACCATTCCAGCTGAAACCATGACAGCTTTGCAGAACAAGAAAAGATATAACTACAATTTCCCCATTAACTTATTTGGCTTCTTTCATTTTCATGTCCAGATTTATTTCCATCTCCCTTTTTCTGTCTTTCCATTTTCTGTGTGAAAGTGTTGCCTGAGATAGACAGGATGTCTAGTTTTGCACAGAGGAGCTATTTAAGTTGCAACTGATCATGAGAGTTGTTTCATCGTGTGTCTGTCTTACATAGCTGTTTTGCTTTCCTTAATAGCTTCTGGGGTGAGGGTACTTGCAGACTGTATGGAAGAGGTTCCTTCCTTTTGCTTCCTTGAAAGACATTTAATTACATTTGGAACAGTGAGGAAAAGTGACAGGAACTTTTTTTCAGTGTTCTGAAACAGAAAGGTATTTTTTCATTCTGATTTCTTTCTGAAATTTTAAATCCCATTGTGATTTTACTTAGAAGAATAAATTTTTTAAGACATCTTTCTTTTGCAAATACAAGAGAAGTAAACACAGAATTTTTCTAATAGTTCCCCCTCTTCCTTTTACTTAAGCAAGTCATTGACCAACTCTCCTCCTCAACTCTAAAAGGAGGGAAAAAAAATGTCTCCCATTACAAGTGTTCTGGAATTTGTGATATCCTCTGACGTCAAATGAGTTGTAAAGTCTTTCTGAATCTAGAAGCCCCTTGTGGCTTCACAGTTTGCCAGTGGTGTCTTCTGGGAATTTTGATAACTTCTAATGTTTTCAAGCACATTTTTGGTTTGAAAAGGAATGGATTCTGACTTTGATCAATAGAGAGGTACTTAGAGGAGAAGAAATCAGTATTTAGTTTAAACTAAAAAGTGTGTTTCTTCATCAGTTCACCTACGGACCCCAGGAAAGCAAACAGCTACTTCTCCTTCTCCCCCACCCTGATACTCCACCTGTGTCAAGTATCCTACGGCGGTGTTAGAGCAAGTCTTTGGTATCTCATCTCATGCTATTGGCAGAACAGCCAGGAAACAGGAACTGACCTCGGTCCATATTGTGTAGCCATTCAAAAGTTTCAAAACATGGTAATTCTGGCTGATCTTTACTCAACAATTTTCAGTCCTTCCTGAATGAGGACATATAAAGCCAATTTCTTACAGGAAGTTCTTTCTCAATGTCGGTTCCTAATCTTTTGCTAATTCCTCAAGCAAGTGTTATACTATCAATTGTGGTGGCATTTAACGTGGTATAGTAAGAATGGAACAAATGTGGCCGTCACTAGATCTCAAGGCCACCAGAAATAGATTTTTTGCATGACTTCAACAAGCTAGGAAGAATTGTAATGAGATGTTTTGTTTTTTGTTTTTTGTTTTGTTTTTTTTTTAAATGGATGTACCGAGAGCAAATCCTCTTAGTTCTGTTTTCAGAAGTAAGAACAAGTGAACTAGAAAGGAGAAAAGTGAGGTGGATAAAGACAGTTTGGGTCAGAATAGATTGAGATTTCATTCAACTTTAGGGTGTACATGTTTAAAAGATGCTAAGCAGTGCAAGAGTAAGCTTTTCATAAAAATGGTCAATTAAAGACTCCGGTTTCGTCATTTCTATTTAATTTGACTGTTGAAAACTAATGTTGTAAATAATAAAGAACACTCTCCACAGTTTTTCTGAAACTCATGAAACTTAATTTGTGCAGTCTTTTCATGCTCAAGAGCAGCCTTTAAATCATGCTCTCCTTGGAGCTATCATTACTGATGCTGATGCTGAAAACAAGATGTCTTAATGTAACACAGTGCTATATAAATTGGGATGTACAGGTCCTGAGTAAGGTGTTGAAGGGGTGTGGAGAGTATGTCTGAAAGACAGTGTGTGAAGGCAGAACAATGTTTGACAAGCTGAAAATGGAGGATACCTTAGGGGGATGTTCTTTATAATGTGTTGGGTAAATTAATCCAAACTGCAAAGTAAACAGAAACTACCAAAGCAGTTTGTTGGGAGGGAATCACTGGACAATCTAGTGGTTAGGAGGTATGACGCTCATTGCCTGTAGGCTACCACCTCAAGCCTATACCTCTAAAGATACTTCTACATTATTTCTCTGGCCTGTGTAAAATATCAGTTTTGTCCCTTTCCCTCCTTGGCTATAAATATTATGGTATTCATAGAATGAAATTTGAACCAATACTTCTGTAAAATTCAGGCCCATAGTTATATGTTCATTTCTGGTTATTAGCTGGAAAAGGAAATGCTAAAATAACTAGGAAAGATATAACAGTAATTGGAAGGAAAAAGAATGAAAATCACATATGAAAGGATTAAAATAGACTTTGAATGACTATCCAAATGACTAATAGTTCACATACCATCTGCTGTTAATTTTTGTTATTGCTTTGCACAGGGACAAAGGAAAAAAAAGCTTTCCCTCCACTGGTGAATTTTGCTTAATTTGAATTAGATAATGACAGAATTTATATTATCTCTTAAGTAGTTGCATTTGAGGTATTTTGAATTAGACTATCTGGGATGGTTTTATAATGCCCTATTTTGTCCTTAAAGCCTTTGGGCCACTCAATGGCAATATTGCAAAGCAAAACAGAAGATATCTCTGCCTTACAAGGTGAATGGCAGGCTTGAGTATGGGCACAAATATGTTGTACCCCATGATTCTTCTTTCCCTCCATATTGTTGGCTGCTAGTCCATCTGTAGAACAACTGCAGGATGAGCATATAATTTTTAAGAGCATTAAACAGAGAAAATTAAGTCATGGACTGCTCTGTAGTATGTTTGCTTTCCCACCACTGATCTGTTCAGATGACGTGAGATTTTTGGACCTATAGTAAGATACCAAGCACACTTGGGTTCTCCTATTGCAGAGGCACACAGAACTGTCTGTCTGCATTGTTTCTGCACAACAGGTGAGTCCGTTTTTCAAAAAAATCTTAAACTTGGACTTAATTGACAGTCAAAGTCCCCCATGGCATAAAGGTATTGATGGAGTTAGGGTGTAAAAATTTGCTCCTTATGAATAAGGAAATCAATAGAGGGAAAGGAAAGGGTCATGTTAGGACTTCTAAGTCAAGTTACAGCAAGTAGATCTTGCACATTCTAACATTTTCCAAAGAGACATACTGACTGAGTTCCTTAAGCACAGCAGTTATTAAGGTTGCCATGAAGTGGAAACCAAGGCAGTAAATGGATATTGAAAAGGGAATAAAAAGGAGAAAGTGCAAGTGCTGAAGGAGGTGTTGAGCATGAAAATATATTGGGGTGATTGCAGATGCAAGAAAAATACTGTATTTGAATTAGCTAGCAGTTTTCAAGCAAAATTATCTGGTGATTGAGGCCAGTCATGAACATATCCTTCCAAACCCATGAGTTATATTTGAGCCCACAGGAAAGACTGGACATTGAGACCAAACTGGAAAGAGGAACAATGAGGAATTCATATCAGCAACTTATGTTTCTAGATCGGGGTTTCTTAAGGTAAACAGGGCCCATGCTCTAAATTACTAACTGAAGGGAGTATGTAGTCTTTCACTAATGGTGCAAGGAGCCTAAGAAGAAATATGCTTCATACATTAGTCTTCTGGAACTCAGGTTCTAGTCTAACACATATTGGCCAAATAGCATATGGTGCTAGCCGCAGTTGCAAAAATAATTCAGTGGGAAAGAGCTGAGACCACCTTTAGAGTTGTCACAAGCCACCTAACCTTATAATAAAATGTGTCTTTCGCCGTTTGTCATTCATCCAGCTTTTTTATCATTCATACAATCTTGTTTATAAAAGTTTCAGGCAGTAAGTGTGCTGCAGAATGACAAGGACTCAACATATAATGTGCTTCTGAAGCATCTCAGAAATACGATTTTTTTCCCCAACTCTATTGATATACTCTCAACCCAAAGTATTATAGTAGATTAAAATATTTATATGACTCACTAGGATCTAGACCTTTTTAAAGGTCTAGATTGTATTATTTTAAAACAGCAGCTTGATCTGTCAGAAAGCCAGATATTCTCGTCATAATTACATCAGCATCACAGCAGCTCTGCTTTAATTAAATCTTCACAATTAGACAGGCTTGTTATTGTATGTCATTAGTCTTCTTAATACCATTTTACTTATTATCACCTCATTTTCAAGCATGCATCTGTCAGAGGAAGCTACTTTTCCACCTCAATTCATTGCTTACTGATTTACACCTAAAAGGCCTTAGACAGTTATGTTAAAAATTATGAATTGTCTTGGTGAAGGTCTAAGGATTAGAAAAAAATGCACTGCTGCATTGAGCTGAATATAAACATGAAGAACAGATTCTGGAGTTCAGTAAGCTTTGTCCTTTTGGAATTTGCATTGCCATTTGGCTTAATTCTTTGAGAAATGTCCCTTCCAGGAGACATCTTAGTATAAACTCTTCACTCAGTTTGCTTTCTGAATGCAAGGGATGTAGTGAAATTGTTACATTCATCGGCTAGAGTTGTAGCTGAGCATCAGTGCTTTTCTCAGTTTTACATCTCTGAAAAATCAGTTAAGATATTTAATAAAAATATATAAAAAATATCTATAGTGCTTTGATTTTGAGCATATCAAAATTGCCCTAATGTCTGATAATCAGCTTGTACACAACTTTAAGATATGTTTGTGGTGTGAAAACTGGACAGTTATTTTTCAGCCTGACCATACATACTTTGGGTTTTATGATCTCTCAGTAAAGTCCATCACATAATTACAATGCCAGTTATAGAATCATAGAAATGTAGAATGGTTTGTGTTGGAAGGGACCTTCAAAGATCATCTAGTCTAACCCCTCTGCCATGGGCAGGGACATATTTCACTAGATAAGTTGCTCAAAGACTCATCCAACCTGACCTTGAACACTTCCAATGATGGGGCATCCACAATGTCTTTGGGCAACCCGTTCCAGTGTCTTACCACCCTTATCACATAAAATGTCTTCCTTACGTCCAGTCTAAGTCTACCCTCTCTCAGTTTAAAAATGATGGCCCTTGTCCTGTCACTGCAGATCCTGGTAAATAGTCTCTCTTCATCTTTATTATAAGCCCCCTTTATATATTCAAAGGCTGCAATAAGGTCTCTCCAGAGCCTTCTCTTCTCTAAGCTCAAGAAGCCAAACTTTCTAAGCCTTTCTTCATAGGAGATGTGCAATTGTGCTCTTATTTTATTGTCACTTTCTTCAAAGGTTTAAATAAACTAGCATTCCAGAACCCACTAAAAAAAGTGTTGATACGTGCTTTCTCACTTGAAAATCTATACATCTTATTTCCCCTTGTGCAGGAAGTTTTGGGATCCCCGGTTGGGATCGGGGAGAGAATCAGAAGAGCAAAAATGAGAAAAGTCATGGGTTGAGATAAAGGCAGTTTGATAAGTAAAGCAAAAGCTGCACGTGCAAGCAAAGCAGAATAAGAAATTCATTCCCTGCTTCCCATCAGCAGGCAGGTGTTCAGCCATCTCCAGGAAAGCAGGGCTCCATCACGCATAACAGTTACTTGGGAACACAAATGCCATCACTCTGAACGCTCCACCCTTCCTTCTTCTTCCCCCACCTTTATGTGCTGAGTATGACCTCATATGGTATGGAATATCCCTTTGGTCAGTTGGGGTCAGCTGTCCCAGGTGTGTCTCCTCCCAACGTCTTGTGCACTCCCAGCCTGCTCACTGGCAGGGCGTTGTGAGGAGCAGAAAAGGCCTTGAGAGCTTAGCAACGACTAAAAAAACCAGTGCGCTATCAACACTATTGCCAAATTGGATCCCAAATCCAAAACACAGCACCATACCACCCCTCAGTAAGAAAGTCAACTCTATCCCAGACTAAACCAGGACAGTAGCATATTTTTTTTTCTGATGGAAAAATTACAGTGGTACAATTAAAGTAATAATTAAAGTGTTAATTTATGTACCTCTCAAGCAACATATCTTATAGGTAGTAAATGAGCAAGATTGGCATAGACTCTCAGTAGGATACTGAGAAATGATTGCCATTATGAGAAAAATAAAAAATCAAAGATATTTTTCATTTTGTATAGTAACTGTTCAGCAATTGCATATTGTAACTGTCCCAAAGAGCAAGTAGTGAGTAGCAGCTACAGTTTTAATTTCAGTGCTACTAAAGTAATCTAAGCTGTTCAGTCTCTTTATTTGTCAACCCTTCAGTAATTCATGCATCTTCTAAAATAGTACATTTTGTATGTCAAAGTAAATTGATTCTTGGCTGTAAAAATTCTTTGCTGGCAGCTGTGTAACTTTTAAGGCAATTCCTCTGCAGTCGTTGGTCCTGTCCCATGCTCAAATTTTCAGGTAGGTGTGAATACCAGAGCTGTTGAAACTGTCCTGACCTCCTGTTGTGGATAAGCTGTTACTGTTTGGTCCTAGGACAGGGTCGAAGTTCATCCTCTCTTTAACGTTACCTCTATTCAGAAACTGAACGTAGCTGGTGACCTCTCGCATAATAGGTGTTTTTTTAAATAAGAATGTAAAAAATGACCAGTAATTGCCACACCCCCCCAACATCTCCTTTTTCCTCAGAGGCAAACTTCATTATTTTTTTCCAGATATGAACACTTATTTTTTGTTGACTGTGTGAGATTTGCAACCAAAGGAAGTATTCACTTGCTCTATATGCCTAAACTGTTATAGTGGTGATATTCCATCTGTCTGCCTTTAAGGGTATAGAAGCGGCAATATTTGTAGAGAAAGTGTGGGTTTTCTTTAGACCAAATGAAAAAATCGGTAGACCTGAAGAAGTACTTTGCCTGTTTCTTCCATTTGTTTCAGTTGATCTAATAAAAGATATTACCTCTCCTTAAAATCCTTGCTTCTTAGAGGCTCTGTAGAAACAGAGAGCAGCTCGACAGCCACGTAGGACACGGCAGAGCAGATGGTTCCAGATAGATGAAGGGAACAAGGAAGCAGTGAGACAGTACTGGTCAACATGGTAGGTGCAGAGTGCAGCAGAAGCTAATTGCTGCTAAATTTCGAAGGGCATCAGAGCAGAAGGGAGCCTTAGGTGGAAGGCTGAAGGAAGCCGGTGTTTGGAGATGACTGAGGGGATCCTCCCAGCTGTGAGTTTATGAGAGATGCAGGGAGCTGGCACTGCAGGGCAAGTGGATACCACCCACTCCAGGCGTGGAGTGACAGGTGATGGGGACCATGTGGATGAGAAATAAAGTGCCTTGATGGGAACAGCAAGTAACTTCTGTTTGATATGATTGAGAAAGGGGAAGCCAGTGGAAGAATAAAAAGAGAAAAGCAACATGGACAAAGCCGCAAACAAGGAAAAGATTTTTTCCAGCAGCACTCTGGTTAGATATGAGAAAGGCAAAGTTATATTTGTCAAGGCCAAAGAAAAGTAAACTGCAATAATTATTATATGAAATGATGTGAACCCGGGAAATAATATGCATGGATCAGCAAAGACTTATTTTAGACATCTTACATGAAAAAGAATTTGTGAGACATTATCTTGATTTTATCAAAAATGATACTCATTTTATGAGCTTGGATACCACACAAGTAGGTATTGGTTGATAGACATCTGCAAAAAGATGACAGTAAGACAGAGTTTTGGTCTGTTAAAAACAAAGAAGTGGCCCTGCAGTAGACAGAAATTGTTGTCTGACCCACAGAGAGTTGGTCAGCAAAACTGTATTTCAATGTTAACATGACCCTGAAACAAAATGAAGGTGTTCAGGAACAGAGTACTATGTAATCCTGATAGGAAGTTGGGTGAAGAGGATGATCATGAAAGGATACACTGAAAAAGAAATTAGAAAGGTGGAAAGGAGGGAGAGCCTGGAGCCATGGAACTGAAGAAAGGCAACATTGCAGGAATGTTGTCTGGTTTAGACAGAGCTGTGGAGTCAAGGAGGATGAGGATGTAGCCCTGATTTGTGGTTTGGTTAAGATTATCTTGTTAGAAGTTAAGACATTAGAACAAGACTTAAACACATTGTAGTTCTGTGTTGTTAGCTAGATTATTTTCTGGCTTCTGTCTTTACTGAATGTAACTTGTCTGCAAAGACTGCGTTTATTTGTTCCCATTTCCCATTTCATACTGTCCTTTTTTTCCCCAAGCCCTCTGATTGGTGGGCAAAGAGCTATGCATTGTTCTCATCCCAGTCTGTTTTCTGCTGTCCTGTTAATTAGCAAGTCCTTGGCCTTCTCCTTGGTCACATGAACAGATACATCTGTGGGGTGCAGGACCCACATGTAGGTGACCCCCAGGATGGGAATGTAATGGTAAGACACAAAAACTTCCTGCCACATGCTAAGGGAATTCATTATCAGCTATTGCCCATCTTTCAGGATCAAGCTGGGAGTATAGATCTGCAGAAGCTCTTTGATTGCCATTAGAAGAGGAGAACACAGTGTTCCTAGAATTTAGCATTTGAGAACACTTTTATGTATGCCTTCATACTACCGATTCTAGCCTGTTGTGATTTTGGATTTTCTGATGTTTCAGTATATACCGCACAGTATGCCATAGTCCTTAAAAGACTGAGTTAACAACTATGATTATGAAATTCCTGTTTATATGTAATATTACACATGCAGTTTTAGCGGAGTTGAGTATGTAATGAAAGTGATTCAAAGCCCATCTCCGTAATATGTATTTTAAGAAAAAAACCCAACAAAACTCATCCCTTCTCTTTGATGCCAAAAGATTTACCTTTTTATATCACTTCTGAAAAGTTTTAAATCAGGAAAGATTAAACAATACAGCACTATAGCCTCTGTGAAAAGTTAGAATCTTTTCTATGTGCATAGAATCCACTTGCCCAGTGCTCTATAGCCATGAGTTTTAACTGTTGTAAAAAATGAGGTCTTCCAAGAAATCTGTACAATTTAAACAGACAAATTTCTGCAAGATCTACCTATGCTCTTAAGAAAAGGTCTGATACGTCACCATCTGGAAACGCACATCAATAGCCAACTCTGTAAACAAACGCCATCTGTATATCAGTGCTTCAGGTTGGGACTGACTAAAAAAATTATTAGTGGTCCACCATATTTATACAACACCTGAGATATATTACATTATTTAGCCCCAAAAAACAGGGCAAAAGAAGAAAAATAATAGCTCCCTTTTTCAGTATATGAAGGCCAGTCCCTGTCTCATTTCATTAAATGGCAAAGTCATTTTTCCAAATTCAATTTTTTTAAGAAAAAAAAGAACATTCGAAAAAGACAATTTTATGCATTTCTCTCTTAAACAGGCACTTGGCAGGCTGAATGACATTTCAAAACCCCAGCAATCCAACTATGTAAAGTATAATATAACAGACAAGCAATACACCCATGAGAACAATGCTTAAAATTTTAAAAGCTGACAGAACACATACTACAATGACTTGGGTAGGTGTTCTGATAAGTACAAGGGAATGAGAGTGTTAATATGAACCAGTCTCTCTTTTTTTTTTTTTTTTAAGTCATATATTACTAAACAATTTAAATTATGTTAAATTAGGGGGGGGGAGGGGGACCCAAACAAGAAAAACAGAGGCTATTTTTGGTCTCCAGCAAAGCTTAATCAGGTTTTACCTACTGTTCCACCTCCACCACAAGTTTTAGGTGTAGGTTAAGAACTGTAATTTCAGTCTTTGAGAATGTCCTCCTTTTTTTACTGCTAAAACTTAAATTCAAGGGGGTTTGACTGCTGCGGTATCAACCTCTGTCATATCAGAATGAACCTGGATGCTCCCAGCTGATATACGAAAATGCTGTTCATTCTTCAAAGGCAAGATTTGCGTTTTTCTTAGGTCTCTTTCTTGGATTCCTTCCTCTTTTAAATTTGAAACATAGTACTAAAAATTAAATTTTGCTTCTTTTTCTATCCAACGTAGTAAGAAAGAATAGGGAAATCATTAACACATAAAATAAAGCCCTTAAAAATAAGCAAACTAAACCGCATTAAAACTAAGAAAATTCTTAAGGGAAGAAATTAGAAAACTGGAGAGAAACTGGAAAAGCTCCATAGTGTTTTAAAGCTCCACGAGGTCATAAAACTCAATAAAATGCAAAAGAAGAAGAAAATATTTTTATTGTGAATTGCAGACGTTGCGTAATTTGCCATTCATTTGCCAGCAGTAGTGAAAAATACGCTGGCATTCTAGTAGTCAGGTTGTCAAAGTGACCTTTTTTAATGTCACATGTCACAGAATTTCATGTCACACTAAGACAACATGACAGGACAGAGCTAAGCTTTTCTAATGTTTCCCCTTCACCTTCTCAAAAGTGCTTGCATCCTAAAGAAGAATATGAAGGTATGGTATATTCATTGCTTGATGATTCAGTGACTCTAAAGAGAAAGGTCACACAGCAAAACAGCTTGTGCGTTATAATTTTATTTAAAAAAGAAACAGTATAAAATTGAAATAAACTGCAAAAACAGTTGTGGTGCTTTAACACTAGGTGACAAGAACAAACTTGAAATGTCAGAGCTGGTTTGGAATGTCACTCAGATGCTTTATGTCGTTATCACTGTATATCTAACAAATGCAAACTAAATGAAAACGCCCTATTCCAACTCCAGTTTTACAGTTGGTAACTGTGGGAACACAGAAGGACATGGACTGTGCAAATAACAGATTCATTTTCGGAGACACACAATATGACTAATTTTATCATAAAACATGGAAATTAGCTTTCCTATGTCCCGCGATTATCACTGAGTAGATTACAGATACACAGATTATAAGAATTTCCATTAATGATTTTTCAGATCTTTTTTTTGTTGTATTTAAAACAGTAGAGCTGAAACTATGACATGAAGAAGATCCTTGATTTGGTACTTAATTTTTCATGTTATTCACCCCAATGTGAATGCGCAGCAGAACACGGTTAAAATGAATAAAGTCATAATAGATTTTTTCTGTTTTGAATGTAACAGGCAGATGGTCATTTTTACCCATGATTACTATACCACATTATGACCAGTTCTTTAGTTAGTGTAAATGTAGGTCATAATTCATGCACAGATACATATTATGCTTGTGTTGTCAAATGTCTAGATATAAACAGATAGGGCAGAGATAGCAGACTTAATATAGTTTCCTACTGTTTTCTAAACTTAACTTGTACTATTAGATGAATTTCTCTCACAGAGAAGAAAACTCAGCCCAGTCCACATAAAAAGCAAAGGAATGCTATTAAAGACTAATTTCCAAAGAATACAAGACACATTTGGCCTTGTTGCTGGTGTTTCCATCTGTGTCCGTATCCTCCTAGCTTTCCCTTGCAGACACAGCAGCTTTTGAACGTGCTGAGCAGTAGGTTCTGCTACATGTGACAAATAAAAATGACCCTAGGCAAGTTATACATCCCTACAAGTTCTGAGGAAATACAAACGGGGCAGAAGCCACACCCAGTGCTGCTGCTGAGGGGATGAATACACTATGGGTTCAACTCTCACTGGAGTGCCAGGGATCTGAATGAGAGATGGTTGCTGTGAATACCCCAATGGTGGAAAGAGCTTCGGTCAATACTGACGGTCTATTACACACCAGAGAAGCCAGCACAAGTAAGAAAATTGATTTCATTAGTTTTGCTTCTCATTAACATATTGTCAACTCTGCTAGTGGGTATATTTTCCACTTCATGTATAACATACCTTTCTTCTTTTCCTCCATTAAAGCCAGAAAGGCCAGATTCTCAGATAATCTGGATTCTCAGGAGGAACTTCTCATTGAACTTCTGGATCTTGATCTTTTCACCAGAAGGGTTCAAGGTCAAGTCTGTGTTCCTTAAATGCCTTAAAATATTATGTAGTTGTAGGAATCCTTCCCTCAGAAAGGGTCTATGTTCTCTGAAGGCAGAGACAGAACCGACTTTCATTCCTGTGGGCTTGAATAAAAGCAAGGAAATGAGTCTCGTCCCAACTGTGTATCACACAAAGAGGCAGGGAAGGTTGATCGTCACTTTCCAGAGGAATGGACCACTCAGGGGCAGTAGTGGAGGAACCCAGGGAGCAGGGAATTCCTGGGCGGCAACTGCTGATTAACCCGACTACCAGAGGAGCCGGACACGATCTGTGTACCTCAGATAAAATAACAACAACAACAACAACAAAAGGTAAAGCTAGCACGTAATTTATCTTTCCTCTGATTCTACTTGGTTTGTGTTTTGTTTGTTTGGAAAACCTTCTGATGATATATGTAGTAGTTAAAACTTGTGGAAGTCAGGCTCATATGATCTTGATGCTAGAGGAGAAAATTGGAGCCCAGCAATTGTTAATATGAAAAGAGTGTACAACTAGCAAAAATCATGGAATTATCAAGTTCAGATTTAGCTCAACTGATTTAGCTCAACATTAATTGTATGCAGCATTGATTTATATTAAAAAAAACTATTGGGAAATTAATTTTATTATTTTTATTAAAAAACCACCCTTTTTTGAGAAGAGAGGAAGAAGGCATTCAGTTTTTAATCTGCCAAGTTATGAGGACCGAGTTATAGCCACAGCTGGGAGTGAAAACAGTCAAAAATTTCCAAGGATATCTCCTGAGTGTACAGTCATGCCATTTTCATAGAACCATAGAATGGTTTGGGTTGTAAGGGACCTTTAAAGATCATCTAGTCCAACCCCCAACTTCTTTTCACTAGTTCTTTGATTTAAGTTGTCATTCTCTGCTCCCTGTATCTGCTATCACTTCCCTTCCCACATAGCATTTTAGGATGTTTAAATGCTTAAACATTGCCAGAGCAGAAGCATGGAAATGTTTTTAAATCATAACAACTGGCTTCCAGCTGATCTGCAAGGAGGGGTGCCTTCCTACATGTTTATCCTTATTCATCCTGTAATTATAGCAAACCGACTATAGGAGCTTTAAAAAAAACCCAAAAAGAACCCTTTGCATGTGTAGCAAATAATTTCCAGGCTTTAAAGGGAGCAGGTTTAATGATCTTGATTGGAATTTGAACTATGATATGGTAGTTTGCAATGAAAATCACAGAAATATAGTGAATTTGGGTAGTTTTATGAGTTGACTAATTGGCCTTATTTGAACTAGGCTTGGCTCGATATAGTTTTTAAAACATGTACTTTGTTTTTCTGCATTTTCCCATTGGTATCTGCATTTCAGTATAGATTCTGTTTTATTTTTAAATCAATGGTACACTCTGGGGAAAAAGAAAAGCCATCACGTTTTTAAAGATTTGCACCAAATTGAAATTACTCAGCGAAGGTTCAGCAAGAAGTCACAGAAGGTCAGATCTGCTTTTAAAATTTTGGTTTCAGGAATAGATGTTCTGGGATGCTGAAGGCAGATCTCAGTGGACTGGTTGATCTCAGTCCATCAGATGCCACAGCCTGAGCTGCAGATGAGAAAAGACGGGTGGTAGTGATTGCCAGGAGTATATTCTTGAGGTGATTTTTTTTTTCCTCTGCTGGCAACAGTGAACAGAAAAGCTAATATAATTTAACAGTTTGAGTGTCCACAGGTATGTTCTCTCTGGTTTATTACAGAATTTCATGCCTGTCAGGACCATCAAGAAGCTGTTCCAGGAATTTTTTATCACACGCTTTGCAGATAGCCATGCTCTGAATATGGATAACTGTAGGACAGATTGCAGAAATACCATTTAAAAATATGTATTTACATTAATGCCTGTAATGAGTTTGCACGTTCAAACAAAGCCTCTTCCTGTTCATTTTCATCAGGTCCTGAGCACAGGTGCTAAATAAATCTGTTTTCCATCACCACTACTTCGGTAAAAACTTGCCCTTGAAAGATGAGCAAACTGAGCACAAAATCAGTCAATCCCAGCAGCCATGGCAGCCGGCAGCAGTACTAAAATCGTGTTTGTAAACTTGTATGCAGAAGCCCGACAGCACTTTGAGTGTTAGATTTGCAAGTTTGGACTTTGATTATAGCCTGGGCAGCTCATATGAACCAGTTGCAGATGCAGAAGGGTCCAACTGGCCCTCCTAATTCAGCTTTTCTGTACTCATCTGAGTCTTAGCTGCCTCGGGACTTGGATTGTACTTCACTTGAGAGGGATTTGGGATGTCAAACGGCTGCTGGAGGCATAGCTTCCTGCTTGCAGGTGATTTACCAGGTTGGGAAAATGCAATGTCAGTTTTGCCAGTTTTTGTGGCAGTCCCAATCTGTTTCTGGATTATAATGGTTCTCTTGTGTCACGGCTAAATCATTTGTTTCTTGGTGATTTGAGGGGTTAACTGCTCTCTCCTGCTGATACCAGTCAGTTGCGATTCACTGAAGTGTGCAAGGCTTTTGAATATAAAGAGGTGCAAACTGCTGATAGGATGTTATCAGTAACTGCTCTTCAGCTTCCCTCATTGTTTGAACATTAGACTGATATATTGGCATTGTAATGTTTAAAGCTCATATTTTCCTTGGCAGATTTCAGAGTTTGAAGAAGGAGCTAGAGAAGGAAGGCGATCTCAAAAAGTATTTTACAGCATGTCTAGGATTCTTACTAGGACAATCTGTGCAGGTGTAAAACTTGTGCCAGAAATCACAATAAAAAAGCACAGTATGTCTTTGCATTATGAGTCCTGAAAAATAACTTTTGGGTCAATAATAACCTTGTCATGCTCTGGAAATCTCTGTGGATCTATTTTGCATGGCAGGGGGGTTGGACTAGATGACCCTTAAAGGTCCCTTCCAACCTAAACCATTCTGTGATTCTGTGTTTCTATTTTCCTTTAGCCATAAGTGATAGGCTAATATTTTGACTACTGCCTGAAAAAAAACTCCTTTTCTTACAAGTGTTAAAACTTCAGACATAAAAGCAACCTTTTTTGGGACTGCATAAGCCGACTTTTGTGAAATACATATGTACTATTCCATTTCTCTGTAATAAAAGCAATTCCAAAATAACAGTGATGTGCAAAGAAGCAATGCACTGATTTCTGCAGTGCTGTTTTGAGTAATGATATTCAGCAATTCCTTGGTGGCCGAGGCTTTGCTTCAGTCTTTTCTAAGGGAGTTTTATGCTCCAAGTTTGAGAATGACAAGACTGCTAGACTCCCAGGAAAAAGAGCTCAAAGCAGCCACTCCTTTGTGTATTGGGGTAGCTTGGAGGAAGCTTTAGGCATGTCAGTAAAGCAAGTAGAATTGAATTATGCTGCCCTAAAGATGAGGGACCTGAATCACAAGAAGTGACTAGTGGTAGAAGGAAGGGGCAGATGACCTCGGAGGGTCCTGAAACAGGCCTTGCTGCAGCAGGGGAGGAGGGAGGAACAAGGAAGGTCAGTGCACCACTGCGGTTTCCCTGCGAGTGGTCTCCTTGAACACCACAACGTGATGATTGGCAGCATCCAGCAATTATTCTTTAGCATAGGTTATGAAAGGCCACTCCTTTACGTTAAGCCTAAAGGGGACGCAAAATACATGAGCATTATGGTCCTGGTCCCAAGAACTCTAAAATCTAAATAGACTTCTCTCATATTATTGCTTAACTATGAAGCAGAGCTGAATATAAAAATTCAAATTTTCCATGACACAGACTCAAATTGTTGAAAACAAATTCATGCTTTGTCACTTTGGTAGTTTAATTCTATAAGTGACATGAAAACAGTTCTCACTCATTATAACATAACTTGCACTGTAAGCAAGCAAATGCTTTCTGATATAAAATGTGACGAATAATATGGTGATGAAATTACACTGTAAATTTTGAACATTATTGTGATCTTTGTTTTCCTCCAAAGGTATTTGAACTCTTATTTTGGCCTGTTGCTACTTTCCAGAAGAAAATCAAACTAAAAATCACATACATTTCTTCCAGTCCCAATTTTTGTAAGTGTTTTGGCTAAGGGAAAGAGAGTTCAGAGTCAAAGAAAAAAAATGTTTATTTACTACTTACTTTTTATACCTGCATATATGTAGATTTTTTTACTTAAACAGCTGAAAAGCTGTACCATACTTCATGTGTCCTTCCTCTTTCTCAAGCTCTTAGACTTGCAACAATCCGTGAGAGGCAGCACGATGTCATTATAATCACGGAACAATTTTCTTCCTACTGAAAAGAAACACATTGTTCCCCCTCAATGAAAGAAAATTGAAGCTTTCAATGTTGCAAATAAAACAAAATACATTTAAGTTGCTATTTATCCTTAATTACTGGAGGTCTCTGAGAAGCAAGCAAGAGATGTTGCATTTCAAAAGCAAATATCTTTCCTTAGTCTTTGTTCTGTTAAAAACTATGGTTTTGGTTTTGTTCCTTGTCGCCATCTGCACAAGGGTTGTGTTTGTTTGTGTGCATGTGTGTAGAATTTTTTGTGATCCCAGGCAGCACCAACATAGCACCTGGGACTGCTTCAGGTAACGGGACTGACTGGTCCCTGGATGCTTGTGGGTCAGGTATTCTCCATACCTGACGTACCAATGTAACTACCTGGGGTGACAGTGTGTCACCAGCATTCAGAGCCAGTGCTGAAGTGGAAGAGGGAAGGGGTATGTGGGGAAATCCCTCAGAAGTAAGACAAGTTAAAAGGAGCATGCTGAGAAGAAAAGATAGTTGTTTCCTAACTGTTGTTTCCTCCCCAGTTGAGCTAGGGAGGAAAATGAAATGGCCTGTGGCACGTTCCCTCTGATACACACTTCCTTTGCAAGGAGGGATAATGCTGTACCTGGTGTCAGCCCTGTGATGGTATGTAAGAACAGTCACAGATGCCTTATGTTGTGATAGATAGGTGGTTAAAAAAATACTGTCATCTTCCTTTGCAACATTTGGTATGCAAGCACCAGTGCTCAATAAGAGATTTACACATATGTTACGAGCTTTCTGTCTGAGGAGGTTAGTTCCTCCCTCAAGCCAGCACAGTTTTTGCATGCTGTGTGCAGTGGATATACTAGGTGTGAGGGGTTGCATCCCTCCTTTTCATGGGGCATGAGGAAAACTGAAAGCTTCGCTGTTGACATGGTTATATCATTTGGACTGTAAGTTCCTTACCCTGAGGCTAGCTCTATGGCTTCCTAATGGCTGTCTGATCTGGAGGTCCAAGTGGGGGTGAACCAGCTGAGACTAAAGCACAGAGTGTCTCCATGGTCTCTGATGCAGTCCTTGCTAGAGCAAGTACCTTTTCATCCAGTGCGGGCACGTGGAATGTTGTCACCACTCCTTGGCATCAGCACCTCCGGTTTATTGTATTGTAGCTGTACTGTATTGTATTCTTACGATATGTCCTCCTTGGGCATAAATTTATTTTTGGCCACTAAGAGGCTTTCTGCTGCCCTGAAAATCAGTGGCCTGCCTCCTGCATGAGGCAAGCTGCCTTGACTACAAACTGCACCTCTGAGGAAAGGTTACACTAGGTGGTGTTCAAGGAGTTATCCAAGATTTTTAGGTGGGTGACTGATCTAGAACCTACTGATTTGACTTGCTGTTCTCCCTTGATCTTAAAAAGACATTGGAGAGCTGTGTGTACTTATTACTAAATTAGTGTAACTATTCAGTCTCTGTGAACCTGTTTACTTGTTTTCTGGCTGTAAAGAGAGATCACCAATCTGGGAATACATGTTTCTTTGTGGCTGAAATTAATTTCAGCCCCACAAACGCAAGAACGTAGTGTTACATGAACATGGCAGCTGCTTCCTTACTCCTTTGTTATGGCTCTTCTAGGCTGTAGTGAATGCGTGGGCACCTATTGTTGTATGGAGCAGGTGAAGATTAAGAATTTGCTGCTTGCGCAGCATAGGGAGGGAGGGCTTTAAGCCTGAAAGACAGTGTGCGTGAAAACAGACTCGCTAAAAAGTTATTTCAGAGGAGGAAATAAGGCTTATTGTCTGCAAAAAAGAAAACCTTCTTGCAGTAAAGACCCAGCAGTGCTGAGCTTACTCTGAAATGCAAAATCTGCAGGAAACACTGAACAGAGCACAGATGAGGACCTCGGTGGAAATAGCTTTCAAACTCTATTCTGAGAGTGACCATATTAATTAAATCTGTAATATGCTTTGTAAAAACCAAAGAGAATCATGCTGTTTCTTAGCCAGGACAACAGAGTGACTAGTTTTACATGAAGTGTGAAATTAGTTTTAGTGTGTCCGGATTTTACCTCTGGGGAAAATGTGTTGCAATTGCAAGCTAGTAGGGCACAGGTCATCTTGTATGTATTCATAACTACACAAGACTGATGTTCTGACAATGTAATGCAATATGGTCGTATTTTTATATTTGCTGTAAGATACTAAGTTTACCAAACACATAAGGACCTGTCTTCAAATAAAAAAAAAACCTTAGCTTGTCAAAAATGTTAGGGTTGAATAGATGCTCGGGTGCAGAATTTATGACAGCAGAATTCAGATTTATGAGAAAGAACTGGAAGTGTTGAATGCAAGAACGTGTAATTTCTTGGACCACATAAATAAGACGTATGAGATATTTTGTTTAAATGCAGAAAACAAAAAATGCCTTGATGATTGCATAGCACTGATTTGTTTTCATTGCATTGTATTCAAATTCTGCAAAATTCCTGTGGAATTTAAGGGTCATTTGTTCTTTCCTTGTTTGGTTTTGTGTAGTTTTGTGTAGTTAAACAAATGGGTTTGTGTAGTTAAACAAATGGTTTTCAAAACAATCTATCATGAGATTTGCTTTAGTACATCACAATGTCTTTAATATTTCTGTGTTACTGAAAATAATATAATGTCTACAAGACAACTGTACAGAATTAGCTTTTTAAATCAGGCTCATGTTTTAATCCCTTAGAACAGGTAAGAATACAAGACAATCAGTCAAGCTACAGAAACCTAACATGACTAAATTTCCAATTTAAAAAGGCATGAAGTGCTTTGAATTGCATTTTAACGGGTCTTTGAAAAAGCACTATTTTGTAATTACAAGCTCAAAACTGCTCAAAATAGTTAAATGACCTTTTCTTTCTTTTCTTTTTTTCTTTTTTTTTTCCCCCTTCTCTTTTTCTCTTGGACTTATAGCTACAGCCCTTTTCTTGAAACGTGGCTAAAACATAAGAGCTCCACAGTCATCCCCTTCTAACCAAACCTGTCTGCTTCTAACTGATTCCAGCACGGTGCAGCTCCAATTGTAGCATCACACGAATTCTGAGGTTGTGTTTTGTTTCAGGTTTTGCTGGAGAGCGAGAAGAACAAATAAACATGCTTCCTTTTATTATTGTCTCTAAACCAGCCTGCAGACCAGGCTTCATTAGGAAGCAAGGAGGCTGAGAAGAGCTGGCTGCAGCAAGTTACTTGTTGCCTAGTGACACCATCAGACCTATAAACTCAGGCTTAACTCCAGTTGTCTTAACCCTCTGTTGTCCAGAAACTGCATTTTATTACAGGGTGATTCCTGTTTTGACCAGTAAAGAATATGCATTTTTAACAAAACGTGCTGTACCACTAGATGCCAGTAAAAAATAGACTGAGGGATGGACAGTTTGCAAGTGAAATTAAAAAATAGTTATTTCTTTAATGTAGGACTGAGTTAATTGTTTGTGTCACCTTTCAGCACAGCTGAACCTGAGAATACCATAGAAATGTAACATGTAAATACGAGTGAGAGGCTATTTTTTTTTAAACAGCATCCTGATACTGAAAGATGAAGGGAGCATCCCCTCATAGGCTTTGGCTTGACTGCTGATAACTGATAGTACATGTTTCTCTTCTAGTCATATGTGTGATAAATTGTTTGCTGTAGTTTTGTTGCTTGCTCATAATGTGCCCATTGTTGCTGACAGCAAAATTCCTTTTTCTTTTGTAGAAGCTAGAAAACTTACTCAAACTCCGCCTAATTAATGAGTGAGTGAGATGTCCGATTGCTGACAATTGCCAGGGGAAGTTTACAGGGCAGAGGTGTTGTATCTACGCTTCATAAATCCGTTATTTAAGAACTACTGCAGCTGCTTATTAGGCTGTAGAAGGTAATAGTGCGAGACACCAGTATTCTTATAAAATGTGCTTTCATATCAGAATAGCTTAAATAACTTCAGTTTTCGATATTTTTCCTCTTGAGTTAGTTTCAGTTTTTCTACTAAGCTGTATTTTGAGATATTGTAGAACATTTAGAAACAGCTAAAAGTTCATAGCTCAACTGCTGTCTCTCCCCAAATGAGTATCTTTGAAAGTGATTTTTAGCAGCAGTTGGATTTGGAGATTCTTTAAATTTGAAATCAGAAGTCATGCTGTTAGTGTCAGTGAGGTCTTTCAATCAGTATTAGCAAAAGTAATGGGACTTTGAAAATCTCTCTTCTATTGGAAGAATGCATACCAGATGCACATAACAAACTGCAATTAGGGGTCAAAGGTAGAGAAATGTACTGATTGGGATTGTCTTCTACCAATCTGCTCCTGTTTCCTGTAGAATATCTGAGTTATTCTTTTATTATTTTCTTTAAGGTAATGAGGAACCCACAGGTTGCATTAACCTCTTGCCCTCCACCACCTTCCTCGAGCCTCCTCCTGTAGCGTCCTTTGCCCTAAAATGCTTTTTCCCTCTCACAAGGGACCAGAGGACTTTGGTCCCCACATGCCTCTCCACTAATTACCGTGCTCCATTCAGGACTTAAACAGAAAGAAGTTTTTTGAGTTTACTAACAGGATGGATGTGTATGAAATGAAAAACATTTCCAAGGTTTGTGGGCTAGAGGAGCTTTCCAGTGTTCAGATATAAAATATATAAACTGTATTTGGGTAGAAATAGTTTGCAACTGGGTAGAAAGGATGGGGTTGCTGTTTTATTTTTTTTTTATTTTTTTTTTTCTCCTGAAAACTTCTTTCCCCTGTAGCATTAATTGGGCAGAGGGGGTTTCACTGGCTTTACAAAGCGCAGAGAGATGAATTTCTGGACCCTACCTTATTGCTGGAAATTGCACACTGAGTGAGTTACACTGGTACTGTGCCGGAGTTAAAAAATCATGCCAGCTCAGGCTTGTAAGATATGCAGTGGCATTGATTTGGAGGTATAGCTGAGCTAACAAACACAGGTCGGACATAGACAGCTTTGGGCAACTTAAGCTGAGAGCAATAGGGAGGAAAAATTTTTGAACCCCCTCTACCCGATTGGAGGCATGAAAACCCAAAGTTTTGGCTTAGGCTCACTGGGAAGTGAAATATTTCTCAGACTAATTTTCTATAGAAGGGCTCTGAGCCTTCTGTAACCTAATGTATTTCAAACAGATGCAGGTCAGATAGGAACTAACAGAAATTAAACATAAAAGAAGTGATAAACTCAAACTTCTGCTTCATGAATTTTATTTTCTGCTTTTGTAGCCTGTTCTATTTTGGTAGTGGCTGGTTGGCAATTAAAATGTGATTAGCATATAATGGTAACTGTTAATGTGGAAGTACTGAAATTCCTTGTCCCAGTGATTGCTTTCTCATTAGCAGCAAGAATTATTATGTTTTAACTGCTAGCCAAAGCTTAGGAGCCATGGAATGCTGAATTTTGCTTTGAAATCATGGAAATTGGTGATTTCTGTGTCACAGGATTTGGATTTATGGAAGGAGTAAAAACGTTTTTCAGTGACTAACAGGCAGTATTAGGGAGGAGACGTGAAGACAATTTCTAGGCTTCTGAAGGCACAAGCCAATTCAACTCCATAAGGGATAATGTTCCAGCAAAAATACTTTTTTTTTAACTCCAGAAATCCCGTGGCTTCCAGACATCAGATAGCCTAGGTTGCTGGACATCCAGAAAGTAAGTAGATCAGCATCCAAAGCACAGAGAACAGTTGGTAGAGGTTGTATTTCCAAAAGAGAGATGGAAGCAATAGTATTGTTATGTGAAGCAATGTAAAATTTTGTTTGGAACATTGTCTTTATGGCTGGTCATCAACAGAGATAAATTCACATTGGAACTAGTGTAGACAAGGCCTACTGACAAGTCTTAGGAATGAAGAAAATTTCTTAGGGAACAATGCTAAAAGAATATGGTTGGTTCAATTAATTAGAATAAATATGTCAGGGAAGAGTACTGTGAAAATGTCAGTGAGGGTGAAAAGATGTTTAAGCTAAAGGAAAGCATCAACATAAATTGAACTCAAACACATTTAGCCTCGAACTGGAAGAAACTTTCCAGGCATCAGCAGAAGCAAAATTCTGAAACAGCCTTTCAAGACAAAGCAGAGTGGAGGCGAAAGAGATATGCATAGTACTTCCTCAGCCTATAAAAAAGATTATCTGTTGTGTTTTCCTACTAAAGCAGAAGGCAGCGGTGAACTGACAAGAGGGAGGCAAGAGAGAACATGGTAAATGTTCAAGAGAGAAATTACCAGTTAAAGTAATAGAAAGAGTTGGAAATTCAATACATGCGGATTATATAATTATTTAAAAGCAAACTCTACAGCTATTGCAAATTTAAGATGTCCATCTTGAGGTGGCTTTCTAAAGGACTTACTGACATGTATTATAGCTTTGTATGTTAGAAAACCCCCAGGTTATTAATCAGGTAATTTCAATATTTAACTATGATTTTTCCAATAGGTATTTTTCTCTTTGTCATTATTATTTTCCCCTTTTCCTTGGTTATATGAAATGTTCATTTGAAATAGGAAATTATTTTTATTTAAAAATTAAATTTATAAAAAATAAATTGTTTAAAAGGACAATTTAAATTTTCTTCTTTCATCATGTAATAAGATATCTATAGGATATATATCTGATTCTACACTGGGCTGGTTTGTGTCTCTGTCAGCCCAAGTTTTCCCCCACAATATTTAAATTATTATTACAGTTATCTTAGATTTTAAAATGAAGTAGCGTTTCAAAACTCAAATTTATGTTAAAAAATGGGCCATTTGGACAGGTTCAGAACACCTTTTTTAAGGAGAAAAAAAAAAAAGTAAAGATTAATCTATATCAAGCTTTCAAAGTTTGTTTTACAAATTAGTTTATTCCAGTGAAATACCATTTTCATTGCACAGTTGCTAACTGGCTCTATCTGTATCAGTGAACAACTCACGTTCCTTAAATAGTTCTGCCTTTTTTATTGTCTGGACCATCTGCTGCGCTGCGAGCAGCTACTATTTTGAGCCTTTTCCCTTTAAGTACAAGTTTCAGATTAAATTAAGCCTTTGTAAAAGCTGAAATTATTGCCAAAGCATGTTCATAAGTGTTGATGTGCTTTTGTGGGGTTTTTTTTAAAGCCTTTTCAGAAATTTCAGGCAGTAATGGTAGCACATCCCTTCTAATGATAGCAGCATGAAGGACATCCTGAACTGTCTCTGAGGATGCATTTTAATAAGTTGGTTACAAATTGTTTGTTAAAAAAACCTTGTTAGCTGAAAATAATAAAACAAATCTTGAAAAGTGTTGTGGTAAAAACCTATCAAGGAGTTCCGTTATTCAGTGCATCATTACCATAAGAAATAAAAAGCAGACAAATTAAGGTTGAGGCAGCAATTGTCATGCGTATCTGGTGGCACAGGGGCGTTTACAGGCCTGCATAACTTCCCACACAGCTAGTAAGTCATCTTTCATGAAGACTTTTGATTAATGTAGTGAACGGCACACGAAGAACACACAGAGTCCAGTGCCAACTCTCTGGATGATCTGCCACTAGTAATCCTGCTAATATCACAGCTTGTAAGAGGGAGCCCATGTTGCCCAGTTCGGTGATGTATGGGGATGAGTGAGCTTGTCCAGATACTGGAAGTGTTACAGCCTCCTGAGCTTGGCACTTGGCTGGGACTAATTCATCATCCTTCTTTTGCCCAGTACTCTTTCCAACATCTGATGAGTTCAGGTACATGACAGAATACTCAGCTGTGTAGACACACTCATAGGAACCAGGAAATCTTTTATACCAGATGTAGAGATCAGGTAAAGATAAGTTTTATAGGTGCAGTAACAGATGGAACACAATGGGTCCATTTAGACAGAAAAGGGAATAAAATAAAAGGAATGACAGAATTCAAGCCTCTAATATGAGTCGGCTAAGTTTCAGTTTTGACATGTATTTTAGGTTAAAACTCTAAAGTAGTAACTAGATTCAGCTGTGATAAAGTAGCATCACTGTCTAATTCCCACTGGTGTAACTAGACAAATTTTCTTATTTCAAACCTATTCAACTGGACTGGGATTGTTCCAATAACACCAGTGACTGTGGCTGAGAACGGCAATTTAATGTCCCTTGTACCCTCATTTTAGCCTACACCTTAGTGTAGTGTAAAACATGAACTTCACTTTTCAGATTTTGTCCTCCAATTCAGGCGTTGCACTTAAAAGTCTTGATTTTTGCTTTTGCTGGTTGTGTAGTCTCTCTGTGGGTCCTTCAAATAGAGGATAACAGCCTCTGCAATTCCCCCTTCCCTTGCACTTTCCGATTGCACCTAGAGGCAAAGTGGGAAAACCTGCACATGTGTTCCAAGAAAGGACTGGTGTGGATCCGATAGTGTATGTGAAACGGCATGGAGGTTGTGGTATAACTGTTGTAACAGGTTTTGTCAGAGAGGATAGATATGTCTGGATATGAATTTGAAAGTCAAATTAGTATTTCCTTCTCAATTTTAGCTACTATTCTGTATTAAAGATGCCATGGCATAAGCAGTTGATCCTAGCGTGAAACTGAGGAAAATGTACTAGTTTGTCTGCTCACCCTTGGAAATGTGAACTAGTGTAACTATGCAGCACTTTTAACCAGAAGAAATGTTCATTGTAAATCACGCTTATGGTTAATCTCCAACCCAGGGGTAAAATGATGTCAGCAGAATTGTTTTAATGAAAAGTGTTTTGTTTTGTTTTGTTTTTCTGTGAGGGTTTTATTTTACTACAGGTTCCCTTCAGATTTCTTCAGAATATAGATATGTGTTGATTGTCTTCTATTTGATGCATTAATCTAAAGCTCAGAGAAATACTGCGTGTAAATAGAGTATATCCAGCAGTTCTTCCATTACTTGAAGCTCGAAGATTAAAACTGTGAATTACCTAAACAATATCAACTGATGCTTCTTTTAGCTGTCTATGGGCACTGAAACACAGTGTTAATTTATCCCTCATTACTTGAAAACTTAATGCATTGTGTCTTGGTTTATTTGCCCCATTTGTGAAATTGTCATTGAATGTTTTGCAAATAGAATGCTCTGTCATTGTGATTTCAATAACTTAGCAATGCACAAAAACATAATGTAATTTTATCTATTTTCTTGATATATAAGCCAAAAAAAAATCCCAAGTGGGCAAAATATGCTACCTAATGTGCTACTCAGTAAGTCTATTTTTAATATACATAAAAGTATGTTAAACTACTTCATTTGTCACTAACACAGGGGAGATTAGTGCGTTAAATCCACAGGCACCAGGGTGTGGGTTTTTTTGCTAGTATCTCCGTTCCATTAGTGCTGTTGTCTTGCCACTCACATCTAATACTGTTGTAGTTGGTACTGTTGTTCCACCTACACCTGTATGTAGCAATCTGCTCTTGTTTCTTCCGAAAGTCTGCATGTCTCAGCACTTCATCTGCTTCAAAACTTAAGCAGGCGTAGTGCATGTCAGTACTTGAGCAGGTAGCTACTGATGAAAACCAACACTTCTGCTGTAAGTAGAACAGTTGGATTGATAGACGACTTCTAGACCTACACTCCATGTGAATGATGAAACCTCTGAGAAAGCAGTGCCTGCTAAGGGCACATCTACAAGCTCACCCCATTTTGGCCAATGCTGTGGGGCTGTAATTGGAGCGATTCACCACTCATCTGGTAGATTTGCGTATTGTGATAGTCACTAATATTTTGATTTTGCATCAGTTTCAGCTACTACAATTTCTTCAAATGCTTCAGTATTTAATTTTAAAGGTATCCTGGCAGAAGAAGCACTTCTTCCAAATGATAGCTTGAAGATCATGATAGAATTCATTGCTGTCATTAACGTTATACACAGCGTAAGATACTAGTAATTATTACTGGGTTCTGGCAAGTTATGTTTTGTCCCATCTAAATGTATCATACTTTAGTAGGCAATTAATGTCTTCAAAAACAGGTTATTAGGTATTTTCTATGCATAATTTTGACTGTGAGACAGATAGGATAGATGTAGATTTTGGGGCTGTACGGCAGAAAGAGGGAGCTCTTCATATTCCCCGTTTCTCATGTGACCTGTTAGTCTCCAGGTTTCCTTTCTGTTTGGCTGTTGTTTTTGAGACATAACAAACAGATGATATCTAAGTAAATAGCAATGAGTGGCCCTTGACAGCTTTATTATAGCTATTATGTTATGGTACATTAAGTTTTTAATGAAATAAAATATGGCAGATTGCCAAATTATGTGATGATAATTTCAGGAAGCTGTAAACAGGTTACACAGTAGTTCATAATTGCTGCAGGTAATTTAACATTCAGGAAACTTCCACCCACTGATAGTAATTAAGATTGCATTTTGGCTATGTGTGTTGATTATGAGTATCTGATCAAGAGAATCTCTCTTTTTCTTTCATGTGGTATTTCACACTTAGTATTTTACTCTGCTGGGAGCAAATCTTGCCTTTTTATTTCACATCATGGAACGTGTCAGTGGAAAATATTGTAACAATATGCAATCTACCTGTGAATAACCTCGCTGCATGTGACTGGAGTTTTACTGTCGGAGAGAGCGGCACTTCTGCTTAAAATGAAAATTTCCTTTATGGGGCTGCCTGGCGGAAAGTGATCGTCTGGAAAGGACACCTTTTGGGTCTAGGTCAGCCAAAACAAAGCCTTCAGCACTTCTAAATCTTGCATTAAGGTTGTGTGTGAGAAAGTGGCCAACTCAGCAGCTGTGCAGGGATGCTGTCAAAATAACCAGAAAAAGCAGGAACTTCCCGCCTGCTGCGGGGCCCATGTGGAATCCGGCTGCAAGAGGGCTGATGTCAAGGTGCCAGAGCTGGCGTGATCCAGAAGGCACATCCCCAGGGATGCGGCTTTGAGGTCGCTGATAGCAGGGAATCCAAGGCAGGCTTGAGACTGGGGAATGGCACACCTGAGCTGACCGCCATGGTCCAGACCACCTCCCCAAATCAGGCCCCAGGAATCCCACTGTCGGCAGTGTTAGGCAGTCCTGCGTGACCCAGGTTGGGCAAGAGGGTAACTGGGTTACTGCAGAGGAGCAACCTCTGCCTCCCAGACTTGTATAACTTGCTGGAGTTGAAGCCCACACGGGAGAAACAGCACTGCCGCGTTGCCACAGCAACGGCAGGGACCTGTCAACACCTCTCTCCCTAATAGTGACAAATGGTACTTATTACATCAGCACTAATTTCATCCGATCCCTTTCAGATGAAGATACTTAGTCCTTGCTGATCAAATTGTGTCGCTGTAATTACTGAGAACAGACCTTATTAAATGACAGCGCTCCTTACTCATTGCCTCCTCTCATGCCGACGCTTATCGCTTTCCCCATTTCCCTACTTTTGGTGGTGTGCTTGGCTGCCCTCGGGGCATGCCCCCCACCCGAATGCAGTGAATTTTTGCTTAGGTTATGGACATTGCAGGTCATGGGTAGGAGGCTGCCTCTGATTCCTATATTTTAATACATGTGAAAAAATTGCAGCCAGACCTTTAGAACACACGACGATGCGAATGAAACTGCATAGTGCTTGATACAAAAAGAAAAAGTACTTGTCCACCTGTTTGTGCGAAGTAGCCTAACTTTGGGATAGCCTAACTAATAGCCACTAATTTAGTGGAGAGTACATGCTGCAGTTATCCTCTTCATGCACTATTTAAGGTTTAAGAAAAGATTTTATACAAGTGCAGCGAAATAAGTACAGAAAATTACCTAGGAAGGAGAAATTCAGACTGGAAATCCAGAGGATGCAAGCTACTCTCTGCCATTGACCTGCAGCCCAGCGTCATGTGCATGATTCTTCTCCACCGGCTCCTAACCACACAGAGGTCTTGCTGCTCTGCCAAGGGCTGGAAAGTCCTATGCAGTGAAGACAGCAATTTGCAGGGCATCATGAATCTCCACTCATAGATCAGGAACCCCCTGTCCCACACACATTTCGAAAAGATGTGCTCTGCCCCCACAGACTTTTCAGTTTAAGTTGGCATTATGGTTTTCCTGCTCTTTCTTGTGGTGTTTGATGGAATTGTTTATTTTTAGCTTGCAGGTTCTCTGTTTGATTTTTTCTGAAGTTGGGATAGCAGGTTTTAGTTTGATGCCTTTCTGCTTCAAAATAAACAAAGTGGTGAATAGAAGAAGCCTTTAGAAAAGGACAGCCTTTTGTTGGGGAGTAAACAAAGTGGGGGAAAGGGAAGTTAAGTAGCAGCCAAATTCTGATACTGTTTTGAGAAAGATGAGTTTGAACAAAGTGTGACAAGTTACACAGCAAGTCACAGGGAAAAGAGAATTTTAAATAAGAACGTCCATCATTCCTGTCATTGTATTTAAAAGGAATATTACTTCTCTTTTACAGATGTCATATGAGAATGTATGTGCAACTATTATTTTTCACAATGTTATCTCCTTAGCATTATACTAAAACTTCAAGATTAGTCTCAGTATTATTGATCATCTCATTAATTGACCAAATCATGCAAGACTTTTATTTCTGTGCTTTTCAAGCCTATATAATTCTGAATATCTGCTTAAGGGATAATGCTGTTCATTTTGTTATTATATAATAAAAAAATAATAATAAATGCATTCACCTTATCATCAGAAAAAACAGAGAAAGTCATAAGTATGACTTAAATTGTGGAGACTAGTTTATGTCACTGCTAGCAAGAATTGGGAGATGCTGAAAGAGCTCCTTCCCAGGGTGTAGATAAGTGCATCATTGCTCATTTCAACCTTTATCAGAGGCCTGTTAGCAGAGTTATAATTTGGGACAATTGGAAAGTGATAAGTTGGTCTCAGGATGATAAATTGTGTCTGATTGCTATTTAAAGGTTAAAGGGTTATGTTGTGGGGTTTTTCAAATTTACATTGGGATTTGGTCACTTCATAGACTTCTCTGCTAGACTAATTTCTAATGTGTTATGTAGTATATTTATGAAAAACTTAGAAAAAGATTTTGAAATTAAACTTACAAACTTATACTGTCATTTCAACGTGTGAATAATTTTTTAGAGATTCTGAGGGTGAAACAAAACAAATACAATGGATATGCTAAATTCCTCAAATATAAATGCAAAAATATTAAGAAGCTATTATGTGTTCATTGATGGACAATAAGGCAGGAAATGTAATCTTACAAATTTTACCAATATAATCTATCTGATTTTCCTCCTATTGAATTGTATGAGGTACGTTACAAGAATGTAGATATCAGGAGAAAATGTTTGGTTTTTGTTTTTTTTTAAATTGAGTGAAAAATTAGCTGGAAAACACAGAAGATGTCTCCTTGCATGCTGTAATTTGTTATAATGGAGTGAAATTTTAAAGGTTTACACTTGTTACTAAGATCCGTTTCATGTTTAATTTTGAAGATCACGTGTGGATATACAACCATAATGTGTCTGTGTTAAAGCAGACCTATTTAGAGTTCTTGCAAGGTTTTTAGTGTTTGTTTGAAATCCAGATAACAACAGCAATTTTGCAATGTTAAATTGTTTCAAATCTCAAATTTTTTGTTCTTTCTTTTCTATTAACAGAATTCTCTGTGTAATTTGAAACTGCAGTATAACCAGTTGATATGTCTCCTTGGAGTTCTGTTCAGATCAGTAGGAACAGTATGTAGCTTCTCTCTACAAACTCTGTAAGGGCAGCAAAAACTTGCCCCAGGACCTACTTTCAACTCAATTTCTCATTCTCTTGTCCAGTGATCTCCACAAATGAAACATGGAAGAATTTCAATATTGGCTGTTATAAATCATAGGTGCTAAACCTTATTTTCCATATATAAGATATATTTTTGAGTTGCTCTTTTATTTTTTGGTAGCTCTCTGAGTAAGATTCATACAGATTCTGTAGCAATATCTAATAATCAATTCACAAATACGAGGCTAGCTTCTAGGCCCTTTGGTTAGAATTGTTCTCATTTTCTTCTTCAAGTGCCATTTCTTTTCCTCCTCTGTTGACTTTGACCTCAATCAGTTCCAAAAAGTAAACACTCTTTAAATTATTTGCTAATTTCTCTTACTATTAATTTTTTCTATTACTTTAATACTTGCAAAAAAGTAGCTTAAGTTATGCTAAGAATTAAGTTTTTATTTTTAATCTTTTTTCCTTTTATTGGCTTGGGTTGTGTGGGATGTCATAGAATTAACTACTACAAGCCATATTTAAAGCCCACTGAAGCCCAAGACCACAATCCCTGTGACAGCAGTGCATTCTGCATGAGGCTGGTGCAAATGGGGTAAGGCAGAGAACTTGATGTTTTCAAATATCTGGAAGAGAGAAACAGCTGTGTTTTCTATTAGGTCAACACTTCCAGAATTTTTATGTAGCTCATTTTCATTCACGTTAAGGAAATTCTCTTATAAGTAAGTGTACTAATATTTCAGATTGCCGAATACCATGCACAGATTCCATGCCTACCATGCAATTTTTTTTAATCTTCACTTAATTACTGGAACATAACAGTGGTATTTCAAGGCAATGACATTTGTTCGGTCCTCTGGGAAAATGCAGCCACAAATCATCTCAACACAAGAGTAGGTCAAATGGTAATAATCAAGTCGTATTCATAACTCATTGGAAATAGACTATTCTGAAATTGCTACCTGATATAGAACTAATGCCTCATTAATCAGAAATACATCAAGCTAGGAACACTAGTTATGTCAGCTAGAATTATGAATGAGATTACAGGGAATGCCATGTACAGTGCTACATTTAAGTAGACGCAGTCTTCTGTAGCCTCGTACATGCTTAGAGGACTTCTTTCCATCATGGAAATGTGGTATGAACCTAAAAGTATGCAAAAAATGCATTGTGCGAGTAAGCAAACGATGAAGCTTCACACACTCAGATAGTATAAATAGGCTAATAAAGCAACCCTCTTTAGGATACCTTACAGCACAGTGAATGGCTTAATTTCAAATGAGTGAATCCCCAAACCCTCCCTGTGGTAGAACTCACACTGGAGAAAAGAGGGAGCCTAGCTACAGCACAAAGGACCTCGGGACAATATTATTTATACACACACACACATATTTGCCTAAACTGCCATGCATGTAGTCCAGAGCTTGCTTTGTCGGTCCTTTGGGCAGCATGCAGTTGAGCTCTTGTACACAAGCCAACCACCTACTGCGTTCACATGTGCTGAGCCTAATTTAAAATCCTTAACCATTCACCAAAACTTCATCTCCAGGCTCAGCAAAATTGCGCAGGTACTAATTCAAAGGGGGTGGAAGTCCAGATATCTTAGAATGTAGGTAACACTTTTATGTGCAATGGACTGTGGGAATACTAGTCCTGAAATCATTTATTGGTTGGTGTTTCAGACCCAGATCTGAAATATACTTCTGATGTCCCTTAAATATGAAACATGCATCTTACGTGTGTGTATTTCAAAGCTTTGTTTTTGTCAAGGCCTTAGACAAAAAAAAAATGTTCCTCCCCTCCATAAAACCATTGCTGTCCAGCTTTCCTTTCAGGCCTTTTGGTGACTAAAATGAAAGCAGAGCAAAGTTGTCGTGACTGATTCTGTAGTTACATTACATGTGCAAGATGCCTAATTTTTCACCCATGAAGTTCTCTAAAAATCTAAATTTCATTGTGTACATGTCCAGAGTTGCCTTCCATTTCACAGCAGTGAACGGTCTGGCTCCTTATATTCCTCCTGACCCTCTCAGGATCTTCAGTGGAAGTCTGAGCTCTTACACTTGGTTTGGATGTTTGAACCCTCTACCAAACCATAACAACCAGGGCCACTTTCACACCACCGCACAGCTGCAGAGAAGTGCTACTCTTGTCCCTAGGGATTCCTTAGGGTGGCTAGGAACAGTCACCTTGGTTTTTAGGCAGCTCTGTGCAGAACAGTACTGCCTCTGTGTGTCGGTGGGCTCTGCTATAGGACTCTCTCATGGATTTAGGTTTTACGCATCTCACACATCTCAAATTCTTCTAGCTTTTACTTGTAATGCCAAAGTTGGGCTTAGAAAAGAAAGACTTTTCTTAAGAAGGCAAGAGTTTTGAAAGGTAAATGACTGGTTAGGTTTATGTAGAAATTAAATCCTTTAGTAGTGTTTTTATACAAATATCTCATCTGCATTGCATGAAGACCTTCTCACAGCGGTGCACAGGCACACATAAGGTAACTCTTCCAGTCTGTGGCTCACACAGAGACTAGTTTATTGCAGCTTATTGCTGAAATTCGGATTTTTGTACTGTGTTGGCTCTTGAAAACACTCTCAGGCTATGTCTAAACTGTGTCTTGACAAGAGTGTTTCTGAGCTCCTGTGTCCAGGTGCATGCCCTGGTGGCACTGACTCCAAATCAAGGTGATACTCAAGTGCCTGTAATTGTCATCTTCCACTCGTCCCTAGTGGTCCTTCCTTGGAAAAGAAGCTTGATTAGGACCTCAAAGTGTAAAATAGTATGCCCCTACTGCATATTCTCAGCATAGCTTGAGGTGCCCTGTGGTATAAATCCTTCTGTATAAAAGAAAATTGCATTTCAATAACATTTCAGAACTGTACCAATAGTTTGAAGACTCACTGTGGAGGAAAATATCAGGTGACGTAATAAAATGGTAGAAAAGATGTAAAGTTTAGAACCACTGTAAGCTAAATACTGTAGCCTTTGATTTTAAAACTACAGGAAGGTCATACCAGCTGTTAAGCAATGAAGTAGCAAATTCTTCCATTTCCCCATAAATTCTTATATGGATGGAAATATGACATTGCTATGGACATGTAGTATTAAAATAGTATAAATACTAGCTTGATCCTTTTGCAAAAAGTAATGAATTAACTCATTTATTCTTTGTCTCAGTAGCGAAATTGATTATCTATTTATGCCATGATAATACTTCAGTCTTCCTACCAGTGCAATGGCTTCAGAAATATTTGTATCAAAAATTAAGCCTTCTTTAATTTAGCTATTAAACTTCTGAAATTCCCACAGTATCACATTTCTTATACGTTCCTGCTTAACTATTTGCAGTGCTAAAACTGGATTTTTTTCTGAGGTTTTTAGTCTCTGGCTGCAAATTAGTTTACTTGGAATATGATAGTATTTTTTGTAGAAGGAGGTAAAAGCAAGTCCTGCTACATTGCTTTGGTGCTGCTTTTCAGGATACAGCCTTTAAAACAGTTGTCCTACTTGACAGTCCTTTGATGACACAAAAGTAAGTGATTTTTTGGTACCAGTTCTAAAAAATGTGTGTTTTAATTGTTCCAATGGTTAGTTTGTTTATAAACCTGTATCGTCTTGGTACCTAATAGCTGAAAAAAATTATGGAGGACTGTAAAAATTCAGAAGACCTGCTGGTTTTCCTCTTCTCTTTCCCTTTGGTAGCATATGTTGATTTAATATGTGCTTCATGCACGTTCTCTTTATGATCAGCATTCGGAGGAAAAGACATTATGTTTGGCAAAAATGTATTTTGTAAAATATGTGTAGCTTAGCATATGCAGTAGAAAAAGAGAAGCACGAAGAGTAGATTAAAAAAATGAAAAACCACATAAGAAAATATTCTGAATACGCTGTCTGTTATCTGAATGGGCAAGATGTCTGATATGTATGGTTTTGTGCCCTTTATATATATTGCAATATATAATGAATTTTGTGTCATTTAGTACGTATTCTAATATTGATGGAAAGTCAAAATGTTAAAAGTAGTATTTTATGCCACAGGCATGATTAAACACATTCTATTGTTGGGGAACTAGAATTATTAATATTGCAACAATTTTTAACACTACTTCACAAAAGAAATTACTGATTAAGCATTTGCTAAAGGTCCTCTATCCTTGTCATTTTTTTGCTGTGTAGCGCTCAGGATAATCTTCAGAGCATAGGATCCTTTTGTTTCAGGCTCTGCATTTCCTGTTTTGTGCTCTGTGACACCGCTCAGCTGTGATAACTGCTCACACAAAGGGATCTGGTTAAATAAGTGGGCTCTTGAACACTAAATTTCAGGATTCCATATGCATACTGCCTTATGCCAACGCATAATTCAGGTGTTGTAACTACTAGCATGTAAGTTTGGTACTCACCCTAAACAGCTGAAGAAAGTTACCAATACATGGCTGGTGAAACGTGGCGCTCTGTGGAGTCAGCTGAAGAGAAACAGGTCTTCTGCTTGATTTAAACACGCGTGATACATTGCCCAAATGTGACACCATGTCCCGATGTCCGAGTAGCAGCATTGAACTGCACTCCCTGCAGTTAACGTCCACTGTCTTTCCAAACAATCCCCAAAGCAATTCATGCTTATTTCAAGCACTGCATTTTAGGAAAATGTCTGTGCTGTAAAACAGAAAGGAAGACACCCCACTGTTGGGTTTCTCAGAGGCATTCCTTTGTGCAAGGAAAAGTTGACATGCAGAAGAAATGATTATTCTCAGTAGAAAAGGAATTCGGCAAAGAAGAGGAGGTTCTGGTCAATACAGATGCAAAAGGCCTCAGTAATAGGGAAAAAATGTGTCTCTGACTTTCAACTTCATGTTTGAGTGAGATTTTTTTCCAATTGTGTTGTTAAAAGCTGAGGGTGCAGCTCACAGACACCTTGGACCATGCTAGAAGAAGGTTCTGCTGGTACCCCAGAGCTGGAGCTCAGCCAGCCCAAGGGAAGCCATGCCTGGAAGTGAAGGCAGAGAGATTGCTCTGTAAGCGACCCACTGTGCCCAGAGGTACATAGGATGTGGTCTGTGCAAAGTGTAAATTAACGAGCAGAGAGGAGAGGAATAGAAGAACTTTAAATTGAGAGACAAATATAAAAGATACCCACTCATCAATATTTTTACCATGACTTAGAGAAATACACTACTGATTTGCTTAAAATCAGAGTGGAATAAATCTTAAATACTTACATAGGGTTACTGAAGTGTATAGCTTGGAAAAGTATCCTTAAAAGAATACAGTTAAGAATAATTATGCCACAAAATTAAGATCTAGATAAGTTTTCAGCACTCTAAGCTCAAATAAAGTTGTCTAGTTTAAATCTAATTCTACATCATTTTCAAACCTGGTAAAAATCTTTTTGAAAAAGAAATGAAAAGAGAAACCTTTTTATCATTAAAGGGGAAAAATCATGAATAATTTCAAGTGAAGAGTCAGTTCTAGGACTGTGGGATCTCGCTAACACATTGTGAGCAGAAAAAACAGTGAAATTGGATAAATAAATGATTTGTTATAAATTATTTGCAGGGAATGGTGCATCTTCTAGTTACCTGTCTGTCTTGCTTTCTTGCATTTATGATGATTTCTTCTGCTGTTGTTGCTGCAGGACCTCTTCGTTTTGTGAGGATTTGTTCTGGTTTCTCAATCAGGTGAAGATAAACAATCTTGGCATATTATATTCCAATTATAGAATGAAAAACCACATGTAAGACATTGCTCACACAAATAAATGAAAAGTTGGTCATTTGCTCAATTGTACAATAGAAGGACATTTTAACAGGGCTCAGAGCTGAATTTCTATAAGACTATTCATTAAATGTTCCCTTTTCTACATTTTTAGTCAGGAGGAAATTAAGCAGGTGGAGGTTGTTCAGCTTCCCCCCCTCCCCTTTGCCCCTTTGCGAGTGGGTCTCTCAATGCATGCTGGAGAGTCATGAAGTGGCATTTACAAGCCTGGGGCACCAAGTCAGGCACCTAAATCCATACCTCCACGACTTTAGAAGCGATGGGCTTAAGCAGTTTCCATGGTAATTGTAATACTCCAATCTTCAAAGTCATGTATTCATACATGTCAGCATCTAGAGAGCAGCACACAGCTCAAGGTATCCCAAGGATCTGGACCATGAGTACAGCAGGATTGCTCATTGGTTGTGTTTGATACAGTATGATGAAGAAATAGAAACTCTAACAAACTGATAAATGTGTGTGCCTCTGAAATACACATCAATTGTTTGATTAAATGAAATATGCTGTTTGAAGAATAGAGTGCTCTGATCTGCCCTGAAGCTGGACTGATAACGGCCGTTTTGTTCGCAAAGAACTGTGAGCGAGAGGAACGTAGATGTGATATTTCATTATTGCTCTTGAAGAGGGAGGACCATGTAAAGGCAACCTGTCCTTCTTCTCTTCTTCTATGTTCTTTTTTTTTCTTTTTTTTTTTTTTCCTAGCAGATTCAAAATGGCTTGTGCTTAGAAATCTCGGCATGTAGAGATTGCTTCATAGAATAGCCCAGGTTGGAAGGGACCTTGAAGGACCATCTGGTCCAACCTTTTGTGGGAAAGGTAGCCTAGTAGAGATTATTCAGCACTCTGTTCAATTGCATCTTGAAAACCTCCAGTGACAGAGGCTCTACCACGCCCCTGATGAGGCTGTTCCAGTGAGCAACTGGCTTGATAACTAAGAAACCATAGAACACATTTTATGTTTGGTGGCCAGTCCTGACGACTACAGTTCAATACCTGACAATGTTCCTGTGTCAGCTGTTTGTGTTTGTCATTTTGTGTGTTCTTGAAGTGAAGGCTGAGCTGGAAGGAAAGTCAACATCCAAGTTCAATTATAATTCTGGGCGGAAGATCACACACATGCTGACTTTGATTTCCCAGAAAAAATGTGTGGCAAATATAAAGTGTTTACAATTTCTCTACAAATTATTTCATAGGGCCCTGGATGAAATTTTTTGGGGATTTATCTCATCCACTCCTGGTCAGACAAAAGTGCAAAAGTAGTCACAATATACTCCATAAAAGCAGGACATGTAGTAGATATTGGTAGTACAGTTTGATTTCAGTCTAATTGTACTTTTCCAGGCAACTGCCAGTAAATCTCTTTTGCAAATGCTGGCAGAAGTACGTTTGAAATACATAATGGATACGTGTATATGGAAGAGAGATGTACATATGAGCATATCTTTGAACAAGTTTCTTTAAATAAGGATGATTTCTGAAAAGTTAAATTCTGCCCTGTCTTGGAGATTTAACACCATAAATGCTATTCAGAAGTGTAATGAATCACCACATAAACACAGAAGCACTGGTGTGGTAGATATACATGCACTTGGGAAAAAAAAAAGACACAGCTTTTCGATCAGACTAATGGCTTGGAAGTAGCTTCAGGAAGAGTGCTGGTAATCACATTTGACGGTCTGAATTGATGGCTGATGGCTTGTAAAGGGCAATGCACTGGAGTGATTTCTGGGAGCTTTTAATAATGCTTAGCAAATGATCAGGCTGCACAGTCAGTCACGTTGCAGATGCCAATATTCTTTTCCCCCTCCAAGTAAGTTCAAAGCATAGTAAAAAAATAAATCAAAAGAGACCACAGAATTGTATACTCAGTCAAGATCATCACAGAATCCAGAAGAAAAACAAACAAACAAAAAGTCATATTTAAGGAATAATCTTGATATAGACAAGGAATAATTGTAATTTTCACTTGATATTTGGATGCTGCTTATGGATTCTTCTAGGATCCCTTTTCTGTTTATAGTTACACTGTCATAACTCTTAAAACCTGTTAAATCCTAATTAATGACCAATATTAAGGAAGACACAATCAAAGCAATGTTACCTAGGAAATGGTGTTGAGGGGCAGACTCCAGTTTCTGCTTCCTGTCTGTGGATGCAAAGTTTGCAAGATTTTTTTGTGTCTGTTTCCTCTAGGGGCAAGTGGTAGACCTCATGGATAACCATAACCCCTTAAAAGTAGCATCCACACCCTGTCTGTTTCCTCTCGTGGGGTCTGGGAAGAGTTTTTTCTCTTTCCATTCAGTTACTTTCTAAGTAAAACTTATTGGAGTAGCTGAAAATCCAAACCAAACTAGGTCAATGACTTCCCCAGAAGATCCAAGGTCAAGAATATTTAAAATATTAACGATTTTTGAATACTTCCACTTCAAGGTGACTTGTAATGCTCAAACTGAGGTTTTTAGAAGTCAAAATGCTCACCAGGAGATCAACTTAATTGTACAAATTATGACTATTTTTCTGTCATGCTTTGTTCTCACAGTCTTAGTTTTAACTTTCTAAGTTCCTTGTTGCCAAGGCCAGCTTGTGGGTACTCTATTACCTGTAGGGAATGGTTTGAGGAACAGTATTGAATGCTCTCAGCACAAAGGAGCTATAGTATTATATACAATATGTAATAACATTTCTATTTCTGAAGGTAAAGAATTTTCCAAGTAGCAGTG
Source organism: Larus michahellis (assembly GCF_964199755.1). NCBI lineage: Eukaryota > Metazoa > Chordata > Aves > Charadriiformes > Laridae > Larus > Larus michahellis. The sequence goes on along the minus strand of NC_133896.1, from coordinate 124,503,921 downwards.
ATTAGCAAATTGGAGTATTGCCATTGAATAAGGCAGATTACTCACTCACCTGTGAACTGTTGAACCCATTTTCTTTCTTTAAAATTCAGTAGGAGACAACCTAGCTTTGTGAGTCATTATTGTCCTCATCTTATTTAGATGATGGACTGCTGGGATATTACGTATTAATTTTGACTAGCACCTCATAGGATTTAAATCTTTTTATGGTCATCCATTTTGCATGGTTTACGTCTTTGTTCTGCTGATTCTGAGAGTGGCAGAGTGTCTTCTTCCAGAAGGAAAGCCCTGAGTAGATTGCCTTTTTCTCAAAAGCTAAATAGGGAGGTTCCACTGTAGATTTCATTTTTTAGCGAATTGATTGTGAATATTTTTGGGTTGCAAAGCAAAAACAATTGTCCAAGAATCCCTTAGGAAACTTCAGAAGCACCCATGCCAACGTTTTGTGTTATTGCATAAATATAATATTATTTTGCATAAATATGATATTGTACCGTCTGTTTTTATACATGATCTTCATCTCTGCAGCTCCAAGAAAAATTGAAGAACAAGCCTCTGTTTTGTTGTATTCATATTTTTTCTGAGGTTCACATTTCCATGTTGGTGAAGAGATAAAGTGGCATTAGTTATTACTAATCAATGGGTGTTAACAGAAGGGTTGTGAATAGGCTGGAAATATGTTTTAACTGTCTCTGCTGGTAAAACTGATTTTTTAAAAAAAATAATACTGGGGTTTTTTTCCGTTAATTTTATTTCTTAATAGCCTGAAACATAGGTTCTTACGGTCATGAGCAAGTTATTGTGGCTATTGACTTCAGTCAGTGGTTTGGGTACTGTGTTCTGTCGAGATGTTTTATACAGAGAGAACTTTAATGAAAATCAGAGAGGGAAGAACCCTTAGAGTTTTCTTACTGACCAAACTTATACAAATAACCATTCATGAAATTATTCCCTGTTGCCCTAAAGGCAGATCTTCAGCTAGTTTAAGTTGTTCTTACACCATTAGATCCAGAAGATCTCCATTACATTACAATATGTTATTACTGCCTCCTGGGAACCTAGCTGCTTCCCTACTTCCCCAGAATTTCCCTTCCACCCTGTGATACAAAATAATTAGTAAATTCTTTTCTTTCATTTTCTACATTTCTTTATTGTCCCTTACAACGGTAAACCCAGCACATCAGTGTGTATATTCATTTTATGTGACTTAGACCTTCAAAGTTGGGAAATTTTCATAAGCTTCTCAGTGGTTTTGTTGCTGCTGTTACTGGTAGATATAAAAATAGCAATATTGCACTATATGTTTTGATTTTGAAAAGTCTGAGGGCAAATTGTTATATTTGTCTACTTGTTACTTTTCTAAAAGGATAGTCCGTCACCTTAATCTCCTTTACATATGCATAACTTGTGATTTATTCAAACTGCTCCTTGAAAGTATCCGTAAATCAAGACAACTGCACTATGAACAGCGAGCAGAATACCTGTCCAGCAGAAGTATTCTGGTGGCTGTTTTGTCAGTGACACTGTGGCAAAAATAGCCACAGTATCCAAGCTGTAAATTAGAAAAGAAAACAAAGGTTTTCCCTGGGTGCAGTCTCTTTTGGTGGCTTGACAAGCCCTGTAGTTTTGCAAAGTATGACATAGTACGTGAATATTCATTATAATCCTCCTTGTACATATACCTCACAATATAATCTTCATGTGAAGATTTTATACTTATTTGCAAGAGGTACCAGATGGTTTAATTTTCTGTTTTCTGGATGCATCACTGTTAACTTACTGCAAATAAATATAAGAAGAACTGTGTCAAATTAGACATTCAGTATTTCTGCAGAAAGTCAGTCTCCTCCACCAAGTTCCAAAAGGGTTTTGTCCTTATAATTCCTTACACAGAACTGGAAAGGGGAAAAAAACAAAACCAAAACCCACAAGAGAAAGAAAACTGATCTTTTGCTTTATTCTCAGCTGCGAAACATTCAGTGGTCAGAAACTCAGTTGAAGTGGGGGCATAAAAGTAAAAACTAACTGCTGCTTCCATTAGAATTTAGGAAAAGAACAATCTGTGTCATCAAGTTCAGTTCCATGAACATAAATACATAATACTGAAGAGTTCACAAAACATCTATTCTTAATCTCCCCCAAAAAACACAAACCAAAAAGCACTGCTTAAAATGATCTTAAAACTTTTGGTATACAGAATCTAAAATTACCAACCAAAAAAAAAAAAAAAGGCAAAAAACCCCCAAACAACCCAAAACAATATGACACAATGAAAAGGAGGGATGAAAAAGTGAGATCCTACAACCCTCCAGTGGCAGGATAGCTCTCATAAAAAAACTTCCAAGTGATGCACAGGAAAGTAAAAAGCCCAGAGGACCTTGCCAGTCTAGCTGGTATCATGATTCTTTACTGTTCCCAAATTAGGAAACTGTCTTTAATCCTGAGCATGCAAACAACAGATGCCAACTAAGCACTTAAGGTTTTTTTAAGCCTTTCCACTTAGAATGTTGTTGTTTTCTGCCCAGTATCCCATCACCTTGCTGCAAAGGGAAGCAAACTGCTCTGCACTCAGAAGACAATAGATACACAGAAGACGACTCTGGGTGAAGAAGTCTTCCTGAACCCTAAAATTAATGATCAGAAGAGGTGAATCATAGGATCAACAAAATATGATACAATACATGCTGAGGGACATTAACAAACGCCATTTTTTTTCCTTGAATTTAATGCCCAAAGCTTTACATCACAAGTTTTCTGAACTCCCAGATCATGTTACGTGGTCGCTTCCATCCCCACCTCAGGCTCCGCCTTGAAACAAGTAGATTTCCCTACTGCTCTGTTTGGAAGGCTCTCCATCTTCTCCAAATCTTCTAATCTTCTCCAAATGTCTAGACTAAGTTTTATTCATGGATAATTCAAAGCCATCAAATCTTATTCCAGTAATGCTCTTTAAATTGAATAATTCTTCTCTCTCCCTGGCGTATACACCCAAACATATTTATTTTGTTATTTACTGTAATATTATTATTGACCATTTATTACTACCTTTATTTTAGTAGCATAAGCAAACCAACTTTTAAAAGTCCCTCCTAAAGTAATAGGTTCTCTTTTTCCCTAAGCACTTCTATAGCTGATTTTCTATTCTTATTTGAGATGTCCTTTCTGAACAAAATCAACTTGGATTACTGATGATATCCTAAACGAGCTCTTGTCTGCATCTTATTAAATAGTACTACTGCATCCCTGTGTCTACGAAAACTCCTTACTTGTTTAATCTTAGAATCCTATTAGGTTCTTTTATGGCTATGTCTCACTGGAAACTCACAGTTGTCCTGTCATCCATCAATACGCCCATATTCCTCTCTTTCTTTGTCCCTTTAAATTGATGGACGTCTATCTCATTTAAAAAAAAAAAAAAGGTCATTGTATAGTTAGTTACCTACTGCACTTTCAGCTTTCTCTTTGTTTTCCTCTCGCCCTCCTCAAATTGATCAGAAAAATAGTGCTACTCTTAAAACCAAGGGGAAGGAACACAGGGTGGAGGAGGGTTGGTTCACGTAGTGTACTCTTCTGTCAGCCTTTGTAAGTGTGTTGGAGAAGACAGTAGCACACTTATGCCTCCCCTTTGAGATAATGACATTTCTATAAGGTGGATGCTATGGACACAAGATTGCAGTGTGCATACCTGGCACTGTTAATGAGAACCGATCCTGTTCCTGACCACATGCAACTTCCCTAGATTTAACAGAAATTACCTCAAGCCCAAAGAGTGCAATTAAATTCCCACACGATCAATTCTTAATTTCAGTCTAATTTTAATCTCTGGGGGCCCAGAAAAATCCTAGACTGGAAACTGGGTTCCAGAATGTTTTCATTCTCAGGTTTATTATACAATCACAAGGACCAAAAATAAATGAGTGATTTCATAGATTCAGAATAAAGCTTCCCCACGTCCAGAAAAAAATTTGTTTATGATTGGTTCACATTATGCTCGGATCAGGCTATCGGCAACTGTTGAGACCAATTTTTGTTCTGTGCGCGGAAGGTTGCCACAGTGTGCCTTTTTGATACTTGCTCTGTTCATTTGTTGAAAGGTGCTGCTTCTTCCAAGCCCCTACCTCTTTATTCCAGCATAGGTTGTTCTGATATTCTTGTGTGAATGCAGTACATCTGATCTGGCCAGGAACCCAGAAATAACGATAAAGTTAGAGAAATGGTTGGCCATGCATTCTAGGAATTTCTTTAATCGGAGGCTTTTTAGCACAGAAGGGGACAGATGTGTCTGGCAATGTTCAGAGAAGTAATTCCATAATAAAATTCTGATTAATTCAAATTAGAAACTAAAGGCAAGCGTCTTCAAATTATTAGCTGCCTCTACACGCGGAAGTGGACACCTCCAAAGGAAGCCCCCCGTAATGCCGTGGTCCCCACCTGCCTTCCAGACACATAAGTAAAGGGGCCAGGCTGCTCGGAGGGAGATGATGGGGCCAGAGTTTCAGTAGCAGTTCACTCTAACTCTGCCACAGCAAATTCTCATAGGAAAGACAAATGCTCTGCTTTTTTTCTAAACAATCTTTTAAACTATTTTGACCTTCCATATTTCTGCCTGGAATTTACCGTATAGTTCCTGTCCCCACTTTGTAATTTCTGCATGAACTATGATATTTTTTGTGAATAGCCTATTGCTTAAATTTTCCATCTTCTGTCTATTCTGTCTAATTTAGTTTTCACATTCTGATAGGATATGCTGTTATGTCTTGATCTGCTAATTTAAAAGTCTTCCCTCTCATCCTTCGTGCTGGTGTCATGTCTCTTTATAAGCTCATTTTTTATAACCTAAGGCCTTTGACTTTTAAATCTACCACTGTGAAACTGGACTTTCAGCTCTTGAAGCATTCTTGCAGCTCTTCCCTGAATCCTGCCAAATTCTCAACGTTATTTCAGTGAAGTGAGATTTACTTTTTTCATATTTCTTTTTTTCCAGTTGTTTTGATAGAAAATGTTTCCATAAACAGAGTCGAGAAAGTTGTACAGTTATGAAAACTTCAGATGTATTTTTCTGAACCGAAATTTTATTTGTATGCCACCTCCCTCCAGGAAGTAGTGGGACTTCACTGAATTCCGCCCCCCAGCTTCTTGTGTGTGAATGATTTTTTCCCGTTGTTAACTTTAGTTCATATATTATACATCTCATCTATAATTTATCATAAAGAGAGACCTTCTATTATTTATCACCTGCATGAGGACATGCATGTGCACACATGCATATATGGGATACTTTATTACATAAAACTAAAGACTAATGTATAAATATTTAACCAAGGTTATAGTCTAAGCAAACATTGCTCCTAAAAGTTTTGTAGAACAATTTTTTCAGCAACTCTAATAGTTGGGTACAGTCTGGCAAGAAACAGGTGATGCCGCTCCACAGAATATTATTTTAAATGTGAGGAAGAATTGAGGTAATTTAAACTTTTATTGTCTTATTAAAGGTATATTGTACTTCTGTGTATTCCAATTTCTTCTTCAAAACCTAATGTCTTTTGAGAGCTACTGTTGGCCTTAAACATAAGTTATGTTTTAAAAAGAGACAAGACTTTTTTATAATTAAACACTGAAGACTATTTCAGTTCCATACACCCCGTGCTATGGTGCAGCATTAAGTTGGGACTGGAATACAGCGAGACAACCAGGACTGTCCTGAACAAACATATTGTCTTTCATTTAAGCAGTGTCTGTTGTTCCGAAGATGAGCCGTCAAACGAGCTTTGAAATACGGACTCCTCAGTCAGTTAGCCTTCCCATGCACAGTAAAATTCAGTGAGAATTTTGCCTGAACAAGGGGAGAGAGAAGTCTGGGTCTTACAGACGATGTTTGTTACTCATCACTGAAAAACAACTGTTTCCCAAGGTATGGTGTGGGAAGCGTTTACCAGTTAACTGTAGCAAATACTCCTTCAAAACACAGAATCAGCATTTAACCATACATTTTCACACCTTAGCCAGCTAGAAGAGCAACCTTTCCTTCTCATATTAAAAGATTTGTATGGACTTTAGTAACCACAAATTATTGGGTGCCTGCTATTTTTGTCATCCAACTATGGTGAATGGTGCTTAAACAAAGGTTTATTGTGCCACCAGTACTTGAGGGTTGTTGATACAGAAAAAGCAGCATCTGAACTAAAAGGCAATGCTATGTTGAAGTCATCCATTTTAACATATTACGTCCCTGGAAAAAATAAGTGCAGATGATGTTTGAAATGGCATTTATCGCATAGCTTGCATCTGAATGTTCAGATGTGTGCAGCTTCTATTTAAATGGGAAATTATTCTAGGAAATATTAGCTAAAAAGTATCTCAGAAATTAAATAAGGGTAGCTTTTTTTTTATAGTAGGAATAAATTTGTTAGTGAAAAGCTGTTACCTTTGGTAATGTGTCTTTCCCGATCGCTGTTTTTTCTGATGCTGCAACTGTATAGTAGAACTTAAAAGTACTTTTTATATCGACGAGGCAGGCCTACAGTACAGTGTCATAGTCACCCAAGTGAAATCACAACTCTCCTTTGGCACCCATCATCTCATGGGTATACTCTGCAGACTATGCCCCGGAAGAAGAGCTGGCCAGGTAATAGGAAAAAAGTGTAGAAGAGTTTCAGCTTTAATATCTCATTTTGAAAGATTAGGTCAAAGCAAGTCAATGGTAACAGGTTGGTCACACAATCAGATCACATCCAACCATTTACAATTAATTATTCAAGCCTTTCCTTGTGCTCCTGTCAATTTGAGCAGAAGAGCTGTCAGCTGTTGAGTCTCTATTGAAGACATGCCTTAGATCGTTATTATTGAACTGCTCCTTACTACACTCTGGGGCCAATGCTACTGTCAGAAAGAAAAGAAATGAAACACGGGATATTGGCTTTTGGATCTTTTGGATATTATTTATTTATTTTTTCTCCTACCTTCTGTGTTCTTTGCTCTGCAATGTGCTGTGTTTTTTACAATGCTCCCTTTGCTCCAGAAAGAACGTAAAGTCAACAAGGCTCAATTTACAGGGATTGCATATATGTTACACCTTTTTAATGAAAATGCTCTAGGGAGGAAGATAATGTGTCTTGACTGTGGACATGGTGTAGAATGCAAATCCTAGGGCTAGTGATACAAACGCTTGGGACTCTGCCTAGGAGAATTGGAGTGAAGAAAAATTGGCTTTCTCCTGGGAGATAAAGACTGTGAACTACGAAAGCAATAATGTTGACCTAAATAACAGTTGCTCAAGAGATTGAACCAATGCAGAATTTGCTTATAATAAATGCCATACAGCTGTCAGATTTTGCTGCATTAATTTTCTTTTTATAAGACTCATTTATGGCTGTTCACATCCCTAAGCCATTGGCAGCATAAAAGAGTATACCCAGATTAAAGTTGAATATCAAGAAAAGGGAAGAAAGATAGTCTTAGTTCAGATCTTTTTCTTCATTGCTTTTTTGCTGCCTGGTTTTGAAAAATAGGGATAATTATTTTTAAATGTTCTCATCTACATGACACTAGCATTTTTTGAATGTTCACCTAAAATGTCAATGCCCCAAAACTGCACTGTGTTTTCTCAGGGAAAAGAAGTACATTGAAGCAAATTGGGTGAATATCCTTACATTAGATGAATTTGTCAAAAAAAAAAAAGCACTTTTAGACCTTATGCATTTAAAGCACTGTGTATAGAGAGTCACATCTCTTTTGAGGCAACTGTCATGCACAAGTAAGAACAAAAGATCACTGGTCCATGACTAAATCTCATATATAAACCCATATATGGTTCACAGGGTTCATAATGCGCCTCTGCTTCAAGGTGTATTTTATGCCAATGTGCTAATTCTTCAAAGACAGCTTCTGTGCATGCAGTTGGCCATTATTGTTCTACATCTACAGTTGTGCAAGAGGTCATGCGTGTGTCTGACTTACACTCTACAATAGTTGCACTGCACCTATCATCGGTGCAAAGCATGCACTTCAGGTTCTGCACATCTAGAATGTACTGAACGTGCTGTACATGTGTAGGCGCTTCTGTCAGGTCAACCCTGTTTAGGCAACTTTATGCTGCTTGCATTTTCTAGGAGTGCAAGAAACGTCAATTATATAGATCTTCATGTATACATGTTATTAGCATGGTCAAGGCCATCTGTACTAATGTCATATGCTGCTGACAAGCAAGGTCACTCTGTGACTCAACGTATTCTTTAATGGCCTGTGGAGATAAAGAAAGAGAGGATGACTGCTCACAAAGACTGCTTAGTGTCCAGGCAATGCTGGTCTCTGTCTGCTTTGACGTTTTTTTGTTGTTGTGTTTTTTGTTTTAATCTAATGCTATCCTTCTTCAAAAATAAGGTTTAGAAGTGGAAAACATGCTTTGTGTGACTTTCAGACTGAAGTCTAATATTTAGAATATGAGTTTGCAGTAGTTTGTTCTAAAACGCCTCTGTTTTCTTAACATTCGTCATTTAAAAATATACAAGAAAACACATAGTGGCTCTCATTACTTAATAAACAGTGCCAAGCAACCATAAAGCAGAGCTGTAAGGGTTAACAAAATAGATACTTTTCATCATTGGTAGAACTGATCATATCTTTAAGTGCAGGAAAAGGTCAGGAAAAGCAGAAGAATGTTTAAACCAGGCTTGCCTAAAACATTAGTCTAGCCACAGGCTGTATTTTCAAAATCATTTATTCTGAGGTCTTCATAGAAAATGAGCAACCGTGCAAACAAAACAGGTGCAGCATGCTTGCGAACACTCTGACAATTGAAATAGTAGAATAGTAGTAACGTTTAGCTCATACAGAGAGCTTTACGTATTCAAACTCTGTCCTTATTGTGTACCTACACAAAGGGTTGAGTACTGTCTGGCAGGTCTTCAGGCATAGCATGTAAAATGAGGAGTAAGAAACGATGCTTTTACGCACAAAGCCCAGGACTGGGATACAGGATTCCCAAATCTGCCACAAACGTGCAAGATAATGTTAGGCAAATAAATTAGCTCTACCGTGCCTCAATTTCCCAATCAAATAAAATTAGGCAAATAATGAAAATTACCTGAGAAGTGTATTTGGGCATATTTGCATAATGTTCCCGATATCTGCACAGGCTTCCAAGTCATGATTCTCTGAGCAGTTCAGCAAAGGCAATAAAAAACTCTAAAATACTTAGATTTATTCTAAAGGAATGATGCTTGTTGTGAGTATAGTGATATTTTTCTTTGTGCTGCCAGTCTAAGGAAAGCATTTGTACAGAATAAAAGTAATCTTTATGAGAAGGTCTGGAATTACACATCCTTCCTAGTTTTATCTCACATATATCATTGAAATTAAGTTGAAATGCCCCATAATCTTGAGTTGATGCTCAGCATAAATCACACTGTGAATTTAATCCATGCTGAAAAGTTATATTTACCGAATCCTTTTTATTGTTAAAAAGTTAGTTTGCCAAAGATGTCCGCAAAGAGCCTAACTTGACAAAGCACAGAAAATAAGTAGCATGATAACCATATCTTCTTACAACGTTATATTAGAACTTAACATTCAAAATGTTTCTGATTATTGAAATGCTGTAAGAATTATAAAACTTCGTAACCCACAAAAAGTGAGGTTTGCATGCATTCTATGCTAAATCCCCATATGCTGATGCAATACAGTCTACAATCAGATTTTCAGGAATTGCTTGCAGTTACTTCAATTTAAAATCAGTGTGTGTGGTTTTTTTTCCTTCCAGCAAAGTTGATCATATGTGTGACTTATCCTGTATAATACTTAGTTGCTATTCTTCTAATATTCCTTTATGGGGTAATTTCATTGGATCAGGGCCTGCAGGAGATCTTTTGTTTTATTATACAGTACGTAACAGTCTTTACCTATTTCTGCTCTTACTACTGTCATCCTGATGCTCCATCTCTTGTGTTTAAAACACTTTTTCATCAGTTATTATGATGCTATGCTGTATAGGAACCCAATGAAGGTTCTGTATGTTTCTATACTGAGCAAAATACATATCGAGTCCTAAAAGATGGGACTAGCTTGTCAGGAGACTATTTTTAAGAAAATGGTAAGTGTATGAGTGGTATCCAGAGCTGAAACAAGTTAAAAACACTAAATATATGAAATAGAGTTCTGTGCCTCACCATCTGTGGAAAGGTGAACTAGTGACGGAAGTAGGTTTCCATCATATTCCATTGCTGGGTATGTTCAGAGTGTAAATCATTGTGTATGAGAGAGGACAAGTTTCTAGAGGAAAAGTAGTATGCAGCTAATGGTAGGAGAAATTTTAAGAAATATTTTGGTTTTTAAAGAGCTGTTGAAAAGTGACTCCATAGACTTAACACTGTCGTCTTGTTTGGAAAGATGGAAATGTACATCATTAATTGCTTTTTTCTTCCTCTTAAAAATTATTCACTGAACACTGGGCTCTGTCCCCACGGGACTGTCCAAGAGTCTCCATGGGAAATTATTTAATTTAGCTCTAATTCCTAGTGGGGCTACTTCCTCCCACAGTTAATATTTTGAATATTTTTTATCCAAAGGACAACACAGTTTACTTTTTCAAATTGAGCAAAGAAGACAATAACTTCTTTCCAAGTCATTACCCTAAACCCAAAATTAACCTGTTTTGTTTTCCGTAATTTTATACTCTCAAAATAAGTCATTAGGTGAAAATACTATGCTAGAATGTGCCACGTGAGGCTTTGTCTGTTAGTTACTGCATATCCCTTAAATAAAAATTCAGAATACTCAGATGTCTTGTGAATCTTTGAACAGATTTTTTCATGAAGGGAAGTGGGTACTATTCTAAATTCTCATAAAACTGTTTCTTCAGGTTGAGATGCTTCATTACCTTCACAGTTACCTGCAGCATAAATGTGGCTAAACATGTGGGGCCACAGAGCTGCAGCTGCTCTAATTAATGTAGCACAATATTGATTATTTGCAGTTAGTCAAAATAATTCTGCTGGTGGTGGCACTTGTAATTCTGTGTATGTGAGGCTGTGATTTCTTCTGATCATATTGTCTATAACAATACGTATTCTGCATATACAATGACTTTGAAGCTGTAAACAATTAAGGTGTACATTTGATGATGGTGACACAAACCAACTGCTGTTCAGGCTAGAGAAGATGGAGGTTCTTCCTTTACTTAGCAAGCTTGTGTTTAAATTTATGTGCAGATAGAAGGGGAGATGGTTTATGTTCCTTGATGTTGTAAAGAGTAAAGCATAAGTTTTTCTGCGCTAAGCCACTGGTCAGCTGCAGGCAATTTTTTACTTGGGATGCACCAGCAAAAGCCTGAGAGAACAAATTTTAATCCTCTGGACAGCCCCATATATCATGGCCAAAGCCGAATCCTCTTTACTCAGAGCCCCTAACACTAGCTACTGATTTTAAATTATCTGCTTTCTTTCTAGCTGAAATAAGGAAAGCAGTTTCTGCAGCAGTGTGTGCAAGGACCCAAATCATCTAAAACTGCAGTATTAAAGATTATAGCAGTTTTACTTAATATCCTGGAGGACTGACAGTTAACAACAGCAGGTAGAGAACTGTAGCTGCTCATGCCTAATATATTCATAAAAGATTAAGAGGGTGAACAATTAAATATAAACATTATGTGATCAGTCACGTTTATACTATCCAATCATAAAGTAGTAACAATTAACATAACCTAGTCTGTGTACACGAAAATATCGCTCCTGCATCTATTTATGCTTTTAAAAAAGAATGTTTATTCCTCCTTTATAAAACCTGAATACTGCATATGTAATATAAGAAGAATTGGTATGAGCAATTGGCATGAAATACATTTTTGCCATCTCAGAAACATGGAGGGGCAATAAAATGTGTTCTGATTTGTGTAATTTGTAACAATCTGGTTTTCAGAATGGCCATTATCCTAGTATCCAAACTTATTCAGAAAATGATAGCACTGTGCATAGAATAGCACTAATGCTCATATGTCTTTCCTTATTCTGTGATTACAGAAACAGAAATGAACTCGTGTTACAGTTGAATTTAAAGCAGCTAAAACCATGAATACAGAAACCATCAGCTTTCAGGACCTGTTTGATTTTTGAGCATTGTGTTCTGGCCTCATCCTGTCTGAATGTGAGACCAACGCGGTACCACAACTCTCATTCCTATGGTAATGCTGTAATTGACTCATCAGATAGTCTCTCTCAGCTCAATTTATAAAGCCAAAACTGGAGCTTCATTTTCCTCCTTTCCCCTTTCCTCTTTCCCCTTTTCCTTCCTTCCTTCCTTCCTTCCTTCCTTCCTTCCTTCCTTCCTTCCTTCCTTCCTTCCTTCCTTCCTTCCTTCCTTCCTTCCTTCCTTCCTTCCTTCCTTCCTTCCTTCCTCCCTCCCTCCCTCCCTCCCTCATGGTGGCCTCTCCAGTTATCAAAACCCAGATCCATGAGAGACAAAGACCAGGCCATATAATGCAAATAAGTATTCGGTTCTTCAACAGCTGTGCCTGAAGGGTAGAGGTGGTAAAACAAGGACTAATTTCATTGCAATTAAGGAATTTCATTGCCCTTGGGCTGTAGGGCAGTGCTGTGGCTTTCCTCCTGCTCCTGTTCTCCTGGAAGTCAGTTGCAGGTTGTGTCGCAGACAGGGAGAGGGGTTGCGGGCAACACACTCCAAAGGTGCAATTTGTAGACCCAGAACTGAGGGAATATGAGGAGCTAAAAAAATCAGTTTTATCCTCCGTAAAATCTGCTAGCAGGGCCTGTGAACTTGGCTACGTCCCCAGAGGGAAGGTTGTGCTGCTCAGAGGAGCATAGTCATGTTTCCACCATCTGCATCACCTACTGTGAGCGACACCCCAGGTGTCTCATGTAGGTTGAGTGCATTACGTCAGTGGTGCTTGGAAAAGTGAAATCCTTGCCTCCCTCTTTCCCTATGTGCTTCTCTCTCCTCATCTAATCTTTGATTTGTGTATCAAAAGCGTTCTCAGGACTGTGACTTCAGGACACAGTTTGAGCATGGCTGCTTCTAGCACATTTTCCATGCCCAGAGCAGCAGATTGTTTTGCTTTGAGAATGATGTTGTAGCAGCGCTGTAAAACTGAGTTATAGGTTACTCTGGCTCTGTGGGGAGGTTTCTTCCCTTGCGTGCACAGGTCATGCTAGAAACTTGCTTAGCAGAAGCAGTTCCATCCAGCGGAGGTGACAAATATAGCTGATAAAAGTTTATTTGTTCTATATTATCATTTGGCACACGATTAGAACAGCCATCTGTTCTCTTAATTTCTATCAACCCAATTTAGACTGCAATAACATAATGCCGTTAGATGTGTTTCCAACAAAGTGAAAATCAAATATGATTTTTTAAACCATCTTGAGGATAACATTACCCCTATTTAAAGACTAACAGCATACTGGGGGGAAAAAAGCATGATAAAAGAATAATTAATGTTACAGTTTTAAAGTATTCTCATTTTTATACAAGAATATTATGCACTAATTCTACAGGAAAGTGTTCACATTTTCTTATGAATTATACATGAGAACAATTTCACATAGGAAACCTAAACAGAATTATTTTAACTTATTACTCAGACCTGTAAAATTTTATTTTAATCTCTGATATCATGCAGTCTAATGTAAAGCATTAAAAACCTTACATAAGAGCAATTTTATAATTGTTAATGCAACCTCTTCTCACTTAGAGAAATGAACACACGATTTGCTAATGCAGCTCAACTTTAATGAAGTCAATAGGTCATTTAGAGCACTAGTCAGCAGATAGTAAAATGAGGGGTGTGTTTCTAAAATGTCATGGGATTTGGGGCCCTTGGTTTATGTTGGTCAAGCCTAGGTATGACCCAGTTCCCTCCCCTCTTCCCCGTTTTTTCTCTTCAGAGTCTTACTACTTTGAAATATGTATCTTCAAAACAAGTGTTTTGGTAATATCTCAGAAGAAAATACAAAGTTTCAATTAATGAATGAAATTTAAGGAAACACATGCCAATAAAGTATGCAAACTTAAAACGCTGGTGTAATGGCAAATGATGATATGGCTTGGTGAGTTGCGTAGGGATATTGGATTGTGTGATAGAGGTCTGATTTGAACATGTAGGTTTTCATACAGCCAATTCTAGTGTCAAGACAGACAGACAGACAATATCTACAGAATAGGGGAAATCTATTCTCTAAGTCCATGACTCTGAAAAGGAAATGACAATTTTCAATGAATAACTGAAGCTAGTTAGCATTGATAAGAGAACTACTGTAATCCCTTGACGCCTAAGCGGAAGCAAAACTTGTATAGAAGAGGGTGTTGACATTTTGCATTCACTATTACCAGAACCATTACTAAACTTATGGGCATGATCCAAACTTGAAAAAGAACTTCAAAAAGTTGTTAAGGTGTTGAGTAAAAACTACAGGAATATTTCAAGATATGAATAATTCACAGTAAATGATTTAGGAAGTTCAATCTGTATAACTAATTAAGGAGAAAGATGGTTTAAGAGGTAATTTCCTCATGTTCTCTAAGTACTTAAATGAGCAGAAGATTTCTGACTGCAGAGGAAATCTTTAATGAAGGCACAGAAAGATCCAATAGCTGGGGTCAAACCCAGATAGAAAGGCAGATAGACCACAAACAATACACTAACTTTCAAAAGTGAGAATAATTAACCACTGGAATAATTTACCCAGGGGTATCACATGTTCTCTGCTTACAAGAAATCTTTAATCATGACTAATGTCTTTTTAAAAAAGCTATAGCTTAACTTCCAGATATGGACTTGATGCAGGAGTTAATGGGTGAAGCATGAAAGGTGAGAATAAATGACCCTAATGGTCTTTCTAGTCCTTGGATCTATATAGGGTTTTTTTTCAGTCTCACAGTGAGGCAAAGTTATATATTAATGACAGATGGGATGTTGGAGAAATAATTATGGGTTCTATTCCCTGTTTTCCACTGACTTGTGTGCATCGATCCTCGGATCTCAGTAAGCTTCTCTTTAAAACATTTAAATTTTAAATAGTACTATGTTACTGTGCTTGCCCACCTCACCAAGGCAAAAGGTAGTAAGGGTTCCTAGCATCGTTTGAACTGTTTAAATGAAATACATCCTCCAGATATTGGGCCAGGTTTTCAAAGGCACCAGGCATTGAAAGCGAAAAAAGATGTAAGCTTTCAACGTCTCTGAAAATCAGATGCTGAAATTATTATAATCAAGTTTTCAAGGCATTAATACAAACAGTACTGAGAAGGAATAATAAATGGGAATTATGAGCTATATTTTGACAGTGTTCTTTTTAATTGTTGTGAAGGAGGCTTCTCTGCCTTCCTCCCTTGAAGCCTGCTAACAGCCAAACAAACAAAAAGCTTCAGTTTATCTGAAAGGATGTTCCGTTAAAAAAAAAAATCTCTATTTGGCATATTAAGTAGGTGAGTCAAAAAAATTAGACTTTGTTACAGCAAAGCAAGAGCGATTAAATTAAATGCGCCTCAAGAAGAAAGCCCTCCCCTAGATCAACAGGGCAATAAGAGCTTGTCGATCCCCATCCTGGCGCATTTCTAAACACTTTTTGAAGTACAGAAGGCAGAACACTCAACACTTTGGCTTTGTCATAGCTGACAGCCTGTCGGTTTTAATGAAAATGCTCTCCGTTTAGAAGATGACAGAAATTACATGCATTTCCCCTTTTATTTTTCTGTCATCTTTTCTGTCTTGCGTTTTTACAGTAGAAGGAGGGGTTGGTTATTAAAGCATTACATAAGTATGCAAAATATATTAAGAAGAAGAGAGGAAAAGGAAAAGCTTTAGCCCTGCAATTATACACCATGTGTGTTGTTGAGAAATGTATACTGTGGGATAACATCTGATGTGTGGCAATAACTATTTACTTTTAGTTATCTTTAAAGAGGGTGAGGCAAAAATCTCTAGATAATGCTTTAAGTGAAGGTTTTATTGTATGATTGCCTGAGTAATTTTCAACAGGAAGATGATCTAAGCAGTGTTAGATAGCTCAAGTATGTTCATAACTTCTCTAGAAAATATAGCAAGATAAACACTGAACAATTTCTTGGCTCTGCACAGCTTTCACAAACCTCTTTTATTAAGTGGCAGGCTTTTAATAAGTGTACCCGCTCTCATTCACCCATCTGTATAACTGCATCTGAGGAAACTTGCTTCCACGACTGAGGAGGGAAGGCTTCATTTGCAAATAAAGGCAGTACTATAGGATCTGGAAATAGCCCACACATCTATACGTATTCTTCAGTCAGACAGTAGCCACTCCGCCTGTTTCCCCAGTTTTGATTCCAGCGCAAGTATTAGCAGCAATAATGTGTACAAGGTAGAAATACTGAGGAAGTGAGGGTTCGGCAGTTTTAAGGGAAGCTGTGAATTTGATCTTCTAACTTAATTTCTGTGACAGTTGTTTCATGCTTATCCTAAGAAGAGAGGCAAATTTAATTATTAATGATGGCTTGTATAGACTATATCTCAAAATTGTGCAGAGGATCTGAAAATAGCAAGAGCTTTAGAAAAGCATAGAGAAAGGAATGAAATTTTAAACTTTGGGCACATTTGTATGATCTTAAACTTGTGCATACTAGTAGTTTCCAACAGTGTGACTCTTGGTAGAAATGGAATTATGTATATTTAGCAAAGGTGAAACTGGATCTGAGAAAAAGAAAGCTACGTGAAGCCATTGTACAAGCAGCACATTTCTGCCTCTCAGCTGTTGATGTTCCACTTGCTTGACAGAAATGCACAGCATGTGCAGATTTACTGGAGGGACCAAAATGGTCACAACCATCCCATTAACACCTTTTATGTGGTTTTGGTCCTGTGATGTGATAGCAGCTGAGCAGCATCTCCACCAGCATATACCCCCGCATCATTTGGTAACGGATTTGCACCACAGCTTGAAAACTCTGATCTAAATCTTGATCAAGCTGCAGAGGACACGTCTGCATGGTATACGCAGCGCTGGTTCAGCAGCCTGGCAGCCCTGCCATCTGAGCGGCATCGCTGTGGGCAAGCACACGTCTGAACTGGCTGTGCTGTCTGGAATATGGAGCTGGTTAATGCTCACACAGCTGGAAACAAAAGCAAGAAGAGATTGCCTTTCCTGCATACCCATCATTAACCCCAAGAAAAGTCCTTATATGTGATTCCCATCTCCTGAAGCTGTCATTTTATGCCGCCTACAGGCTAAGGGAGACAACTGTGCTTTAATTACCTGTAGTCCTTATAACATGTTTCTTGGCAAAGGTAGACTTGCTTAATGAATATTTCAGTAGGGCAGAATCTGTGTGTGACACAGAAGTCAAACAGACCATGAATTTCACACAAAAATTCTAAATATCCTTCTGGTTAGAAGAGTTAGGGGAAAAGGTAGACCTTGTTAAAGGGTACAGATGTTGAGCACCTACGTGATGAGGAGACAGGGTGGAATGGGACAAGTGTTTATGTCCAAGTAATTGGAAACTGCAAAAGGAAAGGGAAGAAATACTCAGCACAGGACATTACATTATACCTAGGAGAATAAACCAAAAAACCCCCAAAAACATACAGAAGTATTCTCGGAACAACAGGAAGTACTTCTGTGTGAATCGTTATGAGCCTGCCTCCCTCAGAGGTGGTAGGATTCCTCTTGCAGCAGCTTTGGAGCTGGGCTGGGTGACTGGCAGCAGGTAAAGAACAGTGCTGTGATTGTTAAGGGGCTTCACTAGGTGATTGCCTGCACGCTTGCAGACTATGCTTCCTGCTTGCCAGTAGGTAGCTGTTAGCTGCCTGCTACTTGTAGCAACCCACGTCAGCATGTTTGGTCAAGCCAAGTTATTTGTGACTAGCAAACAAATAACTTATTAGTAGTTGAGAAGCTAGGTAAAACGTATTTTATTGGTTTGTCTTATCCTTATCAACTATGTAATTTTCTCCAAACATTACAACTGGCGTATTAAAATATAAGACGCAAGTAGCTTTGCTTTTTTCATGTAACCTTTTCAATGCCATATTTCAGACACCTGGCTGAAATATTACCTATTCGGGTCCTTTTCCTATTACACTCAACAGTACATTTGTTTATAAGTAATTTGTGTTGAAATACAAGCCTTCTGTATGCAAGCAATTAAATTTTCGGAGGCATATGAAATCAATATGGCCTCTGTATAAGAAGCAACCTCCCTAGCCTGTAAATCCCCCTAGGCTGGAATATAGTGTTGCTCGTGGCTAAGGAGAGCTCTCTTGCCATCCAGTCCTCCCTCCTCCTTCACACCTTCCCTTGCCCACCTCTTCACCTTCAGTAGCAGGCAAGTAAGTCGACACCTTCTATGCCTCCATTTTGGGGATTTATTTAGTTAATATACTTCTTAGTAACGGCACATGTTATTTGAACAAACAAGGTACTTCAGAAGGATATGTGCAGTGTGGTTTTTGCTTTTCCAAAGTTGTGACCTAACAGCTTCCATGCTTGTGCCTTGACTTTCAGGAGAACAGTCAGCCAAGACAAGTCACCAGCGTGGTTATTTTATAATTCAGTATGCATACAAGGATGGGAGAGGTGGGCTGATGTTACTGCATGCAGTATTCCCTGCTCTGAGGGTCAGTCCTGTCCTGTGACATTAAATGGCTGCTAAATAATTTTTTTTAATTTCTTTTAGATTGTGGTTTAAAGGAGGTTGCCCTCTGAAATGATACCATTTCCTTTTTGTCTTTTCTCTGCTGGATTGCTTTCCCACTGATGCATTTGTTAGCAAGCACCCTAGCTACACTTAATTATTAAAAAGTCATTGCTCAAATAGAGCTCTGAAGGTAAGGAAGTATTTCTTACTGCGTATTACTGAATATTAGTTCAGAATGGCTTCATATTTGTGTAGTCTCTCCCCTAATTTTGGAGCCAGGTATATTTTATAATACATAGGTGCATGTATGTATACTGTAAGAGCTACCAGCTGCTAGAGGAAAAATAGCAGGAATACAAAAGAAAAGATATTAGCACTTTCTCAAAGGTAAAAGCTTTAGAAAAGCATACATAGCTTAGAGTGCAGAATTTTTTAAAGAGGTAGAGTGGCCAGGTGAGGCCCAAGTTTGCAAGGCATTCTAACCACATTGCTCCCATTTATTGTAATATGGAGAAAGCTTTAGATTAAACATGTCCATGTTGATGTTGGCTTTTTTGTGTCCTTGCTTTTAGAACATGCATTTACAACAGAACGGAGGCATTTGCGCAGGTGTCAAATGTCGAAACTGCACATATGTACCATGACGTTTTCCACATATTCTAGAGTCAATAATAAAAAATATGTATTTGAAGAGAATTTCAACTATATTATTTTCAATTTGAATGAACACCGGGAGAAATGCTGACCGTGAACATGTCGGTCTTGTACAGTTTTAGGGGGCAGTGACTTCTCTGGGCTTAAATTTCTTCCTGAAATAAACCTTTCTTTGCAGAATTAAAATAAAATAAAAAAAAAAATCTTTGGATATTAAATAACATGTCCTGTGCTGTTTATTTAAACCCCTCTTTTAGACGCAGAATCTGTCTACCTGCTTACGTTGTGCCTTTCTAATCACAAACTGTACTACTATTGAAAAAAAAAAGTCCACAGGAGATCAGATCACGTATGAACTCATCTTCCGCCAGTAGCTTGGCCGTGGAAGTACTGAGTGGCAGAGAGCTCAACCCATCCTGCTGAAGCCTGGAGTGCATTAAGTCACAGGCAACGTGGAGGGGGTGGGGTGGGACTATTCCTGAGCTCATGCTGTCTGGCTTGCAGCTAGCGCGGGTGCGTACAGCTTCATTGGGGTCAGCCGTGTAGGCAGCATCAGCAAGGCTGCTTGTGCTGTTCTTGCGTTCCCATCGCTCCTGAAGCAGGCTGTAGAGAAGGGCTGTGCAGTACATGGCTCTTATGGCCAGAATTCTTTAGCGAATACGTCCCGTATTCTTGGGGTAAAAACTTCCTCCTTTTGTGAGGAGGGTTTAATTTCTCTTGCTTTTACTGATCCCTTTAGTTTTAATTTTTATGATTTTTTTTTTTCTCAATTTTCTGGCATACCTGGACAACAAATTCCATTTTGGCTAATACTGTTCAATTACGTGTGCTGCCCCAGACCATCTTTCTAACATGTACAGCTCTGCTGGTGAATTGACATCATATTACTCTACAATATTGAATTAAACTCGATTAAATTCTGCGTTAATTCTTTACCCTGTATTTTATTTCAGATGCCTCTTGGATATTCTGTTGATTGTGGTATAGACCATGGCACATTGCTTTCCTTCATTCCTCACATTTTCCTTACAGATCCCTACCTTTTTTTATAAGAAGTGCACATGAATTAATATCTTTATATGCGTTTGCAGTGAGTACTTAGTAAACTTCTAATTGGCAGCTTCTAGACTCTGGCAAAAAAACCTTCAGGAGCCTCCAGCCTGTGTCGTCCACCCCGCAGCGTGGGCAAGCAGAACACAGTAGCAACATGCCGCTATTTTAAACATTGCAAATTCTTGTGTCTTTCAGGACCTAGATTTCTCATCACATCCACGGGAGCCTTGTATATTTTAGACGTACAGAATGAAGATGGACTGTACAACTACCGATGTATCACAAGGCACAGATACACTGGAGAAACACGACAAAGCAACAGTGCAAGACTTTTTGTATCAGGTGCTCCTTTATATATCATGTTAAATTAAGTATTGTATGCTCCTCTGTAGTGTGCTAAACTGGCAAGGCAGGTTCTTGTGCCCGTGTGCACTAACAACCAATTCGTCTGTCAAATGGAAGGTAGAAGCGGTCAGCTGTAAGCTGCTGCTGCTGCAAAATAAAATGTCACATTTTCAAGTCCTTTTTTCTGTTTTTCACCTACTATTACATATTTCCAGAGAGCCTGTAGGGTGCATTGGCATTTAGTACAGTGAGTTTTAGTAGATTTAGAGTACTTTATAAAAGGACTGTGGGTGAGATTCATCCCATTAAAAGTAGACTTGCGCAGTGAAATTGCCTAGTCACCTCAACTTCCCTTTGTAACCAAAGACACACTACTTGGGGTAGTGTGTCTGACCTACTTCGGCTGCCCACTTTGGGGTGAGATGAATTGCCCCATAGTGCCCATTTCTCTCTGTTAACCATAGCAGGAACTCAGGACATTTAGCTCAGCCGTAGATATTTCCACTGCAGGGGTCTCAGGTTAGCATTTCAGCCTTCCTTTTCATTCATCACACTCCTTCCCTGGGGAAAACAGTGTGTCCCCTTGCTCCCAGGAAAGCTTTCCAACCAGAAGGGTTACGTGACCTGTGCCAGGCCACCCAGGGTGCTCTAGGCAGATGGGAGGCTTTGCTGGTGGTTGTCCATGGGCAGAGCTGAGTCCCAGGACAAATGGTCTTGTGCAGCAGGTAGAAAAATAAGAAGGTAGGTGGGGTATTTTATCTCTTCCTTGTAAATCATCTCCTAATTATTGTGTGTGTTATGGACTGTTGGGTTCCCCCCCCACATCCCCCAGATAGTTAGGGCTGTCAGTATGGTGCTGCTCAAGTCCCACCTTCTCCCCATTTTGTCTCAGTGAGAGGAGGTGCCAGTTGTGGGTGAGGTGAGAAGGGGGAGCAGACCCCAGGCCTGGGTTTGGAATTTGGTCTCAAACATCTCTGTATAGAATTAGCTCTTCTCCATCTCCCCTTCCTCTCCCTCATTTGCTTGGTACCTGTAACTGCACCCAGTGTTTGCACCTGAGCAAATCTGCAATTGTATTCCCACATCCATAGAGTTAGCGAAGACTGTATCCCAGACTCTCTCTTCTTTCTCCCTGCATCCTTGCCGTACAGAAGACATGCTTACCATCCCACTGAAAGCCCCACAGAGCTCTTTCTCCTTTTCACTATTACTGAGTTGCCCTAAACCCTAAATCTTAACCCTAAAGGTCAGTCAAGGTATGGTGACCTTCACAATCTAACAGTCAGTGGGGTCATTCTCCTTTTGACATTATCCTCTTGTCTTTGGGTCTTTTTGTCAGAAAAAAAAAAGCTAGTGATTAGGTCTCAGCTCTCCCTCTGAGAACCCTAAAGGAGACAAAGGTGGGCACAAGGTTTTGCATTAGTAATGTACTTCCTGCCCTCGTTGCTGAAAGATTCTGGAGCCCTCTGAACACACAAGTCAGTACTTAAATATACTAATGATAAAAAAAAATAGTGTGATTGTTCAGGTTAGAATCACTTACCAGACAGATCCAGGAGTTTCTTCCTTTGATATGTGTCCCCTGTGGGTAAAACTCTTGCCTCTGCTTTTCCCAGCCAGATGAAGAAGTAGTTTTCCTGCACAATAATCTGCCTGCTTTGGTCTTATAAGGATAGGCAGGGTCCTATCCTTCTAGCTGGCTCCATAATTTGGTCTGCTTCCGTATGAAATCATGCTAAGACTGAGCCACTGGAAACATAAATAAAATCAGGCTTGTATCTTAGTTACCACAGGAAAGTTTCGGATTATTTCGCTGAACAAAAGGGGAAAAATGAAAGCTCTATCTTGTTTGTAGTTTGGGACAAGCATTCTAAAATATGTGCTCTGTCTGGAGTTCTCTTTTCTGTCCTCCTCCACAGACCAAATCAAAATAGGAAATTTTACCTGTGTGCAATAGCTGGCTTTTCAAATTCAATGGGGTTAATTATTCTCTTTAAGACCTATAGTGGGTTCTGATTTCCAGTTGTGTCGTCTATTGAAGAAGTGCAGCAATTATGGACAGTTTGTCTCTTAATATTTCTCTAACAGGTTTTCTTTTTTTCTTTACTGGAATTTATATTTTGAATTTGTGTGTCCTTTAAGAACTGAGATCAGAGAATCCATGAAAATAGTTGTGAAAGGTCTGCTTGCATGAGACCTACATTTTTGCCTGCCTTTTATGTCCATAAATATTCTTTGCTTATTTGGGGATGAAGGAGTTTGTGGTAGATATCGATCATAGTCTCTTGGCCACATTTTTAATATGAGTTAAGCTTTGTTATTGTTTGAAAGAGTGAGAAAGGTATCGTGCATATAATAGCAAATACACATTTGAATAATTAGTATGCCTATGACCAAAGCAAAGTTCCAAATTTCATTTGGAGTAAGAACAGCTCCTTGAAATCATGTGGCCTTTCTAAACAAAATTAAAACCAAGGCGATTAACATGCTACAGAATATTCTTCTAATGTACATTATAGTATGCTTTTTCAAAAATAATTTTGTCTAGACATGAATCCAGGCTCCCAAAATCTTTACCATTTCTTAACTACCATCCTCCAAAAAATCCTTATGATTTTGAAAGCATAATGAGTTTCTTGCTCTGTCCTTCAAAGGAGATATGAAGTAGAATATTTTATAACAGTATTTTTCCTTAGTTTTTCCACCATTGTCCTTGCTAGAAGTCATTTGTTGCTGACTGTTAAAGCATAGTAAAATAATCATTCAAAGGAATCCACAGCACATATTGGGATTGGGTTATGTTACTTTGCTGTTTGCCTTATTGCGGGTAATTGCAAATGAACCCTGGGTTTTCTATTGTGTTTTTTTTTTTCCTTTTTTCTCCCCCCCCCTCCCTCACCTTAACTGGAATATATGCAATGCAGTAGCTCTAAATTGGAGTCTGTTTCAGGGACATCCCAAAGAAATGTTTTTACCATCCATTTAAACATATGAGTGCAAGAAAGCAGGTTACCGGAATCATATTTGGTGTAGCCCTGAATATATTTTAAATACCTCCTCTGTAAGAACCAGCTCAAGGCTTCTCAAGTGTATAGGCAAATCCCAATTTAGCTGTTCCGCAGATGGGACTCCAGGCTGGGCTGCTCCTGCCAAGGCTCAGTTTGAGAAGGGAAAAAGTGATGCCAAGTGAATCTGGGATAGAGGATCCAGGGACTGGTATGCCGTTCTTGAAGGGTGAGAAATGGTAGCTGCAGAAGGGGGCTGTGCCTCCTGTGGCATTTGCTGCCATAGCCCCCAGCTCCTGGGGTTAGCCCACCTGGCTTCCCGGGCTTCTGCCTAGGCATGGGGGCAGGAGGGCAGCGGCTGTTTCGCTCTCACCATCAGCTTGTTGTCTGAGGTGATTTTGCACTTCGCCTGGGCCCAGCATCAAAGCATATGTGGTTCTCTGAAGCAAACCAGGAGGCTGTCGGAGTGTGATATTTACTAGCCACAATTTTTCCTCATCATTACTTTAATTCCTCCCCCCTGGTGGCCCCCATCCTGTTTTGGAGTTCATGTGGTACTTTGTATTTTTGTACTTAAAGATTTGAAACTGGGACCACATGTATCCTTCATAAGGTCTTTTGAAGTTAAAGCGTACGGAGAAGATATGAAGCTACTGTGAGTTTTGAGTAGGAATGCACAGACTATACCTTTAAAAGTCAGTTCTACTTTTTTATTATTTAATTATTACTTTCAATTGAAGAAATTGATTTCATGTAGATGTAAACTTTCCTAAGAGCCAGAGATGTAATTTCTTGCATGCTTACATTTTTACTGAGTTAATGTCTCATGCTGCACAAAAGAATCTATGAGCTGAAAACATAGATGCCTGATGACCCAAAAGGCAAGAAAGGAGCTGGCTAATCAATTAGTCAAATTGACATTGGCCTTCCCAGTAGCATCCTGGCAGATTGTGCTTTCACTAAGCCAGACATAAACAGCATGGCATGCTCAAAAATATACCCTATCTTGATGCCAAATATGGGCCTTGAGGCTACTGATGCATGCGAAATCATTTGTTTAACTACCGGCTGACATGTTTCTAATGAGACAGACAGTAAGTTGCTGTAAACTGAATGTGGTTTTGCCTTCAGTGGCTCGACTTTTTGCTGGCACCTAGAGAGCAGAAAAATCTCTGTGGTCATCTTTCATTGAACTTGGCATTTAGGGTTTTATCTAGATATTTACACAAAATTTACATAGCTCATTTGTTTACCATCACAATTTCAGTTTCTGGATCGATAGTGTAACTTGCATAGTGCCTCTAACTATTTGTTCTCAAGTCTACCCTCCCAAGTGTGGCTGCAGTTCATGAAGATATATCTAAGCTAGTTTTAAGCTAACTAGCTCAGGTACTGATTACACTTTTGCTTCAGTAGCTTCGATTCACCATGAACTTCTCCTTAAATCTCTTCAGCTCCTAAAAGGAACCTGCTGTAGCTGCCCCGTGGGCAGTACCTGAGCTAGCTAAATCAAAGACCACTTGAAAATATCAAAATGGTTGCAATCACACCTGAACCCAGGCAACTATGATGTAGCTATACCCAAAAAGAGTCAGCTGTGTCAGATAGGAGTCAAAGGAATTGATCAGCATGTGGAGTTTATTTGAGAGATAGAAGTCTTAGCAAAGTTAGGCATGTGATGAGAAGATACTTAGATGAATATTTGCTGATTTATTGTTCAGTATTTATGTTGCAGTAGCTCCACGATGGGCCTCCAACATGCTGCACAAAACTGTAAATCACATCAGCCTCTTCCTCCAAACGTTTTCAAACTTAAAAAGCAGAAATCAGAGTACTATTTCTGGTGGGGGACATGCACCTCTGGTGAAGGCACTCTGCCAGATTTCTGTGAGATACATATATATATATGCCAGATGCTACACAAGTGTGTTTGTCTGACAGCTGCTTTTCTCAGTTAGTTGAGCACAGAAAGTTGGAGCATTAAGCTGTAAGTTGGTCTTGTCGTGTTAAGTTCTTTTTCCAGAGAAGAAGAAAAGGCTTGTCTGTCAGTTAGACTGCAGATAGAAATTCCCGTGTCTTTGTCCATTTCTCTCCTGACAAGGGAATAAATCGCTTCTTTAATTCAAAGCCTTCAGACCACCGAGAAGCGTGGAGAATATGTTGGCTTCATTCTAGTCGAGTAGTGCAGGGATAACAGTAATAATTGTTAAGGCAACACATTTCTGTCTCTCGATTCCTCTGATAGGGGGCATAAAGTGTGACCAGAGAAATGGTTGCCACCTGGAAAAAATCCAGTGAGAGGATTTCCAAGTAGTCATGAGATGCTTCAGTAGTACGTGCTGCTGGATCCCAGCCACCACTACTGAGATATTACAGACCGATGGCTGGGTCACAATGGCAAACAGTAGTACATAAAAAGATGTGCTAGTGAGTCAAAAAATGCAGGCATATTGCTTAGTGAATGAAAGAATTTTAATGCTCCCACTGAAAACTGCTGTTTGTTCTTTCAGATCCAGCGAATTCAGCTCCATCTATTCTAGATGGGTTTGACCACCGTAAAGCCATGGCAGGACAGCGAGTGGAGCTGCCTTGCAAAGCATCAGGGCACCCCGCACCAAAGTATCGTTGGCTGAAGGACAACGTTCCCTGGGAGCCTGACAGCAGGTTTCGGCAGACAGTTACGGGTCTGCTAATCGAGAACACGCGTCCCTCGGACACAGGCAACTACGTCTGCGAGGTGTGGAACAACTATGGGACTGCCGAGATGATAGGGCGACTGTATGTAAAACGTAAGTCCTGGACTGAGTGAAGATCTCAGGCCACTTCATGCCTGGGTGTTTGCGTGAGGGAAGATTTTGCCATATCTTGCTGGACCTTCTGTTTTGTTACTTTATTTTAGCAATGCTTAAACTTCTCGAAGTTGTGGAGCGGCAGAAAGTAGGCTCTGTGGAGATGAGTTAGTTGGACAACTGAGCGATCAGAAGTGCAAATAGATGCAATTTCTAATGTAGCTATATAATTTATCACATGGAGGATATGTAATTTAGAAGCTTGAATTGGATGCTTAAAAAGAAATTGCAAATGTTCTCATGAATAAAGCTGCCAAACTCTCATTGCCATGACTCATGCTGTTCGGTAATATTGAATACTCATACCTCCCCTCAGTTGAGTATTCATGTGTGAATATTCTGAATGTTTCACAAATTCTACAAAGATAATTATTACTCAGAAGCACTGCACTGGAAAAGTGTTATTCTTCTATTGTTAAAAAAAAATTTATTTCCTGGAATAGAAATAATGCTTTGTGAAGTAATGTTTCCACCTATACAACATGACTAGCAAACTGAAAAGGGAGAAGTTTGTGAATAGTTCAGGCCATAAAAATGTCTTCACAAATAATTACACATAATGTATTTGGGCAAAATAAAACCAAGATCAAAGATCCGTAATTCGTGAATTATAACGGAGGACCTTTGCTTCGAAATGTATTCATAAAGATTTGTTGAATTCAGTCTGCCTTGTATGATACAAAGTTAAGACTTCCAGAGGGGTGATGTAATCGAATTGCTAGTGATACCGAAAGTATCCTCAGTGCCTGGTGATATATTTTACTTACTGACTCAGTGGTCAAACAGCCAGTAGATATCTTCTGGATCTGTTGTCAGGAAGCAACAGTTGGGCAAAGGAGTTTTACTCTCCTCTGCAATGGAGGATGTGGTTCACTTTCTGGCATCATTATGGCTCTGAGATATTGGTGATGCACTTGAGTGTGTCTGTTTCGTTTAATGGGTCATTCACAGTTTTGAGCCTTTGTGGTATTTTGGATAGGAAATAGAGATATTCAGTGACTTGTAAGATGCATATGCGCACAGATTAACTGCTGCTCTGGACCACTGTAGAGGAAAGGTCTGTTACATACATTACTGTGACCCAGAATGCCTGGGACCACTGACCTGTGTGGTTTTTTCCAGGCCTCTGTTCCCAATGGGCCACTAAAGATTTATTCCAACCTGTGTGTTATAAAAAGTTCAGTAAAGTGAATGAGTTAGCTGAGGAAATTTTCATGTGTAAGTGTGTGTATACATGTGTGTGTATGTGTGTATGCACGCTGGTAAAAAAATAAATATGATGGTATGTATTTAGTAGCAGAGATGATATCAGTGGTGATAGTAGTCCCTTATCTTTATAAGGAAATCAAACCAATATATACAAAGCATAAGATGAGGTCTGCATTCAGTAACGCCGATAACTGTTAGGTGGCAGGATGAAGATTGTTTTCCTTGCATTTATGTTTATGACTTTTCTTCAACATTGTTCATCCTCTTTTTTTTACTATATAAAACTTGCATTACCTATGTCCTACTGTTTCTTAAGGCTGACTTGAAAATATTGTAGTCCTCCCATGTCAAAACAGAAAATCTAGTGAGCCCACACACAAAGACATTTACACGTGTACAGATCTGATGAATATCTGTGGGTGTACTTTTGTTAACATTTTAGCGTGGATCTTCCACCCTTTGCTGCACTTGTTCACATCAGGGAGTGTTGTTGGAACATCTAAATGGGGTTCCTTTGCAGGAAATTAAACCAGAAGATGAGCTTCAGGAATGCACCTAACACATTAGTTCAAAGGTACACATTGAACTATTGTGGAGTAACATCCTACCATCCTGAAAATTGAGGGCCCTTAGCACCAAAGGTGTTACTCATTAGATCTGCGCTTATTGTTCATTTAGGCATGGGATTATATCATGTACCAAACAGGTTACCCCTATAGATACGTGTTTTGTGTCATGGATGTTGGTGTCAAAAATGCTTGTTTAGCACAGTCATCTGATTTGGGTTTGGTTTTTTGGGTTTTATTTCGGGGGGGAGGGAGAGGAGTTGTCAGAAGGGTATGGAGGTGATTTTTGTTGTTCCCCTTAATTGCGATTGAATTTGTTACTTGCACATAAATGCGCACGTATACTTAATGTTGTCTATTTCCCTTTCCCTCTGCCTTGTTTTGATTCAAATTTTCAGAACCACTAAAAGCCACGATCAGCCCACGGAAAGTAAAAAGCAGTGTTGGTAGTCAAGTGTCCTTGTCCTGCAGCGTGACGGGAACCGAGGACCAGGAGCTCTCCTGGTATCGTAACGGTGAAATCATCAACCCTGGTAACAATGTCCGGATCACTGGCGTCAATCGGGAGAACCTTATTATGGATGGCATGGCCAAGAGTGATGGTGGAGCTTACCAGTGCTTTGTGCGCAAGGACAAGATGTCCGCTCAAGACTATGTTCAGGTGGTACTAGAAGGTCAGTCGCTACCTCTTTAATGATTCTGGTCTCCATAATAATAAATACGTCATCTTTAGTGCCATCATTGTATACTGAGGGATAGTAGACCCTAAACAAGAGAAGAGGGTTCTCATGAACTGTCAGTGGTGTTTATTGTGCCCCACTCTGAGCAAAAACTAATGGAATGAAAAAATTGATTTGAAAACAAAAATCCCTCCGAGCAGTCCTTCCAGTCAATTTTTTTTTCTTTTTTAACTTTTTTTTTTTGGGTGAGGGTGGATGGTGGTGGTGCTGCTGATTTTTTACATTACCTTTTCAGCCAGACATGAGACATCTGTATTCAACTCCAAGCATATTCTGGGCATGGTTTTTCTGCTTAGGTGTATCAACTGAAGGCTTGGAGATCATCTTAACTAACTGACACAATGTTCTACGTGATAATCAAGTGAGGAAAGTCACCCATTTGTACAGAGCCAGTTCACTAATGAGGCTGTAGTGCAGTCATGGCATGGACACTATTTTTAGAGTCTTTACAGAAAAAGAAGAGATTACCTGCCTGGACCAAGTTACCTCGGCAACCGTATCCCGTGACTAAGAAAGCCTAAAGAGCATATTGATAATCTATCATGATGTTGAGAGAGTGCAGGTTATCAGAGAGCAACAGCAGGAAAGATTTCAAAGACACTCAGGTCTCACTGGGAAAATAATGTCTGCTTTCATCTCCAAAAAAAGCCTGTCACTTGAATTAAAAAAGAAAAAAAAAAAGAGGAGGAGGGGTGGCAGTGGTACATAGTGTGCACAGTCACAGATTTATTGGTCCTGTGTCAGCTTTTTTTTAGGATAAAAAGCTTTTTTTCATTGCTGCTGTTTTGTTTTCTGAGGGATGACAGTATCTAATATACAGCACAGGAAAGGAAAAGAGTCAGATATGAAAATATATAAATAAATTAGAACTCTGTCACATATCCGATGGGACAGAAATGAAAGGGAGAGGGGGGCAGAGGAGAAAATTATGAAGTGAAATAAAATCAAATGCTCCTCCAGGGTTGCTAAGGTCTTTCAGCAGCCTAAGAGCAGCAGTGCCTTATGTTTTTTACTATGTGTCAAGCAAGGCAATTTTGCAGCCCTGTTTTTAATTCTGCTGTGATTCAGCATGTTTTGTGGGGAGTCTTGCACGCATTGTGCCACTTCCCTCAGTTTCCTGGGTGATGTTGCACGGAAATTGCAATGTAAGAATTGTGATTTCCAGAGGAGTAATCATGGTTCAAGCCTCCCAGACATATACATAATACATAGCAGAGTGTACGTGAAGAGACAGTACATAGTGTGCGGAAGCAGTGCATCACACAGAGCATGAGACTCGTCAGTCCTGTCCTGACATCCTCTGTCTTGTGCAAAACTGAAGGGCTTGTTTTAAAGGGCTTCGAGTATAAGGTGAGTTTTCAAGTGTCTTTGGTCTCTCTCTAGGAAATGAGGCACCTTTTCCTTCTGTTTCTGGCGGGCATTAGTACTGTAGGAGCACTGAAGCTAGCTTACTTGCCACTTGGCTCTTTAAAACCAGACAATAGCCTGCAGCGCTGTTGTCCAAACTTCGGACTGGATTGCTTCCTGTGTTCTGCATACTGCTCGTGGCGTGTGGCCTTTTGCTCCCAATTATGCTGAAATTCCTTCTAGATACAGCTTTGAAAGTATGATTTGCAAGAGAGAACAAACATGCATTGCATGATCTCAGAAAGAACTTCCTAAGTAATAGCAGAGTGTTGGCTCTCCTAAATGTTACCCTGCTGCACTCTCTGGATAGGTGGTTATTTACTCCTGCTCCCTCCTTGCAATCTTGAAGTTTCTGTCTCGATCCATTTTCTTTATTCACTTGCCTGGTAGAGGCTGAGTAAATTGTGACACAGATCACAAGAGAAAGCATTTTAATGCTCTCATTTCACAGGAATATTTATCTGTATCACAAAATGACCACAGAAAGAAATTGGCATCACTGCTGTTACTGGCAATCTGTATTCAGAAAAGCTTAATTTATTACTTTTCTAAATGGAGTATTGTGGGTCAGAACTAAACTGCATTGGCACAGCTGTGTGAAATTAGCCTATGCAAGTTATGCCTGGCTCTTGCCAACAGGATTCATCCTTAGCTTTCCAAGGAGCTGCAATCTACCAGGAGAAGAAAAATTCCAAATGTGTTGAGGTTTTGTTATATGCTTTTTGTGATGAACTGTGTATGGCTTCAATTGTTTTCTGCAAGAACCTGGCAGTTTATATAGCTGTGCAGAGCCCTGGTCCATCTATTCGAGTGCTTTTCCTTCGGCAGCGTCAGTACCAGGTTTCTCAGAAGATGAAAAAGAAACCTGCAGTAAGCAAAGGATCATCTAAGTACTTTACTACCAGAATTTGTTCCACTCTCTCAATAATTAGGCTTACATCCTGGAACACAGTTGTTTGCATTGGTTCTAAAAAAGACCTTGGCTCATGTGATAGGCTCCAGGATAGTGGGTACAAGCTTTACACCATGTAAATACTATTCTTCTGCTTTTCTTTCCCTTGGCAGATGGAACTCCCAAAATCATTTCTGCCTTCAGTGAGAAAGTGGTGAGCCCGGGAGAGCCAGTCTCCCTTATGTGCAACGTGAAGGGGACTCCTCTGCCTACAATCACTTGGACACTGGATGAAGATCCCATTGTGAAGGACGGCAGTCATCGTATCAGCCAGATTATCACCTCTGAAGGCAACGTGGTCAGTTACCTGAATATCTCTAACACTCAGGTCCGAGATGGTGGAGTTTATCGCTGTACTGCCAACAACTCTGCTGGAGTCGTCCTGTACCAGGCTCGAATAAACGTAAGAGGTGCTTGTCAAATCAGCTCCTCAAAAAAACACACATAACTCATTGTAGTGGAGAAAGAAGATTGTTGCATGTGATGAAATGAGTCTTGGAATGCCAAAATCAACTTACTGTTTTTCCTCTCCTTTTCTTCCCCGCTCTCTTTTCCCACCCTGCCTCTCCAGCCCCATCTAGAAAGTGTATGGTATGGTTAAATGTTGGAAGAACCCTTTGCCTTGTGTTCTGTAGTCTATTTTTCCTATACTCATCTCTATTAGGTCACAGTTTCTTTACTTTAGTGCTTCTGTGCATGGGTTTTTTTTCTTTTCCTTTCCTCCTTTACTTGTCCAACATTCATTGTAATTATTCATGTATACAGTACTTTAGCTTGCATTTCTAGCTCTACATGGCATAATACCCATCCTCATGGTATTATACTTTATATACGTCAAAAAAAAAAGCAGCTACCTTTGTCAGTGTTCTCACGTGTAACACGATTCTAGCTTTGTATCAGTTTTACTATTTCGCATTAATTAAATCATCCTCAGCCTTTTAATTTGTAATGCAGCAAAGATTTTATCAGGCAAGTGTTGGATAACGCAAACACATATCCCCACATAATTAGTATGTATGCTGCAGGGTGAAGAAAAACTAGAGCATATAAAGATTAGGAAAACTGCTTAAGTAGCTTTTAAAGCAAAGACTGTCAAATGCTAAGAAGTGTTGTGTGAGCCACATCTGTAAATGTTGTTAACATTTTTATATTCAGAAAAATTATACGCGTGTTTCCTTAAGCAAACATACCTTTGAATTGTTTTCAAGAGTTTCTTTTTACCTTTTTAGGGCCAGCAAGCATTCGACCAATGAAGAACATCACAGCAATAGCTGGACGGGACACCTACATCCACTGCCGTGTGATCGGCTACCCATATTACTCCATCAAGTGGTACAAAAACTCTAACCTGCTACCGTTTAACCATCGCCAAGTGGCATTTGAGAACAATGGGACACTGAAGCTTTCAGATGTGCAGAAGGAAGTGGACGAGGGCGAATACACATGCAATGTCCTCGTTCAACCCCAACTCTCCACCAGCCAGAGTGTGCATGTGACAGTAAAAGGTGAGGTCAACTCAGAAAACTAGAGCCAAGCTAATAGCTGTGTTGTTTATGGAAACGCAAATTGCACACATAGGATTGTCCCGGCAGTTAGATAATGAGCACTTAAGAAGGTTAGTCCAGATTTGTGTTTATTTTTAATGATGACATAGGTGCTAGTTAGTCACTGTGTCTTGTTCTCTCTTGACTTTTAACCCCCTTCATTCAACTGGCAAAGTATTGCGTTCTAAATGGAA
Organism: Larus michahellis; assembly: GCF_964199755.1. Lineage (NCBI taxonomy): Eukaryota > Metazoa > Chordata > Aves > Charadriiformes > Laridae > Larus > Larus michahellis. Next base: position 124,470,788 of record NC_133896.1, on the reverse strand, counting down.
GCCTTGCAGAAGCAGAAGCAAGCTTTGCGTGAGCAGTTTTCACTACAACAACTAAATCAGTAGATTAATGTTTTGTCACCTAAGTTTCACTGGTGACTGTTTCTCTGATGGACAGCAAAGTTCACATTTTCATTACCCAGTGTCTTTCCAGATTTTAAAAAAATAAGAGTAAAATTTAATGTTTGTGTTTCTGCCAATAAGCAGAGACAGGAACTAAAAGCATTAACCTTGCTTTCCTCTTAAGTGTGCTTTTCTGAGTGTTCTTGATGCTTAGAAAGGTAGCACTGTAAATAAAGGTGACTTGAAATTCTAATAGGATGCTTAAAATCCATTCAAATAGTCCCAAAAAAGGACGTTCAGATGGCCCTGAAAGACTTCAGCAACTGATGAGAATAGGTATTTTTTTGCATTGTGTTCTGACTATTCTGATATTGGCAACGTTCAGACCTATTCAGAAGAACACAAAAGACAGAAAACCTGATTGCAGTAATACCTAGTTTTGAGCAATGGGGCCACTAAATAGTGCACTTCATGTGAACCTGTAGGAAGAATTGAGGTATAATTTCACTGTTCCTAAAGTTCTTAGAAACTTTTCCTGTTTTTTTTGTTTTTTGTTTTTTTGGGTTTTTTTGAGGGGGGTGGGGGGTGGGGGAGCATGGAGGGGGGAGAGAAAGGAAGGAAGCTTTATCTGTTCTTGGATAAGATACAGAGGAGGCCACTAAGGTAAAATGACTTTGTTATAGACATACGATATTTAACTTCTTTCTGTTCTGTTTGTCTAGCCCTTTCTTGTTTTCAGTCTGGAGTGGTGTAATTGCTAATTATTTCAAGAGTTTAGGGGATTAGCTTTAAGCCACTAGCAATTTGGACTCTGAAAGGCATGACATCTCACACACCTGAGACCATGAGGGGCACTGGTCACATGCTGTGGCATAAAAAGCTAACGTCACCATTTCTTTTCATGTATGTGGTACCTTGCTTGGTAATAAAATAATATCACAGATCTGTTGATGCAGTTTAGGAACTGAATGTCAAATTAGTAATTGTGTTTCTACTGCACCAACAGTTCAACATGGTAAATCTGGTGGGGAATGCTGCCTCTTAAATGATACTGTTCTTCAAATGGCTATGTAGCAAGACAAAAAAAAAATAATCCAGCAGTCTATCTTTACACCTTGGGCATTTAAATCAAAACATTACTGGTCACTGAGAATGCTAGCTGGTACCTGAGGTGCAATACTGTTTTTTCTTCCATTAGGTTACAATTTCAAACTTGACAATCTCTCCCTCAGAAAGCAGATTGCCAGCTCTATCAATTTTGATTGAACTGTAGCTTTTGTCAATGATTTGACTTCCTTGAAGGTATTCTACTACATTTCTGGATATTCAGCTGCCAGGGCCTTTGGCTGGTCAGAAGTCTCAAACAGTGACTGAATATGCTCTGAATAACTTGTATAAACGTGTGGCACATTTGAAGAGTGCCAGTGGGATGAGCTGCCACCACACCTGTGATACACCCGCATCCTGCATGTGCTTCTCAAGGTAGATTCATCGGAGCAGTGGAAGTTGCAGCATGAAAAGTGATCCGTGGCACCTGAAAAGTGATCCATGGCACATACAAAGCAAATGTGTCAGTGTGGCTCATATCTATTGATCTGGAGTTGCCAAAGTTGGCTGCAAAGTGCCCTAGCTACTTCATCATGCCCCAGCCTTGACAAGACACTGTTATTTAAAAAAAGGTTAATAGCCTGTCCTCATATGTTAAGCCCAAAATGTCAAAGGTGAGCTTTGTATGTCAGATCTGAACAATTCTCAAGGTTCTGCTATTGTAGCTGGAGGTCAGTGGTTTTTAGATGGCTATATATTGTTTTCTTCTGTAACTATGTAGTAATTTTATCTAACATATTAGTGAAGAGTCAAAAGGGGTCTGTTGCTTTAAAATATTACTGCCTTTTCATTTTATAGATTCCAAAGTTAATGTGATGAGTTTTCAGGCACTTATATTTGATTCCGAGAAATAAAAAAATATGTCCCAGCTTTCATACTGGAGGTTAAAAGTACTCTGAAATATGACATTATAAGGGGAGTTAATATCAGTGCCCAAATATCCTTATTTATAGTTCAGCTTCTCATACCATCAGTATACTTATTTCTTCTCCAGAGAAAGAGAGGGAGAATTATTGCACATCTTCAACATCATGAGCCCTTTGGTTTGTTCTCATTTCTGCTACAAGCTTCCCGGGTGACCTCAAACCAGTCACCCAACCCACCTGGGTGATCAGGACCGTTTTGGCAAATGGCAACTGAGGCACTCACTGAGCTTAAAAGTATCAACAAAATTTTGTACATTCACTTTCAGAAGCCTACGGCTTGATATTTCCAGTTTACCTGCTGTTATATAGCATCTATATGTCCAAAGCTCTGCTCCCATTGAAATGAAGTTGCTTCTGAGAGTTCTTTTTCCTTCTTCGGATCAGTCACATAACCCAGCTTAGCAACCCCCTGGGAAAGACAGATTTAAGTCATTTAACTAGTATTGTCTGAGAGAACTGTGACAAAGGTGAATACAGAATTTGGCTCTACAGGGCAGCATTTATCTGCATTATGCATACAACTGGCCTTTCTTGACTGCAGTCCTCTGCCACATTTACTGCCCACTTTCCAAACTCTCCAGGACATGAAGTATCCTTGTTCTGTCATTAGTGGGGAGTTGCTAAAAGCAGCATCCAAATAAATATATGCAACAGCATGAGCATGTAATCAAATACACCATTTGTGCTGCCCATTCTGTAGAGTATTTTGAGATTTACAAACATCCAAATGAGAGCAAAATTTTTGAGGGCATTCTTTGGAACTCACTGTAAGATCTCAGATAGGAGAACAAAAATTTTCTTGACCATAACTTCAAAATGAAATCCTGGCTATCAGGGAACCCAAGAGTGGGGCTTGCAGAGCCTTGCTGTGTAGCCTCCCACCTAGCAGTCTGTCAGGAAGCCAAAAGACTGGAAGCTGGGCAATTATGTGCTATTCGACCTTAGGCCAGCTACTTCTTTGCATTGCCGATCAGAAGCATCAATTAGACACCGTATGAAACCAGTTGTCCCATCTTTTAGGAATAACTGGGGCCCTTGTGCCCATAGCCACCTACCCCAGAGGTCTGCAGGCTCCAAATAATTATGTCCCACAGAGATGTGGCGTGCCACCCGCCACCATCCCTTGCCTGTCCCTTGTCTCTGTCCCAAAACCTGGATCTTGGAAGCTAGCAATCCCATAAGCTGGCTGCTGAGAGCTGAGTGGATAAGTTGGCAGGAAAACATGCAGGTTTCTGCTTGGCGGACATAGTTGTGTTGGAACCGTGCCTGAGTCCTAACGGAGCTTTGTGGAAATCAAGCCATCTTGGCATTATTTTTTTATATTTAGACAAATGAATTGGCCAGTTCTGAGTTCTGACAAAAAGCCATGGAAACCACCCACCCTGTAATGCATACCTAACAGGGGGGGAGACTACGACTATACTTACATACTTAATTTCTGGTATTTTATACCTGTCGGCTGTTTGCCTTTGCAACTGTAATAATACCCTTTCAACATGTTTTGCTTTGGCCTGCATTCAGTGCAATTTTCTTTTTAGCTTTTTTTGTGAAGTAAGCTGAACCCTTTTTCCTCCCCCTCCTGCAAAGTGGAAACAGTAGTCACTGACATCCTCAGAAGTAATCATCGAGATTAGCATTGCTAAGGATACTGCATAGGTCCTTGCCAAGAACAGAATTATTCTTATCAGCACAAGTTTCTTACCCTGCATTTGGCTCAGCTCTAGTGGTTTGCCACTGGGGTTCATATACATCTGCTGATGGCAGAGGACTATTGAAGTCAGACATCCTAAGGGTAGGAATATTCTGTAGAAGATGTAGAGTTTTGTGTTCATTCCTTCTAACTATGACCTGTCCTCCTCGGTCTTCTCCAGCTCATACTTGCCCAAATCCTGGCTCTTCTGCTCTGGGTTCCAAAACCACTCTGTCTTCCACGTCTTTCCCATCTCAGTCCTCATTTCCTCGGCACCTTGTTCTCATGCCTCAAAACTAGTCTTCCCCTTCAGAGCCCCTCTACTTTCTTCCCAGCCTCCAGTTACAGTTCTCCCTTTCTGCCAGTCTTCACTTTCTCCATCTCCACTGGGTTTCAGTCTGTCTCCCTTTCCTGTGGGTCTTCCTTCAGTCAGTGCCGTACCTCACCCCACTGCTTCCTTGTCCCAGTCTCGCATCCCCAGACAGTTTCCCAACTCCACTTTCCCAGCCCTCATCACGTCTGCAAATATCCCACCACAAGCCGGCTCCCAGCTTCCGAGTTCCCCCCACTGCCCCTAAACTCAATTCTATAATTCCCTTTTCTTATCCTGGACACCACTTTGAGCTTCTGCTCCATCACTTGCTGCTGCTATCTGCATGCCCAGGAATACAGGCTGGTTCCCTACTCTGGTCCCTTGCCCCCCATGTGTCCTTTCTTACTTTCTGCATTGAAATAGCTTTTTTTCGTGCTTCCTGGGCCCAGCATGGGCAGCTGTATGAACCCTGGAGAGGCAAATCCGTCTACTTTGATTCCTCACATCTCACCAGACTGCATCTGCCCCACGTGGCTGGAACTGACTCAGACACTGAAGGTAGTGCTAGGATGTGATCAGTGCTGCTCAAAACCTGAGAGCTCTTAACTGCTGGTCACCGGAAAATGTCTTCTCAGGTTGTGATATCTGTGGGGGGTTTGTCTATTTATTTACTTGGTTTTGCTCAGACTGCAAAATTTGGGCACCCTTCTGATGACTTTTCATAGGGACAGCAAGACTATCTGATGCTAGTGCCATCACCTGCCAAACTTGAAATCCATGCTGTTAACCGTGCAGCAGGTGGGACTTCTTAGATTCTCCCAGTGTATTTTTTTTTTTAATGGTAGGATCAATATATACTGCATCCCTATTTTTCCATCCTCCCGCCTTATTCTTGGAAATGGCCAAACGGTTGTAGCTGAAACTTTCCAGCTGAAATGACTCAGCCTGAGGCAGACACCTGGCCTGGAAAAATCCTATCCAAACAAAAGTCAAACGGCAAGCAAACGTGAATAGTCTTATAATGAGAAGTGTTGGCAAACAAAGAAAGAGGTTATATTACCCACCCCATCTGTAAATTTCATATTTCCATTGAAAAACAACCCTTCAAGTGGCGAGACGGTAAAATAATAATAGCAGCCTCTCCTCTACAACATTTTAGTAGATCTCAAAGCATTTTAAAAACAGAAGTGAGTCATTATCTCCATTTTTTTTTATTATGTAATTTATAGTAATAGTTTTCTCAGCTACAGTAAAAGCCATCAGTAGTAAGTGATGATTTTCTTTTCATCAGTCCCATGGGACACACTTCTCATGTAAACAGCCTGCTGCTATTCACAATTCTCTGACAGAAATTAATTGAAAAAGAAGCCCCTGAGAGGGACGGGTGCAGCATCATTAAAATAAAAAGTGCGGTGTTCAAAAGGACTGTCTCTGATCTTGTAGAGCTTATATATCTCATTGATTTAGAAGGCTTCTCATTGCCTAATGCCAAAGTGATAGCACTTCACCTGTTGTGAACCACGTAAAAGAATTGTACCAGCCTGTTTCTTTCTAGAAAACAAGCAAACCAAAGAGGAGATATTTCTAAATGACTTCATGTTGCAACTACCTGAATAGATTCTTTTCATCTTTTCTGGGAAGTATCTAGCTTTTTCTAATATATAAAATGTTATTGGTGGATTTGCATTGCAGATCAGTTCAGGGAGGGCTGGTTTAGATCGTGAAAAATATGCAGGCACAAAAGGGAAAAAACATCAGGGGAAATCTTTCAAGGGTTCTTGGGACCATGATGTATGCTGTCATCAAACATTCCGCTAATCTGTTTATGCTTCAGTCTGTGGCATGGATTATGGCAAGTATGAATTCAGCTTCATGCACCTATCTAAGACGTAACTTCTTATCTGTCCTACTGACTCAGCCTTGCCAATAATTTGAGTCAGAAAAAAACTTCTGGCATCGAGGTCCTTCAGATGCTTCTTTCATTATATCACTTTCTGCCTTTCTTTCATTCTCCCATGCAATATCTCTTTGGATCCCTCCAAGCTTGTTGCAACTTCTTCAGGAAGAAATATTCAGATCTCCCGAAGCGATGGGAGTTGTCATATGCAGAAATCATGAAAGGCTCGTGTGGTGAGAATGGATGAGAACGTCCAGTCATGCAAAAGATCCTACAAAAATCCACTTAACAGTCATTCTCAGGTCACGTAATGGGTATGGGGACTTGTTACGGGGAGCAAGCAGTGTCAGCAGCCTGATTTAAGGGAGTGTACGCTTTGGTAGTGACATCTCTCATGTGAGAACCCCACCATCTTACCTGTAGAAGTACCTGAAGAACTAAATAGTCTGGTATTCAATATGTGAGACTTGACAGGTCTGTACATTTTTTGCCGTTCAACATACACCAACTCAAGATTAGCCTTGCATTAAAATAGCTGACTTACATTCTTTAAAAGCTCATGTCATGTGGATGCTGCAGCTGATTGTCTTATTTTGTAGCAGTACAGTTCTAACATACTGTACTCCTACTGACTTCACCTCTGATGCTGCAGAAAATGGTCACCCAAAAATATACGTTAAAGTTGTTTCATTACTATCCTAGTCTTCACGATGAGGAATTTGTATGTACAAATACAAAACTTTTCACTTAAATCTAAATTAAAACTCATTGGTTTTGTGCACAGCCTTATACCTTTCAAACACAATTTAAGTTGGTGTATGGATGTGTGTGTTTATTAATTACATGAACAATATGAAATGAGCCTTAATATTCAAATAAGAGATTTGGCTAAGGAGTTCCAGAATATCTGTATATTATGCTTGGGTTTATCAAAAGCTCTCTCTCTTATCTCTCTTACAATGCGGCTTTACTTTGGTTTTAGAAGAAGGCACATTCTTGCTCTTTATTTTGCCAATTGTATGTGTTCTGTCATTTATATTTGAAATACTTTCTTATATATTTGTCAAAATTGCTCTTAAAATTTTAAGCACTTTACTGCATCAAGTTAAGTGGGAGCTATTAGCAGTGTGTGTGTAAGTACATATAGAAAGTGAGACTGTGCATGCACGTGATAGTGCAGGTCTGGAGTATGCTGGCCTAATTTCAAATCAATATGTAAAATAGGTAGCATGCAAAAAAAAAGACGGTATCAACCCTGTGAAACAGAAGGGTGGTATAGAATCGGTTGCTTGTTTATAGTCCTAGGATAAAGGCGAAAGGGAACGTAGTGTGAAACCAGTCAAATTACTCATGGGAAATGATTTTCAGAGCCAGAGATCATTCTGTAGAAGTCCTCTCTCATCTAAATCTGGTACTTTTAGCTATAGTGATTTAGTTGGTTTCAACTTTTCACAGTGTTACCTGAGGGCAAAGATCACTTTAGATTGCGTAGGGGCTAAACAAGGGCAATAGCTGTGGACCAGGTTCCAAAAGCATAGTAAAAATAACTGGTAAGTGCTTCTGGATACATAGCCTACAAGGCTATGAGGCTTTTTATCAGGTAAATGCTTGTTGTGTTAATATACTCTTGAAGCTGCTATCTTATCTTCAAATCAAGGCAGTTTTCTCTTTTAAAAAATAAATAGCAAATGCATCCCCTTGGGCAGGCAACTGAGCTTCCCACCATCCTAGGTTTGCAGGGTGCTTCATATGATAAGGGCATGCACTTTTCTCCTCACAATGGAGGCTGAAAGGAGGTGATTCAATAGATGGATGAGACGTGACATAAAAGCACTCTTGGTTTCTACACAACATTTTACATCCTCTCTTATTTTGGAGGAGCTCCCAGAACAGCGTCAGGGATCCTGTGAGCTACCAGCGTTGCATTGCAGGAAAGGGGAGTGGGGACTAAGGCGAAGGGTGAAGGCTTTCTCGTAAGCTCCCTTGGGAAATACGCACCACAGCATTTGCTCTGCCGCACCCAGCGACAGCTCCTGAAAAATACCACAACTTGTCGTGGTAAGATTTTCAAGATGTTTGAATACAGAGTTAATTTTGGTAACTAATGAACCTACAAGTAGAAGGAAATGTTGTGCAACAGCAGAGGCATTACAAGAATTAGTTGGGTTCTTTTTTTTTTTTTTTTTCAATGCATACACTTAGAGAATGGCATGAAGAATAGAATGATATTCCCACTTTTCAAGATGGGATACATTAGAACACAACAAGGGAGCAGGATATGAGGCTCAGCTCAGTAAATGCTGTTAACAGATAGCCTGATGAATGACATGCCCTACCGATAAGGCTCTATACATACAAAAAAGAAGCAGAAAAATCCAATGCTTCAGCGACTGTGTTCAATTGCTCAGACCATAACCCACAAGGGATGGATCTGTTTAGGAGAAACGGTGGCTGAGAAAACTTACAAATGACTAGATTGTGGCTAGGGTTTGTGCAGAGACAAAACAGTTTTGGCTTTTGCATTCCCAGCACATGAAATCTAGGGTCACGTGGCTGCCTTTAACAGGCTACATAGTCTGGTGGTTATTACTTTGCGTCAGCCAATGGACGTGTATTGTGAGTATTCATTGCCAAAGGTATTTTATACTGTTGGCACAGCTCCTGCAACAGCATTGATGCACGAAAATCCACTAGGGAACCATTTCTAATGATAAAGCAGAGGACGACTTTCATTTTACTATGCAGAGCCACAGGAGAGGAACACCATGTTCACAAGGCTGCTGCAGGAGACAGGCTATCTGCAGGATACTCGGTTGTAGTGAATCATCTCAGTAGTTTCTTCCAAAATAACTCCCATGGAATGAAGGGCAAGAAATTAAAGATGTTCCTCTGCTAATGGAGAGCAGCGCGGAAGCCCTCCTTGCCCTCCTTTACAGTAATCTCCCAGAGGTACAGAAGACCTTGCTAGGGCACAAAAACATAATTTAAATCTTCCTGCATTAGCACTAATGAGGCTGGCCCATGCTCCTCTTCTTAAATAGACACTTAATTCAAGCACTCATCAATAAAGCATTCCCAAGACATTGCACTTCATTGCATGAAGCAAAGATTTTCACCCTTTTGCCCATTGTAGGTGGAGGAAGAAACATCCCTTCCGTGTACCCAAGCACACATACACATACAGCCCTCTCTCTGTTAACATGTAGCACCTTATATACAAAATATCATAATTTAACAAAAAAATCAAATACAAGCTCTGAAGTATGATCAAACTAAAACCATCTATGGGGAAGGAAAATACTTCAACACGCTTTGAAGTATTTAACGCATTTTAAATACATTTGTCCTACTGTAGCTTTTCTCTCTCAGAGTTAAGGTAGTATACATCCCTCCCTAGTGCTGTTCGGCAATGATACAGTTTTAATTCGCAAAAAACCAACCCACATGCTGGTTAATCAAGGTTGATATTTTCTTCTGTCACAGATATATGTCAACTTTTTGCTTCAGAGATAGATACAGATATATAGTGAAACCTTTGCATTTCAGAAGTTATTTGCCCAGCTTCAGGTGTGTTTTAGTCTATGTTTTTAATAAGTGATTTCTTTGTGATTGTTCTTTTCTTCAAACTATCAGGAATATAATTTATCTGCTATGTTAGGTCAGCCAAAAACTGGTAAATACTGTAGCTGAAAAAGATTTTTCAATAATTCAAAGTTATCGTTGGACTATTTAGTTTTTTAAAGTACTGATTTTAAATTACACACTGGTTTTTAAAATAAGCTCCTTGTCAGGACTGCAAGCTGCTGCAGGTTGAATATACATTATATTTTATGAAGCAGAGATAAATGTTGGTTTCCTCTGTATCTTAAAGACCTCAGTAGAGGGAAAATGTGCTGTCTATAAATATTTTAGCCAATTTCTGAAATGCTCTGCAGGCTGCTACTTAAATTTTAGAGTTGGTAAATGCAGCCTTGCAAATCAATATTTTCTGAAAAATACTTCAATGTGACCTAGTGATCTTGCTCCCTGTTTTCTTCAGCGGGGAGGCGCAGAGTGAGGATGCATGCAATAATCCTTGAGCAATACGGTGTCTGACTTTTGATATCATTTCATTCGTGAAAGATTGGTTCAAATTTGTTACACGCTCAGCAGAAAATACAGAAGCAATTTGCCACCCTGTTGTGAATTTTAGCATATCTTTCAGTAATGATGCCTGAGACTAAGAGAAAGATTTGGGCAGAAATGTGCTAGCCAACACAGTAAGCAGGGGAGGAGAGGGGCACTTGGCATTTAGCAGATATTCGTGCTCATCGAGGGGAAAGGTTATGTCAAAACCTTTTGACAGTCTCATTTTAAAAATTTCTCATTCCCACTTATACTAAACTGCTTGTCAATAAATGCTAGGAGAAATCTGGCCTTTTCCTGCTGATGTACAAAGAAACCAAAATATCTGGTGTGAATGCGTTAGCTGAGCTAAGGTAATTAGAAGAGGCAGGCAGATATTTTGCCTCACTTTGTGACACTAGGTCCCCAACTGAAAAAGCAGTTAATTTCCAGTGCTCAAAGTTCAAACAAACCACAGTAATTTATACCGAGTTTCTTTTTTCTGTATGCCTGATCTACTAGATTTTCAAAACGCAACAGGACAGGTTTTAGTGATCTGAGAGATGGCAGTCAGGAAAAGGCATTACAGCGTGTGAGAAAAATTGATTGCAGCGGCACTTCTCACAGCCGCAGACAGCGAGACGCTCTCAGAAGAAGTCAGGGAAAGCCTGTAAGGATGAGCTGTGGTACCCTGCACCCGATGTTACCTCTCTGTGGCAGCTGCACATGGTCGTAACTTCTCATCAAATGGCATCAAACAGCTATGACAGAAACAGTGGAGTTAATATATCTGATTTGTGCACCGTGATGTGCATGTACACAAGCATTTGAACGTGCCTTTGAACGATGCCTTTGCCTTTTGCGGGGTTTGGTATCGCTTCCTTAACGATAAACTTTCTTACTCCTGGTGGAAGAGCAGCCAACATATTCAACTGAACTACCATAGTCACAAATACCTATCCCTGCATCCCAAAAATAGGACGCTGGCAAAACTGCTGCTGGGGAAGTCAGTGGGCTGGCATATATTGCAACCACTTTAAAGAGTTTTTCTGTTTCTTTTCTGCCTCAGTTCTGGGGCAAAAAACCAGCCTTAGATTTGCTAAAGGGAGAAAGGACAAAAGAAATACAATTAGATAAAGCCACCAACTCCATTTTCTTCTGAAGCTAGCTAATATACAGCAGTATAAATGTTCTGCTATGGGCATCCTTCAATCTTTACGGTTAAAGATGTTCAAATGTACTACAGACTACATATAAGTAATCTCTCAGGCAAGAGTAGGGAAATGCACTCCTATATCTAAGGTACATAACCCCTAGGAACCTTCTCTTTTGATAAATGAGTATTTGAGTACTGCTTGCAAAGTTGGTTTTATAGTCTTTTCAGGAGTGATTGATAGAAACCTGTCTTAGATCAGTGCCCTGGCTGTTAGAGTGCTCCCCTGAGAATGGGAGGAGATTTCAGTTCCTTCATCTGGGTAGGTATTTGACTCCAAATTTACCAAATTGTTAATAAATGTTCCAACCACAACCTGGAGAAAGTGAAGCACCCCCATCAGTTCTTGCTTGGTTTATAAAATCCAACCTACCGTTTCTTTTGTTTTTCTTAAAAATACCTGAAAACAAAATGTTTTCTAAAAAGTGGATTTCTTCCCTATGGCAGAAAACAAGAGCATTTTGTTTATGTTTTTTGGTTCAGCCACAGAATTATATGTAAAAAAAAAAAAAAAAAAAGATTTGCCAAGCAAAATATGCATATCAGGAATTAAATGCCAGCTTGCGAGTTTATGTCTTGTACTGGCCCTGTGTTTAGAAAACAGTTTTAACTTAATTTGTTGTCTTACAAGTACTGTATATGCCTTTCACTTCCTACCTCTACCCAATCTTACTGTGAATTGTGACTTGAAACACTGAGAAATCAGCACCAGGAGCAGTTAGAGAAGCTTATGCTCCCTTTCATCATGTCCCAGAGGCAAAGCTGGAGCCTCATCCAAATTTATTCCATGACCCTAAGCAAAGTGCTCATACCAGACCTTGAAAGCTGCTGAGGTCTTCCTCAGGCATCCTGCTGCTGAAAATCCTGGTGAGTCCTGAGATGGCAGTATGATTTCTTGAAGAGATGCTTAATACTCTTGCAGGAATCTGCCAGTGGTGTCTGGTGTCTCCTCTAGGAGTCAGGGACTTCACTGCTCCTGAGCTCTGGTTATGCATTGGGAAGTCAATAAAAAAAAAGGTATTTGCAAAAGATGTGGGTTTTTTTAGCTGAACAATGCTCTATGGCTGTCGAAGGTGTTGATTTTACGTATTCAGCACTGCACATCTGTTCCATTATGATATTTTCAGAAAGGAGACCGTAACTGCAATAGCTCCTCTTGCCTTTTTTGTTTCAGTTCCGCCTTTTATTCAGCCTTTTGAGTTCCCGCGGTTCTCCATCGGGCAGCGGGTCTTCATTCCCTGTGTGGTGGTCTCCGGGGATTTGCCCATCACAATCACCTGGCAGAAGGACGGCAGGCCGATCCCAGCCAGCCTCGGGGTGACGATTGACAACATCGACTTCACCAGCTCCTTAAGGATTTCTAATCTTTCGCTGATGCACAACGGGAATTATACCTGTATAGCTAGAAATGATGCAGCAGCTGTGGAGCACCAAAGCCAATTAATCGTGAGAGGTAAGTAGATGTAATTAGTTTGAAGGGCACCAATTAAGCAGAATTCATCAGTATTTTGTAATGACATCTGTTTGATGGGAAGTATGAAAAAGGAAAATATGGTAATCCCTCTCCTCATAACAGAGAGCACACAGAGCAATGAATCACAAAAACTAATGTGACTTTTTCTATCTAAAAGTCTCGAAAGTAATCAACAACACTGGAGTGCACAGGGTGGATGGGGGAGCCACAGGATTGACTTCCTGGAAAATTTGTGAAGCACAAGCCCATTCATTGGGATCAAGTCTTTGAAATGGTATCAAATTCCTCTCTGTTATTGTTTTAGTCTGATTATCCCCAAATTTTAATTAGATCAGCCTCTCATATAACATTATATCGTAGAAAAGCAAAGCATTGATGTTGGCTTCACGGGGAAAAGCCTCTCCCCCGTTATCATATTTTTGTTCTTTTTCTTATTTGTTTGTTACACGATTAGCACAATTTATTATTATGATTTATTATGCTGACTTGAAAATATTTTGCCTTGAAATAAAGGTGAGTGTAGTTTCAATTAGGAAATGTTTTATGTGGAAAAGTCCTTTTAGAGAGATACCTTGCCTTCAATAGCTTTTGCCTTTCAATTCACACCTTAGCCAAGTTCCCTAGAGATTATGCCTTGTGATACATTTTCAAACTTACTGTGCACAACTTCAGCAAAACAAAATTGCTTCCTTTTCTTTCTTAAAGTTTTTCAAAGTGTTTTAAATTTTCATTTTTAAAAAATAAGACAGTTATACTCTTCCCTCTCCACCATCTCCCTCTTACTATCAAGCCATTAGACTCCTCAGAGAAAGAGGGCACATACTGTACTACTGCAAGTGACCTTCGTTATTTCTGCCCATTGAGGACCACTACATCTTATATCCCCTTCCATAAGTTTACCAAGACAAATCCTAAAACTACTCAGGGTTTTTTGCCACGTTTTCCAGGCTTTTTTTATCCCTCAAAAACTCATTTGAAACAAAACTCGCAGAACAGCTTTTTAGCTTTTAAGTCAAATCTTTCTATTGTCCGAGGACTACCCTTAATGTTTTATTCCCTACTTTTCCACTTATAGAATGTGTATGCTTATTTTTTTAATGCTGGTATTATCAAAATTCAGTGGCAAATAGGGCCATTGCTTTTTCACTAGTTTTGATGTGAATACTACTTTAATGATTTGAAAAAAAGATCACTGCTTTTAATCTTGTACTATTCAGTACAGATGTCTATTACTTTCCCCATCTATCCAGTAATTCTTAAATTAAGTGGTTTAATTAATTACATGCATTTAATTATTCTTTTCCTAAGTTGTTCTGTTAGCTTTTAACCCTGTCCATCATTCTAACAGTAAAAGGTTTTCCTCACCTTCTCTTTTCCCGGGGAAGGGCAAGTTGACAATCTCCCATCACAACAGAGAGTCCACTGGTTATGTCTGCCCTACGCAGAAACGCTGCGTCCAGTAACAGCTGAGGTCGTACCTGATTTGCAGTCATACTCAGTGCTCAAAGTGAAGGGAATGAATCACTTCAGCAACTCTGTGCAGGTTCCTATAGATGTTTCATCAAAACAGAGGTGATCTTCCAAAGAAAAAGAAGAAAAAAAAAAAGTCAACATAGATAGTACTACTGAAAATTAGCTCTCTGCAAACACTGTCTGTCCTTTTTTCAGCGCCGAGGTCCATGAGGCTATAACAGTTCAAGTGAGCCCACGTGTAGGGATTTCTGCTCTGTACCCCACTGATCGGGGCGAGCCCTGCCTTCCCCAAACGACATCCCTGCCTTGCCTGGACTGCAGGGTCCCTGCCTCCTGCTGTCGGTGGGCAATTTCTCTTCTGGCAAGACCTTGTCTGGCCACGCCTGCCTGTTGCTGCCTTGTGTGACATTAATTTGTTTTCCCTCCTTGTCTAGGGGAGGAATCGTGAAGAGCCTGCTCTCGCACCCCTGTCACACCGCTGACACCAACACCTCTATTTTCCCCTTGTGTGTTGCTGCTCTAATTGCACCTCCTGATGAGGGCTCTGCCCCAGCAGTGAGAAGACAGCTGTTGGGTGCGTGTACCTGGAGGGCATCCCTATAAACCCATGGGCACGATAGAGGGTAGCTTTTTAAGCTGTTTTACTCAGCAGCTTGGAGCCTCTGGAGTCCTAGTCCTGCAACTTTTTAGGAGGTTATGAGGGCTACTTCATTCTTCCCCTCTTGCTTATCTTTCTGGCCAGCTAGTGCTCTGCAGCAGCCTCCTTTAAGCCTCTCTCCTGTCCTCTCTCTCTATGTCAATTTAAATGGTAATGTCTTAATCAGTTTTGCGTATGCATCTGGGATAATAGTTCTCACTCAGAGGGAAAGGGGAAAATATAATATGATGTTTGACCTGAATTTTCTGCTGAAACCCTGGACTGACCTCTTTTCCTTATACTGAACTGCTTCAGCTGTCTCATTCCACATAGGTCAGAAGACAGACAGCCGTCAGGGAGTCGCTGTTGGTCACCACTCGTGTGCATCCAACCTGACCTATACACATTTAAGTAAAGACTTGATTTCCTCTTGTCTGTTTCTTCTTCAGGCTTTCTGATCCCTCCTCATCTTTTTGTTCATAGGTGCCATATAACTGAAACATAATATTTTTCTAAATCAACTAAGTGGTATTTCTCCAAATAAAAGGAGACGAAATGGTGCTTAAACTCCTCTTGTTTCTAATCCGCATTGTGTGATGGTTTCTCAGCAGCGTGCTTTAAACTTAAGTGTTGGCTTTTTTAAATGTCAGGTAATGTGTTCTGGGAATATCTTATTTCTGTGAAGTGTGTGTATTTTGATATGAGAGCAGGCAGTGAACGGGAGAGGAAAGTAAAGGGAAACATGACTGTTCCCCATGAAGTTCCTTTTTCCTTATCTGTCCTTGTATTAATTTTAAAAGTAGACTTAAAAACAATAAAGGCTATCATGTTTCCAAAGTAAGTGGGAGTCCGTATCATTTTACAGTACATGGGTAGACTTAGAAGTAGAATCTAAATCCAGTCCATTCCTAAGACAAATGAAGAAACACAGGCCAGCTGCTTGTTGCTACATTTTAACTACAGGTGAGTACACAAAATTCTGCAGAATTCATACAGCCACATAAATTATTTGGCTTTACAATTTAAGACTTTTTTCCTCAATATTTTCTGCCAGATCACGTGTATCTACTATCTTTTAGCATTCATATTTTTCTGTTATTTTAAGTCTGCTTAATAGATTTCCTATATTCTTCCTGCAAATATTATTTTTCATATCTAAGCTGCACTGTCATTTTACCAGGAGTATTAAATGGCAAAGAAAAACAAGCACTGGGCTTTTAAAATCTGTGGGTACCTTGTGGTGAGTCTTCACTGCTCTTCCTGTTATTTTGTGGTCTATAAAAGCAACCAAGCGGCAATAAGGAACCCTAAAAGTACCTGCCTAGCAAGGCTGGATTTTCTCTGCCTTAAATATCAGAGTAAGATGACCAGCTTCCACAGAGTTTCCTCTCAGAGCATCACATAGGAGATGGAAGATGCTTGCTGAGAGAAAGAAAGTGAGAGGAGAAAGCTTTTGAGCAGCCTTGCAACCCTGGGTGAGATTTGAGGGCAATCTCAGGTCTCTCTGCCATGGGTTTCTTGGTGAGGACCTGGAAATGAGACAGTCACATGCTCTGGACATAGACCTGTTAGTACCAATTTCAGACAAATTGGAAGAGGGGAAAATTCCTCCAGTGGAGCTGAAAGCCTAAAAACTTAATGAAAAGAGGTGATTAGAAACATCTTTACTGAGTGTAATATTAGACAACACCAGGGACTCTACTCAGGAGAACCCTCTGCAAACACAAGAAATGCTCCAACTGGAGTCTGTACTCAAACACAAGATGCAAATCCACAGAAAAAAGCACAGAAAAGCAGGCTTGATGAGTCCTAGTGTTTGCAGAATATCATTTAAAAACTCATAATCAGCCACTGGGAGAAGCCCACCATCTTCACTGCATCTAGGCGCTGCAGGTAGGCAGTCCAGGTGAGTGAAAACAGGGCTTTCTTTCTCAAAATCTTGTGCTCTGCCAGATCCTTGTCTGCAGTTCCTCTGTAAATGCATCAAACATTTGCAAGCTAGAAAGGTTTCTCAAAAACTCATAAATCATTATTATTTTGGTTATTTTATTTCTTGTCACACTCCTGGTTTGCTAGATTAAGAAAAAGGAAAGAACAGGATTGTGTCATGAAAGCCATCCATAGAAATTAGGAAAATATCTTCTCTGTCAACTACTTATATCATCATGCAGAATTAATTAAGGTTTTACTAATTAGGGCTGTCTTCTAAAGAATGATTAAAAACCTATATGCACTTTATCATGTGTTATTCTCTTCTGTAGGGTTTCGTAAAATGGGAATGAAGTAATTATGTAACAAAAAGCAGTGAAAAAGATTTTAATTGGTAACCAAAAAGAAAAAGCTGATAAATGTATTATGAGTTCAAAATTTTTCAGATACTGACAGAAAAGAGAATTCAAAGATAGTAGTGGATGCATAAATCGTGATTTTAAAATTCCTGCTAGTGAACACATCATAAGTTAAAATTTAGATAAGGTCTTTAAATACCTAATAACCCCCCTTAATGCATTTAGTGCATTAAGTGTAAATGTGTTTTCGTTTTGCACTTACCAGGAATGTCGAATATCATTAGATAGTTAGGCACCCAATGAGGAGTCCCTGAGCCTTGAATCTTCCAGATAGTAAGTGGTTATCCGTCTGCTTCCTGGTGTTTGGTGGTGGTGCTGGTGTGATACAGCAAACACAGTTTGTGATAGAAAAGCAGGTGGAAAAGATTTATGGTTGCAGCTGGTGTCAAAACTAATTTAGTTTCTTTGCTGGTGTTTACACTTCAGCTTTCAAGGTTATTCTTGGATGATCCACTTCCTATTTAATGTTCTCATTAGACAAACCTGATCAACACAAACCACTAGGCACTGTCTCATTTTGCAAAAGTACATCTTTTTTCTTGAACTGCATAGCAAATGGTTTCACTAAACCAGCTAAATCGACCCCGTAGGTCCAATGACCAAATTTAATAACTGTTCATCTTTGTTAAAGTACAGTGTTTAATGATCTCATTCATTAATACATCAATGGTTGCTTTGGCTGATTAAATTTCTTCCATCATTTTGACAGTATGATCTAAATGTAAAGTACAAATATTCCATGTGAAAATGAAACATTGTATTCTGGGCCAATGTCATAGATTATTTCTTAACTCACTTAGAAGCCCACCAGAGGAGCTCGTGTTAGGAGCCTTCAGAATTGCTCTCCAGTGTGATGTACTAATCGCAGTACTTGGGAGCCAGAAGCACTTACACAGACTTGAAGTCCAGGAAGGAGTGTGTGACTTTGTCATCTGGTCCCCGGCATAAAACACAGTCAGAAAGGATTCTTGGATTTACACAAAGCAAAATTAAATTGGGGAATGTTAGCACGTACTCATAAATTGATTTTAGTTAGTGGCTTGTAAAGTTCATCATTGCGAGCAACGATGACACTGGTAAACAGTATCTTCTTAGGCTACCAACTCGTATTTTATCATCTTATCAAAATTATTTCACAGGAGGAGATAATAAAAGCATTTTCCTTCCCTTAAAACGGCACTATGACATTCATGTTATCTTCAACATCCTATTCTGATTGCTCTCATCCTTTGTTTTTCCTTTGTGAGAGCCTGAGACTGCTAGTCATAATATTGACTGAAAACACCTTTTTTAGGTCCTTTGCGTTCAGCCATTAAATAGTTTGCGTCTGTCAACTTATTGCTCATACACTAAACAATTCAACAGCTCATTTCTCATCACGGATCCGTGGGATGAATTAAATGAGAGAGCCTAACAGAAACTCACTGTTAAAGCAATTTCAAATGCCCTCCTTTATGGGCTCAAGGGACTGTGCTGCTGAAACAAGGGTGGTAATAAAAGTAGAACTGCTCAGTCATATTCGTGAGCTATTTCAGAGTGTTTCACTTCTAACGGGGCAGAGGGGGCCCACGCCTTTACAACTAAAGAGAGAGGAGGAGAACTAATTGCTTTCTTTTCTCCATTAACTCTACTTAAGCATATCAGACAAATTAACTTTGTTAAATTCTTACTAAGCAAATTTTCTTTAAGAGCTAATGAATTTCTGAAAGATAACAAAAAAGTGAATGTAGCTTTATAATCTAAAGCTAAATATCAAAATCCAAATCAAATAGTTAAATGCATTGTCTTCCAAAGTGTGATAGCACATAGCATTGAAGTGGTTATTTGTTTAAAGTAAAATTGAGAAGCAAACTATCAGTGACGAATTAAAATGTGGAGGTCTCCTCTGTTTACTTTTTAATCATTTCTAGAGGAAGAAAAATCCTGTGGTTTTACCTAGACAGCAATACGGAATCAATTGAAAAGTCATTGAATGAATAATTTTGTTTTGCTGTAGCATTTTTTCTGATTTTTACTGGCAATCATGAGACTAAGCTTCAAGGATTCAAGTCTTCAAAATCACAGCAGCAGCTGGCACTTTTATAAGTAGTCCTAAAGGAAGGCCAAAGCTTTAGTGATTATTGAAATTGTTTCTGTTACTGGATGTGGGCAGAGTTTTTGCCAAGTTTGAAACACACTTTGTTTATGGAGCAGTACAAGGAAACCATATGATTGCTAAACATACACCTAGTTCTGGAGCTTATATGGCAAAATTTTATTTCCACAGGTATCACTCTGCACGGAAAGTAATGATTAAAAATGAGAATAACAAGAACAGCTGAGCAAAACCTTATGTTTCATATATACTCAAAATACAGTGAAATCAATATGAGAAAAAACCCTGTTCAGAGCTTGTCAGCGTTAAAGGCAGAAGACATCAAGAATGTCTCCATGAGTTCATTAAAGACGTGGAAGGAAGCATTTCCACAGAAATGCTCAAACAGTATTTACACTTGGCACCTGTCCATTTTTCTCTATATACGCCCGAAGGGATTAGACAAAAATTTTATTTTAACAAATAACTTTAATGCAAATAGTATTTTAAAGGCTGATTGCCTTTATTCCGTACTAGGCAATCTTGCTTAACTTTTCCAGAACCTTCTGCATATACCTACCCATTTAATATAATAAATTATTTCCTGAAAAATCAGCATTTCTTGCCTGTGTCATCCATAGGAAATGAAGACTATAAAGAAAATGTTTTTCAAAGAGCAGGGAAATAACACAAGTTACAAAAGTTTTGTATTGTAAGAGAGATTTTAAAAGACATTATACTCCTCACATTTTTCAGTGGTAGAGGTGGCCAGTGATTATTAGTCACTCCATTGCATTTTTAATCATTCACCTGTAAGACTGATACAACTGACGTTATTTTGTGGTTGTTTTTGGTTTTTTTTGTCGACCCTCTTTATGGATAAGCAGCTTATAATTGATCTTTCAGAAGTCGTGAATACAAATTTACTTAGTTACTGAGGTGAAACAAGCTGATGCCACCGTGCTGGGTCGTATAAAATCAAACCTATTGTGCAACTAATTGTACTTTTCATTTTCTTTGGTAAATAAGTGCTTGGGACTCCTTTTGTGTTTGGTGATAAAATGAACACAGAACGGTGAGAAAAGAGCTACTGAAGCAAACATCTTCTCTGAGCAGATAATTAGAACAGGGTAGGTGATTGCCCAAAGCTGCTGTTGCTGGGATTTCATGTTTGATGCTTACCTATCATGAATTAACATAACATAAGGTATATGTTTGTCAGTATGGCAGCTATTTGGAAAACTGAAATGTTTGACAGCAGTAAATATATCTCCTAGTACAAATGTGTCTCTTACCTTTGTTGCTGTTAGTTTGTACATCGTTAGGCAATAAACATCTTTGCATTATAGCTATAGGATGATTAGGGGACTGGAGCACCTCTCTTATGAAGAAAGGCTGAGGGATTTTGGTCTCTTCAGTCTGGAAAAAAGACGACTGAGGGGGGACCTTATCAACACTTATAAATACTCTAAAGGGTGGGTGTCAGGAGGATGGGGCCAGGCTCTTTTCAGTGGTGCCCAGTGACAGGACAAGAGGTAATGGGCACAAACTTGAACATAGGAAGTTCCATCTAAACATGAGGAGGAGCTTCTTTACCCTGAGGGTGGCAGAGCACTGGAACAGGCTGCCCAGAGAGGTGGTGGAGTCTCCGTCTCTGGGGACATTCCAAACCCGCCTGGACACGCTCCTGTGCAACCTGCTCTAGGTGACCCTGCTCTGGCAGGGACGTTGGACTAGATGATCTCCAGAGGTCCCTTCCAACCCTATGATTCTATGATTCAATGAGGAAAAGGTCCAGTTAAAGGATTCGTTGCTTTCCAGAAGATTGTTCTCCTCTTTTGAGAAACATTTGTATCTATGAAGGTGGAAAGAGAAAGTTGGAAGGGAGTCTGGATTATGCAGGCACAGGGAGAAAGGCTCGAGCCGTTGTGAGGAGGTTTCTCTGAAGCTGGAGAGAGTGTGTCTAGATACCTCCAACTTTTAGCACTCCTGTCCATACCAACACTGGCAGCTCAAGTTTCTCCTTAAGGAAAGCTTGGGACTCTCTGGTATAATGGGAGGTGCTATTTGCATAAATTATGAGAGCGTTAATACTGAAAAAAACTTTAAAGTCATGTATTATAGCATTGGTGCTGCTGCTGTGCTTCAGCCACAGTTTTTCTGGTGTATAATTAGTACTATATTCGTGGCCATTAAGAGATGTTTCAGGCCGCAGGGCAAATAGTCACTGTACTGATGATCCCCTTCTATGTTTCCTCATGCTACAGCCCTCTCCCATACTTCCTTTCTTAATTTCTGCCACTTCTGGAGAGGCAGGTGGTGGGGTCTGATGGGAGTTTGGGTCAGAGCAAGGAGGAATGGTTGGGCCCTGTGTTCTCTCTCCGCCAGCTTTCAGACAAAGTTAGCACTGGCTGGACCCACGGCGCTGTGAACCCATGAGGTTGGGCCTGTGTCCTTGTGTGGATACACTGTGGTGGGCAGAGGAAAGCAAGGAACTATCAGGATTTCCCCTTTATTGCATTAGATCTGAGTGTGTTGCTGTACTTGATCTGAGAGGAAAAAAACCTGTCACAGACTCAATCACTTTACTACATTTTCTCTGTTGCACTGTAAGAAATGACAAAAAGAATAACATGTGCGATAAGGGCATGAATAATTTATTTTTCTCAGGTATTTACTTCTTCATGTTCTGAGACAAAGAACAGGAGGTCAACGAAAATCTGTGACCTTAACTGAGTTTAACAAACCATCAAGCACCTTTAATATTCAATAACTTTTGTGGGTCTTCCAACATTCTTCACAGTTTTTAGCTTTTCTTTCAAACTTTTGATAAACCTGCAGGTTATATTGAGACCTTGACATTTAGTATCAGGCCTTTGTGGTAAACTCTAGGTCTAGCATTGTCACAAGTTTTCTTCACTGTGTATCTGTATTTGGAACATGTAGAGCTTTTCCTTGAGATGAGCTGCTCTTATTTTATTTATGTATAAATATATAAGTACTTGCTTACGTCTGGAAGACTCACTGCAGTGGTTTTAACGCTGCTTTAGAATAATACATAGTCTAATAATAGTGCATCAATGTGCATTGATGCACATACATCCATTTCCAACAAGACTTATCCTCTTCAACTTAACGCAAGCAAATTACGTTGAACCTTTCTATGGATTTTGGAAAGAAAAGTCCTATCAGAATTTATGGTTCAAACACCGTCATTTTAATATGAAGTGATTTTATTGATATTAAAAACTGTTACTTTAATATGAAGTGATTTTATTGATATTAAAAACTGTTATTTTTTAAGGTTATTTATGCTACATAATTTAAATCATCTTTTTCTAAAGCTTGCTAGTTCACTGTTATAAAAAACAAACACAGAAAATTTCAGTTGTTCTTAGACACCTGCCAAACCTCTCCTTTTGTTAGAAATCATTTGTTTTGTTACCATGACAGTTTTATTTATCTGTTACTCCATTTTATAACCTCTCCTGAGGAGATATTTTTGTTAGCTTATTTTTGTATACTAGCAAGAACAGTGCTTTTGTTGTGCCTGGCAAAGAAATACATTGAGATTGTGCACAGAAAGTAAATAATCATGTACAATCAACTTTACTATGTCACTGGATTATCAAAAAGCTAGTTTCAATTTTTGCTTCCCTCAAAATGGCCCAAAATAGCCATTTTGAGCTACCTGATTAGTTGCACAAATTCTCATGGCTCCTTTTGTTTCCTTCCACAGTGCCCCCTAGGTTTGTGGTTCAGCCCAGCGACCAGGATGGGATCTATGGAAAAGCTGTAATTCTCAACTGCTCTGCAGAGGGTTATCCTGTTCCTACCATTGTCTGGAAGTACTCAAAAGGTAGGATTCCCCTAGTGATCACTGGGGACAGATTAATTCTGGTTTAGTAACGGCTCGCTCACCTGTAAGTTGCTGGTTTAATCTCCATATTGTCGGAGGCTGGCAGGGTGCAATAAGGGAAGTATCAGTCATGTTTATACTGTTCTTCTGTCATTTCCCTAAACATGTGGTGCTGGCCATTGTCATAGACACAAGGCTGATCTAGGTGGGCTTTTGGTCTGCCTTAGAGGTGTCCTGGAGCTGTGAATGTGTGCCTGTGTTAGCTACGGCCTTAGCGGGCAAGTGATGAAATGGACAGCTGAGAGAAAAGAGACACTGGTTTAATCTAAACAACCTCAGAAGAAGGTTCACCAGCAGCATTTGGCTGATTTCCCCCCCGCCCCGGCTTCAAAATCCATGATAACATAGCCAATCGTATCTTTTCAGCAGAGAAGAAAGGTCAGGTAGCATTAGCATAAGCAGTAATTCAGTATGCGCTTTACATAATGCCTTAACATTTTCTTCACATGTAACAGAGCATTAAAACTGGCTCCACTTGACCCTCAGTAACCATAGGAAATTGACTGCTTTTTAATTAAAATGTGCTGCCGGCTAGATTGCGTCTTCTGGTCAGTTGTCTTCTGGTAGGTTGCAGCAAAAAAACCAAACTCTCCAAACTCTGTATGCAGTCTAAATGAGTTAACTGTTTAAAAAGCAAAACTAGGTGCTGGTGAGAAGAAATCCTTATGTCATGTCATTTTTGGTTTTCTTAGGGTGTAAGTCCAAATTATATTCAAAGAAAAGGGGTGAAGGAAGAGAAATGTTCATGTTAAAGACTATTTTTGCTTTTATTAATACATTCTGGTTTGTGGCAAGAAGGGTGCAGAGCTCCAAATGCCATTAACCTCAATGGTCTATGTGTTTTTAATTATGAATATATGTCACAAAGAAGTAATTCTGTTTTGTTGTGTTTGTGTGCTGAAGGAGGAGGCCAAGCCAAGCTAGCTGAGTTGTGATTAACTGCAGAGATAAGCAGCTCACCTTAATAAAGGAGAAAGGGATAATGGTTTGATTTTAGTGACGTTCTACCATCAAGTGACTGTTTTTAAGTTTTTCCATTAACAGCTCTGAGATTTTTAAGTCAAAGAAAGCTTTAGTAGATACATCGTGTAGGCAAAGCCATTAAACTGCAGTTTGATTTTTTGGCCAAAATAACTCTAGGTGAAAAGGTCAGTATTTTTACAAAAGCCTATATTTTGCTAATGGATGACTGCAATTTCAATACCTAGTCTAACTAGGGTGCTGTACAGGTCTATAGGATATATGCTACATCTTCCTTTCAAGACGTACATTATACAGTTGGTTTGTGAGCAGGATTTATGCCAAATTCTGAAATAATTACTGAGGTGAGGCTAGCAGGAGTAAAGCAATCAGATCATAGCTCATCTGTAGGTACCACAACAGAGTAGAAAGGGCATCTGTACACCTGCAGGTAAGTTAGCATCATTGGCTTTTCATGTCAGTGAAAAATAGAAAAAAGAGGGTTCATTTTTTTTGTACATCGGGATAGACAGTTAATGGAAACGGACTTGCTCTCTCTAAAGAATAATGACAGTGATCAATACAGACACCCCATAATCATCAAGAATCTGTTGTTTCAAGTCCTTCAGACTTAAAGAGGCAACGAGCAGACACTGAAACACGGGAGGCTCCATCTGAGTATAAGGAAGCACTTTTTTAATGTCTGGGTGACTGAGCAGTAGCACAAGTTGCCCACAGAGGTTGTGTAGTCTCTTTCTTGGAGGTATTTCACAAGGCATCTGGACATGGACCTGGGCAACCAGCTTTAGGTGGCCCTGCTTGAGCAGAAGGGTTGGGCCACATAACCTCCAGAGGCCCCTTCCAGCCTCAACCAGTCTGTGATTCATGAGCATGTAGTGCTCTTGCAGATTCATCCATACAGTTGTGTGTGATGAGTTGCTGTCACTGCTCAGGAAGGACTTTGGCTGTAATAGCAGGAACAGTGTGCGTGAAGAGTAAGAAGCCTTTGCAAACTGTTATGCAAAAGTTTGCCCAGTTGTAGCTATCCTCCTGTATCAGCCCTTTCCCTTCTGTGAACACCAAATTGTCCCCAGATTTTTCATGTGAAGAAATATAAGAAGTGAGCGCTTGCATCTGTCTACCTGGGCAATCAACTGCAGACAGGTAGACTTAGTGAAGCATAAATGTGCCTTCCAACTAAATGTCAGGAAAAGTGGCTTGTTAAAGAAAAAATAAATAGACAAAGCGGGAAGTGGGATATGCACATGACGGAATAAGTGGAAAAATCAACAATGACAACTGATTTCTGTGAAAACATTATCCTTTTAACATTTCTAAGTTCACAGTATCAGCCACCAGACCTTCAGTGTAACTGTAAGTCCCCGAAGCAATCTCTTCTAGGACCAGAAGGATTTTTATTATGCATATCTGGTCTTTTTTAATATTCTAGATGTTGTATTCCTAGGTTGTTATAGCTTGCTATTTTATACTAAATCATTCCCCATAGTATTTATTCATCGTATTTCCTCTTGGGCTGACTCAGCCAACTGCATATAGTAATTAATGCTGACAGATATTAACTTCGTGTACAGAAAGTAGTATAAGAGAATTCCATTGAAGATGACTACCTTATGATTTCCCTGAAAAATCCAGTCTTCTGCTGCCAAAGTAGGTTGTAAAACCCTTTGTTACAAGAACCTTATCTTAATATACACTCAGAGAGTCCCTAACGCTGGAGAACCTGAACTTGTGTTGGACTTCTGGACAGTATGGCAAGCTGACAGTATGGCAGTATCCTGTTCCCTATTTCCTAAATCATCCAGTATCTAATTTCCAAGGAAAAGCAGGTTCTGTCTTAAAACCAAAGCAGATACAGAAATCTTTGGCTTCCTGTCTTTTTATGGACCTTCCATTTTTATATTACCGCCAGACGTGGTACCTCATGACTGATTAGTAGTCTGAGCTTTTTGTTTCTTTCTTTGTTTTTTTGGTTTTTGTTTTTTTCCCCCCAGTCCAAATAAATACCAGTTACAAACATGTCAGGACAGAGATTTTATATGTCATCAGTCAGTTGGCTGTAGGATGAAACAAGCAACACAGTCACTGTTGTGGTTTTCCAAGTTACCCAGAGTTTCATAAACAAGGTCCTAGAGGTCTCTTGAGCATGCCATGTTTACTACAA
Organism: Larus michahellis; assembly: GCF_964199755.1. Taxonomy (NCBI): domain Eukaryota; kingdom Metazoa; phylum Chordata; class Aves; order Charadriiformes; family Laridae; genus Larus; species Larus michahellis. Next base: position 124,444,411 of record NC_133896.1, on the reverse strand, counting down.
CAGACGTGCCTCTTAGTCATAAGAAATTCATTTGGTGTATGCATTAAGGATGCATATTTGTATGACTGTTCAGCTGTAATTGTCAATAATTTATCAGCCTCTAAATGTACAACAAATGTGCTTTTTTACCCATGAGTGGTCTGAAAATCTCCTTCATTTTCTTTCTCCCCCTACCTGGTTCTTCCACTCCTGCTTCGTGCTCCTTTTGCCCCTTTACCTTTAACGTGGGCAAATTATTGCCACTGCTACATTCCAGAATTCTTTCTTCTTTTCATTTAATGAATTCGTTTTTGTCAAAGAACCATTCTGTTTGTTATGATGATACCAAAAGCCATTCATATTTTAATTGAATTGAGCGTCTAAGAAGAGGAAGCTATAGTTTCTGTCTTATTTTTGAAAAAAAACCTGAGGTACTTTCCTTACTAACTAACCTATTTCCTTGGGGGTCCTCCTTTAGGTGCCGGAGTTCCTCAGTTCCAGCCAATTGCATTGAACGGTCGTATCCAGCTTCTCACAAATGGCTCCTTGCTGATTAAACATGTGCTGGAAGAAGACAGTGGATACTACCTCTGCAAGGTCAGCAATGATGTGGGAGCAGACGTCAGCAAGTCCATGTACCTCACTGTTAAAAGTAAGAACCAACCCACTTCTCTGTGATCCAGATATTTCCATTGAGTGAAAAAGGCTTGTCTACTGCATCCTTAGTTTGGAGGGAGGGGAGGGGGGGAGGGAGGGAAGAGGTTGGTTTTGTTGGTTTTAATTCAATGTTTTAATTCAATTCATCTGCATATGGTAACACCTGGAAGTTAGTATGCTAATAAAAAGCATTATTTAGTAGAGGGAGTAAAGGAGACTTAAAGATGAAAAGGTTTAAGATCTCATTTCAAAAATTTGTATCATGTCAATGAGCTACAGCTGAGTAACGAAGTAGAAGTACGAAAAATCTTTGGTCAAGGGTAAAAAAACAATAACAAAGGAGAAATACCCACAGCAACTGTTACAAATCTCCGAAGTTGAAGAAAACATGGATTAAAAAGTCGCTTCATCAATTCTCTAGATACCATAGATAGATACAATAGGTACAATACAGTAGATACCACAAGATGCTGTAACATACTATAAGATATTATAGATACAGCCATAGTAGTTATTTTGACTTAGCCACTAGCAGATAGATTTCAGAAAATGCATCTAATTCTGTTGAATCTGGAGTGCGTACACAACGACCTCAACCTGTACTTTCTAGGCACAGGAGACAAAAGCAATCTAGTTTTCAGGTGCATGTTAGCTATAACCTCTTCAAACACAAGCATAGCTGAGAATATAGAGGAAATATTATGACAAAACAAAGCTGCAGAGCTAATATAATTTCTCACTAGAGAAAAAAGAGACTATGGACACTTCAGCATGGCAAAAGTTCCTGGATGACCTATTAAATCAGTATTGAAGGAGGTCACCAAGTCATGCACTTTCATGTTTGTAGGATTTTTGAAGACTGAGTAAGTGCTTTGAACTTCTGAGATGTCAATTAGCTTGAAAAAGGTTTGCCCTTGAAAGTAAAAAGATTTTTTTTTTCCTGAAAGGAAGGAAAATCCAACTTATTCTCCATTGGAGAGCTATACTTTGGACCACTAATGTTCAGTTTTAGGGGTGTTGTTTGTTTGCTGTAATGTCAGAGAATTAATAAGTAAGTTCCTTGAAAGGAAGAGTGTCAGCTTAGTCAGATTTGCAAGCCCCAGTCCCTCAGATGTCCTCTTCACTCTGATTTACCATAGTGGCTTCGTCTTCTGAAAAATAACATGATATCCCTACCTCTCAAGCAAGTATATTAATTGCATACTTTTTTCTGTGGATGAGTAGAAGTTCCAGCTCCTGTGGTTTCCATAACTGGCCATTTTTGGGCCAATCTTCAACTGTAGTAGCAATGTACTGCTGTAATATGCTACAGAAAAACAGCTTTCCTCTGGTTGGCAGCTATGCACACTGCCTGTCTGATCAATGCATGCAGTTTCATGTGTGATAAAAGAGCATCCCTTATCAAATAGGAGCAGGAGCTTCCCTGGAGAGTCAGTTGCTGTTTGAATCTAATGAAAACCCCTCCGGCTCTGAGATAGCAGGCAAGCAGGTCTGTACACCCTCACACATCCACACTAACACACGTACTGCTCCCAGCATGGCTGTTAGAGCAAACGCTCTTAGCGTGTTGGTGCGTGCGTAGAAGACGCAGCGCTTTAGCTTTAATCAAGCACACATTAAGGACAAGCTGCTTTGGGGAGTGACTTGAGTGGAAGTGTGCCGTGGTGGGCTTCAGCTATAGCTGGATCGCCTGTTCTGGTGGCGTGATTACGGCACATAATACTTGCACCTGGTCAGGTGGAGTGACTGCAAAGTGAGGGCCTGGGCCAGCCCTTATTCTCTCTGGTACTGTATCTTGTATTTGTTGTTTTCTTTTTCTCTGTGGTTGCTCTGGTTCCTGTTCCCTTTCCCCTACAAGCTTCTTTCTGGACCCTAGTCCTCAGGGATAGTTCTACTACTAGATAAAAACCTCGGGCTTCCTTCATGAAATTCACTGTGTTATTAATTAATGGATTCTTATTCACAAGGTCACTCCAAATGCCACCTTTACTCAGAGGCAAAGGTGATAAGACCTGGCCTAGGCAGTTACTTCTGGGTAACAAAGTTGGTAAGTAAGAAACAGCCTTCCAGAACATAAAGAAAGATTAGCACCAAGATTGGCTTAGGTGGATTTAATCTCTGAGTGTAAAACTAGATTGCCTCTCAGAAAGAAAGACATGGCAGCAGTCCCCTTACAGCCACCTCTTCCACTTCTTAATTGTCCCTTGTACCACTGATACCTCATGTATACAGATGCTAAACATTGACAGCGTCATTGTAAATTTACCAGTACCGCCCCAGCCCTTCTAGACAGGTTATTCTTCTCCTCCATGTTTGATAAAAGTTTCCACCTACTCTGTTAGTAACATTGCTGGATAATTTGTTGCCTTTCATAGATCCTGTGACAAATCTCTTAAATGAGACTGGATGCCTTACCCTTCCAGAATTTCCAGTGTCACTTGAATCTGAACAGAAAAGCTATTGACCTTTGATATCAAAAGAGGGTAGGCAATTTTTTTATTTTGGTAATTCAGGAGTGGACAGAATAAACATTGACCTAATATACTTCCATGACTACCTTTAAAATTGACTGACTTTTCCTTAGTGAAAAGCCAGCTCAAGCTATAAACCATCTTGCGTTGCTTAATGAGACTCTTAATGCTAAGAGGGAAATAGTAGTCATTCCACATACACATTTATTTAGTGCCTCAGTGTTTGTTGCATGGCACCTTAATGTCAGAGAAACTGGTCCGACTTCTTGGTTGAAGGTAGCTTGTGAGAAGGGAGTGCAAAGAAAAAAGATGAGAGGAAGAGAAAGAGGCTTCTGGAATTCTAAAAGAAATGTGAAAAGAAAGAGCTGACAGAGTTGATGCTCAATCAGGAACCACAGGGCTAGAAAGGCAACCGTGAAATCTGAGAAACTTCACCTAAGAGCTATTATCCTTCTACCTTTTTTTTCAAGAAATGTACATAAAAATCACGATCAGTGATTTTTTCTCTTCTTCTGAAGCAAAGATAAGTAGTTCTCAAATTCCTTATTCACCAAGACATACAATATTAGAAAATTATGAGAGATCTGGAATAAGGAATCTAGTGCTGTCTTGAGAAATGACTCCTGGTGCTTGGGATGAGAAGACTTCTAAAGAATTTCTATAAAGGATAATGAGCCTTTAACATGAAGGGAAGAACTAAAATTATTTAAAGGTTGCCTGGGAGTCACAAGGGAAGAGATTTCTGCTTAAAATGGACTGCCTGCCTGCCTTCATCTGAATAAACGTCACACTTCCTAATTCCACTTTAGGGGCTATATATAACAGAAGGGTATTGTGAAAAATTTCCATTCTTAAAATCAAGCTTTCATTAAGGTATGTATGTTCCTATGTAAATAATCTGTTGGAGGTAGACATGTTAGCCCTGCCCCTTCCTAAATACATCACTTATTTTCATGTCAGTATGGAGACAAAGGTTTTAATCTGATCACCATAACATTTCCAACAAATCCTGTCTGCCAAGAAAACAGAATTGCTTCATTCATTTTCCTCTCAAATATGCTTCTTAACTATTTGCATTATGTGTTTAATACATAAACCCAAAGCCATCAGTCAGACCCACACCTCCTTCCAGCAGGAACATCCTAATCTCAGCTAATACTTTTAACGCTAAATTTCACCACTCTAATTTTTTTTTTTTTTAAATCTTTAAAAATTGTTAATTATGACAAGAGCTGGTGGAATAACAGAAGAAAAGGCTGTTTGGGAAAGGCAGCCTGATCACAGTGTAAAAGTGAGTCTAGTGCCCTGTTTCTGCAGCTACCTTGGGTCTTGACTGTGGTAATTCACCACCCTGTGTCTCTGCTGCCTCTGCCTCCTTTGTTGCCTCTCGTCCACATGACCTCTTCCTGGCAAGATTTATTTCTCTCCATCTTCAGACAGCTCATGGAGCAAAGAGGCCCCAATCACATAACTAGCTACTACTGCAGAAGAAATAAAAGATAATAGTCGTTATGAACACAAACAAGCCCAAAAGATGCTTATGAAGGGAGATTCTGAATCTAGTGAAGCTATTTCCTCCACTGCTAGCTAGCAGTTGTCCCACCATACGGATGAAGCACTGCAGCATTTCATTCTGAAAATGGATAGAAGTCTATGCCTGGCTCCCTCTGTGAAACTTTATCTGGACAGGACAAAGGCACGCTCCCCATGTGGCCAGTCAAATGAGTTTGCCTTGCTGCAAAACCTGCAGTAAAGCCAGCAAGCCGTGATGGAGAACTTGCTGTGCGCTGCTCACCAGGGTGCCTCTAAATGCCTATTTTAGTCTTTAGGAATGTCATTCCTTATAAAGAATATAGGAATGTTGAAGTCTGTCCAACTGCTACTTTTCCTTCTGTATGAAAACAATAGCATTTATACATAGATGCACGACTTTGTTTAGTCCAATTTCTCATTAAAAATGCATATATCCCACAAGATATCAGTAAGGTTGGCATTGCCTATTCTGCATTTGCAAAAAAAAATTATCCATGATATGTTGTAAAGGAAGACCAGGGAGTGTCATGATAGGATGAGGGGAATGGTTTTAAACTCAGAGCGTAGATTTAGATTAGATATTAGGAAGAAATTCTTTACTGTGAGGGCGGTGAGGCACTGGAACAGGTTGCCCAGAGAAGCTGTGGATGCCCCATCCCTGGACGTGTTCAAGGCCAGGCTGGATGGGGCTTTGAGCAGCCTGGTCTAGTGGGAGGTGTCCCTGCCCATGGCAGCGGGGTTGGAACTAGGTGGTCTTGAAGGTCCCTTCCAACTCTAACTGTTCTATGATTCGTTCTAAGATAAAAATCATCATTTCTAATATCTTCAAAAAATACTTACAGGAAAAACCGCAATCATACTATGTCAAATTCACCTGAACCCAGCTATTTTGATATTTCGTAATCTGTCCTTGCTCCATTTTTCAGTCCCATGGTCTGTAAATAGTATTTTCTGTGGCAAAACAAAACAAAGTCCCCTGGTCTGACTGTGCACTCTGTTTTACTGTTTTCTTCTCCTAACATTCTGCCATCCTTAAACAAAAGACTTTTTCATTTATTTGCTTCTTCATACTTATTTTGCAGTTATCTCAGAGTGCATTTTTGTCCAATGGGCAAATTTGGCCAAAATTGGCAAAATTCTCTAGCTGGGTTACTTGCATAAATGGTAAGAGGAAATAAAACAAAAAATAATTTTGGTGAGGTGAAATTACTCATGTATTCCAAAGTTTACTTTCTCTTGAGCTGGCGAGCTGCCCTTGCCTATCTTTGCCATTACTCTCACCACCTATTTCTTGTCAAACAAAGGAAAAAACTGTGTTAAATATGAGGATATGAGTGAAGTACAATACAACTCAGTTTAAATTCCAAGTCAGTGGTGATGGATTGTAATACTCTCTATCTGTTTTAATTACTTATTTTTTTTCATTAAATGCACAGTCTAAAAGATGTTGTAAGAAAGCCACAGTAAATCTTTGAAACAGTAAAATTCTCCCTAGACAGAAGTACTTTCTCTTGCTAGTAAAACAGCCCATTTTTTTCCTAATGAGGTCCTCCCACTATGAGAAATGAACAGGGTCTGAATGCTGTTTTCTGCCTCTTCAGACCACTGGCACAGCTTTGATTTAGGGACTTGCACTTTAATCACCCATCATGTGTCATTACCCCAACAGGCGGCAGCAGCCGCAAGATACAAGCTCCAATAAATTGCACTGAAAATCGCTGAAGCGATCCTTTGTTGATTTTCCTTTACAGCTATTCAATGGCAGATCAGCTGTCATAACAACACAGTGCCTGTGGCAACAGGGTGAAATTAAACGTGAAGTATGTTCAAGGTAGCTGGTAGAAAGCTGGAATATCCCTTTTCTTCTGTACATTCAAATGCTTTCTACTTCTCTCAGTTATGCCAAGCCTGTGGCAATTGGCTAAAACGAATGCTTTCTCTTGTAAGATAATTGCCAGATGTACTGCAGTACAAATACTCAAGTGCTTTTGTATGCAAATCTTTGCAATATTCTTATTTAAGGAAAAGAAGGAAGGTAGGACTTCACTCTTTTAAAAAGGTATCTTTCTAATTGGGTGCAAGGAGAAAAATAATATAGCAGCCCTTTTTATTTTCTTCAAGGCTTCAAGCAATGTTTCTAGCAGGAAGGTGAAACAGATTTCTCTCCAGCTAGCTGGCTAGCTAGCTAGAAAGTGCGCATAGGCGCTGCTGCATTTTTTCCATTTGTATCAACAGTATCGTATTTATTGTTTTTTTCAGTATAGTTGTCTCTCACAGCTTTATATTGCCCAAATAGCAACATTCACAAGGAAGCATGGGTGGGTTCATTTTCGGAAGTCTTCTTTCTATTGAACTTTTCATAGTGGATCTTTTGAATACTTTCACATCTTCACTTTTCTCAGGAAGCCCTGTAAGGGATAGGATTCAAAAGGTGCGTACTCCAGCTGCCGTTTTATTTTCTTCCTTTGCTGAATACATAAGTAATGCTTAAACACAGCCGAACTACAGATGCTTTAACTGCATGTCCTCCTTTCTCAATCGTAATACCTCTTGTGACCTGTTAAATTACTAGTTTATTCAGAGAAGGTTTTACATGGCTCCCAAAGTGCAATGAACTCTGTGTCAGTGTTTGGCCAGCTGTGTTCAGTAGAGTTCTAAGCAACAGGGATCATTTCAGATCAAGAATTACAGTTCCTATGTCTTTGAACACCGATGAAACAAGACTTGAAAAGAAGGTCTGCTCTGCTCTCCTCCTCCAGTTGAGATGGTGGCGTTGCAGTGATTGATACAAGCTAGATAGATAATCCGTTCATAATAATCTTCATCAAGGAAGTAAGCCCACAAATTTCAGTATATTGTATTTGGCACAATATTGCAAACCCTACTGTGCTAGAATATAATAAATGGTAATCCTGAAAGGCTCTTATCTGAGAGGAAATATTCTGGAAATTATTGTTACTGGTAATTTGGAAGATCATTTTCTTGAAAGAGAATTTTAAACATAACAATTCAGATTTAGGCTTGCCTTCATGTGAAATGTGAATTAGTACCCTTCTGGAACACACTACGTCTCAATAACCTTTTAAGGAAAATACATGCCAGTAAGCATAGGACAATCGACAGCCAGAATTTCAGGATTATTCAGTTTTGAGTTACTCATTACTCACCTACCAGGTTTAGTTTAGTAAACATTACTCCTCCTCCTAGTTTGATAGGACAGGTGGAACATCTGATGTTCACTGTTGTCTCCAGCTGCAAAGAAGTTCAGTGCCCTTCTCCCAGCTCTGCCACCTGGGCACTGCACCGCCTCTAAGCCTCCTTTGGGAGAGCAGGCAGAGACCATCCAAGGGTGCAAGTCACTGCTCGACCCGCAGCAACTCACCAGCGGGTGAAACCGCTTTGCAAGGCACGCTCAGAGCATCGTATTCAGAACTAAGTGGTCGGAGCTGGATGTGATGGCATTTAGAGGCTGTGGTAACATCTGTTATATGAATCTGGAACTGGAAGATGGAGAGAGAAATGAGCAGACACAGTAATTACATTTGAGTATCTCAGAAATTCTCATCAGAACACATCACTTTTCTGATGTTTTCTTAAAACTATGAAGTGGTTCTAAATCTCAAAGTCAGCCGCCCGAAAGTGTGTCTTAATGCAAATACTGTTAGGACGGTGTTGTGACAAGTTATTTCTTTTTTTCCTTTAATCCATGTGGTAGAGTGCACATTACATACTACAGTGTAGAGGTAGAGGAGTACACACTACAGTGACTATGCACTTACAATGCCCATAATTCTGTAGTGATGTTTACTGGTTTATCTTGAATCAAATTGATTTCAATTGCAGCACGTATATAGGTACACAGTCACATTTTTCTTGAATACTTACCTTAAGGGGTATTTAATGCTTATAGTGTATATAAATCCCTGGATTTTCATGCTTCTATTGTGTTAAGCCAAATAGTTTTCTGGAGTAACATTTTAAAACAGAGATGCTGCTATGAATATACTAATTTCATTTGTGGGGTGGGGCCTGTACGCAGTGTGTTTCCTGGGTTTAACGTTGGCTTCTAGGGGAGGAAGTGCGTGCATGATCTATTGTTGCTTATTTTTATTTTTGCCATGTCATCAGGAGTTGGGCCTACATCTCGCTGACAAAGATTAAGTAAACTTAAATCAAGGGAGCATTGTAAAGCAACAGTGGGATGTAAATTAAATTAGCAGGTATGTGCAGTACACATGCCTATTTCCATTTCAGAAAAGCGAGCTGTTACAGTACCGTGTTTTTCCCTTTCTCTTTTCCTTTCTGGTTTCCTTTCCCCTCAGTTCTTTTCTCTGTGTCTAGTTATGCCAGCTTTAAGGTACATCTCATGTACAAAGCAACTGTCTTCCAGCGGGACAAAGCCTCGGCCTCAAAGAGGAGATACGGTATTCTTGTGTCTCACATCATTTTCCCTTCACACCCACTGGTGCTTCTTCCTCTTCCTTGCTGTCACCATCCTGCAAACCTGAGACCTCTACCATCACTTCCTTCCTTCCTTTTTTTTTTTTTAAATCCTTTTGCATCCCACATTCATTCTTATATCTGTCCATTTCAGAGCTCCCCATTGTTATTCTCATCTGAGTTTAGGATTTGCAGAATGCTGTCTGAGCAGCAAAAATAGTGGACAGAGTCTTAAATGACAATATTTCTTAGATATCAGGGGTTCTCCTGCACTTTGAATCTTTTCAGCACAGTCTTTTTCAGCACGTCCACTGTCCTTTATTATTGAATGCTGTCGTAGGACCTGCATTAGCATTCTTTATACTTATTTATTTATTTATTATGGCTGATTGTTTATCTCTACCTTTAATTTGACGTACAAAACTAACTTTTGCATTAAAAAGGAAGGAACCATTAAGTTATAATAAAAACATATTAATTTTACAGTATCTTAAAAAATGTTTAGGATATAAATACATCTGAGTACCAAGTGACACAGACACCAAATCAGTTACGTACGTTTTTCTGTATAATTCTCCTGTAGTAAAAGGAAAATGTAAAAAAGGTGGTTTATATGCAAATATTTTATGCTTTGGATAAGAAAGTTATTTCTTTTTAAATATAATCTAAAATGTTGCTATTAGCCAAAGACAATCTCTTACAACTGCTTCCATGAGTGCAATTTTAAGCTTTTTTTAAAGCAACCAATTTTGCCTTCAAGTATAAAGAAAATGACATTTTTTGTAGTACTTTCTTTTTCTCTTCAAAATAGTTTTTCAAGAATTATGTGGTAGCTTTGTTCATAACCCTCTGTGAAACTCCTGCAATAGTACTCAGTATAAGTACAGTGTATAGATTCTGTGATAATCAACATAAAAATTTAAATTTGCATCTGGGAGGCATACAAAAGGAACAGAAAATGCAAGGTAGGAAGAAGAGCTGTCTACAAGCTGAAGACGCTGTATACAAAAGAATTTAAGGCATTGCTTCCTGTACCCCTTCCTGCTGCACATGTCAGGCGTAATCAGGAGGACGGATTTGTGAATGCAGATTTTCTTTCAGCAGCCTCGATGTATTTGCTTTGTGGGAAACAGGTTTCCCTCACCCTGCATTGCGTTCCTAACCATTAAGATTCAACCTCTGCATCAGTGTGAGAGCTGCTTTCTGTGTTGTTCGTTCAGAGATTTGTTTGGTATGTGATGTTTGAACATATCTTAATCTGATGCTTCTGTGTTTCTCGGGGAAAAAAGGAAGTGTCCACTTATGGCCACACCAATTGATTTCTGAGTGTCTTCACGGTATAGATAACTAAAGAAGCATGGCTCCATTTTTAGATAAATCTTATTAGGATCCTGCAGGGTTAAGGAATGAATCGATTTGGTCTGTCAAAGCAGGAGATAATGAAAGAATGAGCTCTTACTGTTGGCCTAATTACTTATGATTAATCCAACCCAATCATTTTTTTTTTTTTACTGTCTCCATCAGGCCACAGAATAATTAGTCTCACGTTCACTTTTTGTTTTCTTTTCCATACTGAGTTAGGATATTTGATTGTGTAGGAATAGTGTTGGCCGGGCAGTATGTACATCTTTTCGACGTTAATTTTACCTTCTCTATCATCATTTATTCAGTGCTTACCTTCCACCTGGCAAATTCCTGGTAGCCTCTGTGAAAGCAGCGTCGTGTAACTGACCACGTGAACACACGACCAAATTAAGAGACGAGAAATGATTCTTCAGGGATGAAATAAATGCTGTAGTTCCATCGCTATAAGAATGTAGATGTTCATGAAAGTTGCCCAGTGTACGCATTTATCAAAACTTTAGAACAGAACCATCTGTGCAGGTACAAGTAGGTCCACGCGATTGCTCTTGTGAAATTTTTTTAGCTGTGGTAGCTGTGAGTCTGTACCCTGTCATATTCCCTTGTGCAAACTGATGTGTTCTAAGGCAATCGAGAGAGCAGCAAAGTGTGGGCAGGTACTGGCAAAGACATTGTTTAAACTCCCTGCTTTTACAGTTGAAACTTCTTCCATACTTCATTTTGCAAAATATTGTGCGATGCCATTATGCTGTAAAGGTCCAGTGAGATCTCTTTCCCTGCTTGATCTATGTAAGTTAATGGCCTCGGGTACCAACATCTCTGTGTGCCCATGTGCATGAATGTGTGGGGACTGGCATAAATTGTTGTTTGATGCTCACCCAGAAGAAAGACTGCAAAAAGGAACAAAACCTATCCAGATGTGGTCAGGTGGCATAAAGTTTTCCTGAATGTACTTCTTATGCTGTTTACTTAGCTGTAATGCAACTTTCAGAGAGACACACAAAATGATTGATCTTCAGCTGATTAGATGGAGGTGACTGATTTCAAATCTTTGCAGCAAAAATAATTACACTCCTAGTTTTTTAGCAGAAAAAGATTTAGAGCTATGATGTGAATCCTGCCTTCATTAAACACAGTTCTTCTTATCTGTTAATTTTTTGGATTAAATTCAATCCCCAAAGACACATTCTCCAAAAAATGCATCCTAAAATTATGTTCCTAAAGCCATTTTTTCATTCTTAAAGCAGAACCCTGATTTATAAAAATAGTGTGTAGAAAATTGTCTTTCACATTATCAGTGACATGCTGAAGGATGCTTAGCAAAGCAGGTGGCTATTTAGGAATTTAAACATAAAGTGCTAGGAGTTGGTTTGGATTTGGGTTTTTTTTGTTTTAAAATTTGGCTTAAACTGTTAAGAAAACGTCTGTGCACATATATTATATGCCATGCTCTATAAGTATATGTGATTAAGCCCTAACAAACATTGTAAGTCTTTGGAAATTAGCAATAAAGCAGCAATTGATGTCAGTAGTCTGGCTTTCAGTCAGCAATGCAAGTTCTCTCAGTTCCGTTTCCCCATTCTGAACTTTTCTTGTATTAGTTAAAATAAACCCCGAAATCATATCATCAGTGGCCTAACAAGAACATTTTTCTACTAATTGACATGTCATATTGAGAGATAAGTACCTGAGAAACAATCCTATTCTCCTCTTACTTCCATCTCAGAAAGGACAAAGGTTTTCAAAGGATCAAATGTCCTTTCTGAAAGTTAGATATTATAAACTTGTAACCACAAAATGAGAAAGAGATAGAAAAAAGAATATCTCAACAGAGCTATTACATAAGCACATTTTGTTGCAAATCTTTAGAGCAGTAGAATTAGTATCTGTTGGAGGGTTATTTTTTCCTCACTTTTAATTACTAGTCATTGATTTTGGTAATTGCACACATGTACATACACAATAGTGCAGCAGGATTTGACTTCTCTGGTCTTATCTCAAAACTGGCTTTTAAAATGAGTGCCTATTACTGTAAGTGCTCCATAAGAAAGCAGTGCTCTGCTATTTTTGTCTTACTTTGCAATGCAGCATGACTGTTGCATTTACAACTGGTACAAGTTGGCTCTTTGCCATGCACTTAGAGCCTTAAACCCATAGTTTCACAAGGAAAATCTCCTGCTATCAGATTTTTAAGTGGTGACTTTCCAAGCTGAAATAAGGAAGAACAGACTTCTCGTAAGTGGTTGCATATTGCTGTTGAAAATCCAATTACTGTTTGCTAAATGCCCATCTCTAAGAATTAAATGATAGTTTAATGAAATTCCTAGCTTTTAAGGAAAACAGGCATGCACCTAAATGGTGAGGAAGACCACTACAGGTGTGTGTAACAATCCTGAGTGCCCTCAGGAATTTTGCAAACTCCACATGGCACCTGTGTCTGTTCCCAGATGTATTTCAGGGAACTCACAAGTAGAGAGATAGATGTGAATGAGGACTTCTGAGTTTGGATTGCTTATAGTGACCCGTGCCTTTCTGGATCTACTTTGTTTCAGCATTCCCATCAGAATAAGTCACTGCACAGAGGTGCTAAAACTCTCCCTTTTGGGTCTTAAGCCTTTCATCGTGAAACCAATAGACCTGCCAAAACACTTGAAGAGGTATTCACAAACTGAGAAAGGAGAGGACAACCTGGTCAGGAATAACTCTGGCACTATGCACTATTTAGCTTGGCTAGGATGACTAGGGCTTCTTCTTTGGCTGTGATCTGCTTTTAACCATTGCTGTCTAGTTATTTCACCTGTTAGGTTACAGTAGTAGAATAAATCAGCCTCCCTTCTGGAAGAGGGGGCTCAAATGCACAGTGCAGTAAGCATGGATGAGCCGGTGGCTTGGCATCTGCTGAGCTGTGGTAGGTGTCCACGTATCTGCCTAGCACAGGGGATATGCAAAGTAATTACTTGACAATTAAAGAGGTTGAATTTCCTCCCATTTGCTGTGGGGTAGGCATGTGAACCTGGGCAGTTAGCATGCCTTTGCTGATACACAGAAAGTTCTTTGGATGCTACAATTAAACTGTATATTTATGTGCTTATATGCATATACCAATATATATGCATGCTGTCTTCTGCAATTCCCGGTAGGTTCCTTAGATCTTCTCCATATTCAAGATTATTTCTGCTTTTGCTGATTATTCTAGCATATTCTAATAGTAACGTTACTTAGCTGTATTAGTATAAATCTCTCATATGGACACTCTTTCTGGAGCAAGAGCTGACTTTTTGCAGCTTAGTTAAAATTGCTTTCAAAAGCACGGGACACATGAACAGGCAGATGAAACCCAAAGCATAAACCTGAAAGAAATTTTGCTTCAGCTCCTGCATTTGAAGGAGCAAGCCGTATGTGTGAAATATAAGAGGTTGAAAGCACCAGAGATTTAATTTGGGGCCATCCAGGGATACTTTTGCCTGGAAGACACAGGACTTAGAGTACTTTTAGGGGATGCATCATGTACTTCCAAGTTGCTTATACCAAGACAGCTTGATTTACCAGTGCATTAGCTTGTTTCTCATGCAGCTTGATTATAAGCTAACCCAGGGAACGTTACATATATGCTGAAATGCGGGTGACGTCGAGGGGAGTTACACTCTTACATCAGAGTAACTTCTGTGCTTTCATTCGCAGAAAAAGGAAAAGGGATAATCATACTATATGAAGTCTTATAAACCTTCTCAACTGGTTCAAGTCAGGGCTCTTTTTGGTCTTTCTCATAAAGGTAGTGCAGGAGTTTCCCCAAGAACCATTGGATACCCAGGCAGATGTATTTCTCATTGTCAAGATAATGATTTGGAGGGAATTGGTTCTTTAGTTCTTGTACTTCAAAGAAGTTTTAAGATATAGAATCTGTATCCATTTAATTTACATCATTGTATGTTTCAACAAGATAGTAAGTGAGGAGTTTTCAGAGCCTTTGTGCAAGTCATGTAATGGGTTTTAAGTCTGGCATGCTCTGTGTGCCATGCAATGTTTTCTCAGCAAAAATTGCCTGTTTGCTTTAAATCTGATTTAATTGGAACTTCATACAACTCCTTTAAAGATCTTTTCTTTTTTTTTTAAATGCAAAAGTAACTTCGTAGCACCCCTTGACATATTGTTTCCATCGATTATTTTCAGGAAAAAAAATGTTTTCCAGCTAAATTTTGTGCAGTATTAAAGGGTAAGCCAATCTGCATAGCATTTAAATTGTACAGACTGTATCTGCTGGGAGTAATCTTTTATCAGCATGTTTGCCTCAAACTGTTGAGTTAAATCAGGTTCTAAATCTACAGTAAACTCTGACATCCCTGTTTTGACTATGTGAAAAATTTTAATTTGTTTTTGCTTTTCCAGAATTAAGCCTGGGATCTACTTGCAACAGAAATACTTAATATATATTCCTTGATTGCTTCTACAGCTCCAGTAGTTTTGTATGGGTATATAGATTTTATTTGTCCATTTGGTAGCATTTTCTTTAAACCTGGTGTTATAAAGGATGGTATAATCAATAATTATAAAAAAAATACTTCAATTAAAAAGTTAAGTGAATAATATGTGAATTGTAGACTTTGACTCATAAAAGATTCCTGTAGACCAAGACTAACTTCCCAGTTCATGTGATTTGCATGGAAGAAAGCATACACAAGGTTCTGAACAAGGAGATTTGTTTAGGAGGAACAATCATACTTTGCTTATTTTTAACATAATGACAACAACATTTTTGAAGGACAGCAGTACCGGTATGGAACATACATGTACAAATATAGGTATAACATCTTTATGAGGTAGACAGAATGCCTTCTGAATGTGAACTCCTTTACTGTGTCTCTCACATCAACTGATGTTAATAGTGCTCTAATTTACTGTTCCAGAAATTCTGATTTTGCATTTCTCGACTTTTTAAATATTTTGTAGCATACATCATGAAAATACATATTTTTGTCTTATTCCCTTTACCTTAAAAAAGTATAGTGCACACTGAAATAGTTACAGTGATGACAATCCTGGAGTTACAGAGTAAGAAGGGCTACTATGTACGTATATATTCGGTGTTTCAAGCCTCAGAGCAAAGTTAATGATGCATATAAATCATTATTTATGCAATATATTCATATAATCCGTATGCTCACTCTATAGAAACAATATGTAAGAGGCAACAGAAAAATCAGAGATTGACCTTGTATTTTTATGAAGCAGTTGGACAGGAGAGGTATGCTTGGGTCTCCCAAACTGCTCTCCTCCAGTGTCACAAGAAGAGAGAAGGAACCAACAGAAGGCAGTGGTATCTCTCAAAAAAAACCCCAACCAGTTTGTTGATTTTGTTTCACAGGAACATATCCCACCACCCCTATTCTGGGAAAGCCTCGCTAGTGCTTTGTGCATCTTTGAACCCCGTTCAAAATTCCTGCTTTGGGGGCTGCTGGGAGGAGCAGGTCTGCTCACAGTTCCCCGGCTCCCTCCTGTCCTATTTTAATCTATCTGGAGGATTCAGCATCATCCAGCCTTCGTTGGTTATAGCTTCTGCGAGCAGTCTATTTTCAAACATCTTCACAGGGAACAAGTCTCATTCTAATCTCTTTAGACACATTGTAGGCAGTTTTTCTGAGGTCTGTATCTGTGGCAGGTTGGAAATTTCATTCACTCCCAGCTATTTTTGTGTTGCTGTTTCTGTATGCAAATATCTTCATGAAAATATTTTGTGTGCCCAAACACAGCCCTCTGAAAATCTGAATAAAACCAGAAAAGTCTCTGTGGGATTTTGCTAGCCTTAAGGGAGAAGAGTGGATTATCAGGCTTGAAAACAAATTTTGCAGGTCTAAATGTATCTATTTTTTTAGGAAGTTATAAGCACTGAAAAGGAGAATTGAGTTTGTAGCAAAAGCGCAACAGACATTTTACTAAGACCGTGGTATGACTAACATCAGAACATCGAGCCATCAAATATATATTGGAAAAATATGGTGGCAAAAATGGTTTATATTTTACCTGGTCAAGACGGTGCCCATTGTAACAGTGAGGGATAGAAACTGTTAAGCTTATATAAGAAAGCTTCACATGTCTGAACTGCCTTTAACAGAGCTTTCCTTCGATGTGGCATGCAGACAAGGATGCAAGAAGTGTGTTTTTCTGTCTTACAGCTTACAGGAGAATGAGGAGATGGCATTAACCGCAGTGGGTTTGCTATCTGCATGTCTTCAGCATCATTATGGTAGCTATGCAGACTGATGAACTGTAATTGTTTTCTGGCTGCCGTCGGTAGGAGATAGAGTGACAAAGGTTTTGGAGCACTGCTAGGTTCCTGTTTCTCTCATTGATCTCTATGAGAACAATCATTATGATAATGATTCTAATCCAAGCTTCTGTAATATAACTGAGAAATAAATGCTTCTTCGTTAATATGCCTCAATTAATGGGTCACCCAGTGTAGCTGCAGCAGGTTGCAAGTAAGTAGCTTTCAGGATCTGAGCCCAAATGATTATAGGTTTTCTTTCCCTTTTTAGATGAAATGGATTCATAAGCCTTACTCAAATGAATCACTCTTGTAGTCATTAATTATAGTATACACATGTTAATGACATCATTATCAGGAGATAACATAATGTCCCAAGGACCACGTGTTACAGTTGTTTCCTGTGCAAACAATTGTGCTTGATAACACAGCCTGTCACAAAATGTCAAAAGAAACCACATGGTGTCTTGAAATGATTGTGAAATTATCATGTGTCACAGCTATGTATGTCATAAACAATACCATCATGACTGAATTTTTCATTAGCTTCTTGGGTGAGGGATACTGAAGAGAACAAACAATTAAGATCTTGAACATCTCAAGTGCAGCACATAATGCAGCACTGAATTGTTTAAAGCATACGCCGTGACTGAATTAAAATGCATTAGTCATGAATTGAGGTTATGCATAGTAATAGGCAATATTAAGGACCTTCGGCAATTTTTTCTTATTTTTATTAAACAGAAAGGAATTAGTTCATTTCACGTTCTATAGTTTAGTTCTCTTTTAGCACCTCCCTTTTAGCTTGTATGAGGACTGCATAGTAAGATTGTAGGAGAGCTGCCAGCGTAACTCTTATTTTAGCAAATGAAATCCTAGTCAAGCAAAAGTCAGTGACGAAGCTCATCTGGACTTCTCCAGGACCAGAACTTCACCCATGTGGCCTATTGACCTCTAGAAGTGTGAGTGATCCCACTTACATCCCTGCCATGACACAGCAACAATTTTCAAGCCCATGGTCAGCACGTGGGTTTTGCTGTTGACAGTCGCAGGAGCAGAGCTGTGCCCATCTATCCAAGGCAGTGGGGACAGCAGGTGTCCCACAGCACTTAACTACTAAACCATTCCTGGCTTTGCCCAGTTCAATAAGAAAGAATGAACTCCTTCTTGTTATCTATGGATTTTGGCCATGTTACTGTTTTGCAGTTTTAAGGTTTTCCTTCTGAACTATGAAAGTGACGATTGAGCTATGTATTTTTGATTTTCCTGTTTTTCTTTTACTGGACTTAGAAACATGATTATTCTTCTTCTGGAAGTAAGCTGTACAAAATTGCCAAGAGTCACAGGTTTGCCACGCACAGAAAGGGTTTTCCCTGGGCTGCAAAGGCTGTGTCTTACAGGGCTTCCAGGAGCTTTCCTCTCTAATGCTGCCTCCTCTGTGGGGTTATGTGGGACCTGCTGGCAAACAGGTCTGTAGAAGAGTTGTCAATATCATCATCTTCCAGCGCTGTGCTTTTTGAATCCACAAGACTGCGTCTTTAGATGCTCTGATGATAACTTTAATACTTCATTAGTCATGCGGTAATTGGCTGTCATTAACAATGTAGACGAAGGATGCTACACAAACTTTGTTCCTCCATCATCTTTCCCTAACCATTGGATTCCAAAAAGTGTGTGCTCCTGATGCTGATGCTACTTTACATGAAAAATGCACATGACCCAACCAGCCTGGCTGAAGCTGGTCCAAGGTAGCTGAGATGCAAATATTTTAGAAAATTTAAAGTTGAAAGACTAGTCTCTAAAACAACATTTTATTTTAGATCTTTTAACTCTATCATTCTAG